>NC_088685.1:15812737-16132737 GCF_028017835.1 Emys orbicularis | reverse complement strand
CCACACTGCCAGTATTTCTCAGCCTTTCCTCCCTTGGGTATCACCATATTTCAGCCACCTGATAAACCAGATGAGACTGAAAAATCTTGTAATTTTTCCCCATTTGTACTTGGACAATGAAGGGTCATTCCTATTTAAAAAGTGTCCTTTTTCCCTTTCTACCCTAACCAACCAGATCTCTAAAGCTTAAAACTTCAAGTGGGTTTTCAGAAGACACACCAGAGATAGTATTTTGTGTATGTCCAATAAAATAAGAGTAATTGAAGCATCCACTAGCACAGAGCATAGCATGTAACCCATAGAGTAAAACTAGGGTTTTCCAGTGAAACTGAATTCAGTCAAACTTGGCTGTGTAGAGGAGCAAAAATGGCCGCCTGGTCTGGAAAGTTACCATCTTGCTCATTCCTACCAAGTTCAAAGTAGCAACCAACAAAGAGCACTAGCTAATGTAGCCTCAGTGCATTGTGCTTACTCAGCAAAAGACACATTTGCAAATCTGACTGTGTGGAAAGTATAACTTACTGTGCTTTGTGGATACAATGTAACAAGAGTTTCCTCTCTTGACTTTGAATTACATTTATAATTTAGCAATTAACTGAAATGACGACATAACTACCACAATGGAAATAAAATATTTATGTGCTGCAAGCCAGTATTATGAACTTTCTTTCTTCAAACACAAAGTAATGCTGGCAGAAATCTGAACTAATAAGGAAAGAAACTAACTTATTAAGAAGATGCTCCTGCCATCTCTCATTGCACCTGAAGTGGTATACTTTTCACCAGAAAGTTACAATCAATGCATTAAGTCCAAAAATATTCTGCTTGAAAAAGGAGGGGGGACAAGGTATGGTATTATTTTGGCTGTACCGCTTGCCGAATACCAATGTCACATCAGAAAATTCCAATTCCTGGTGCCACTAGCCTTACAGCTGCATGTCAAAAAAACATACCAATATTCTAGAAAGGGAGGGAGGGAGGGTGGGTAACCTTGTAGTGAAAAAGAGCAGGACTGCGGATCAGGAGTCTCAAGTGCTGCTGCTGACTTCAAGTGACACCTTGGTCTAGTAATGTCTGTGTGCCTCAGTTTCCCCATTTATAACATGAGAATAGTACTTATTTACCTCAAAGGGATGTCGAGGGGCTTTATTCGTTACTGCTTGTCAACTGCTCTAAAATCCCCAGACTAAAGTTTCACATCACTGAAGTGCAATATTACTGAACCAAACATTCCAGCATTCAAACTACCATCATCATCAGGCAGTTTTTCTTATTTCTCGTTATTGCTGAACAGCAAGATTGCTTATCCAGGCATAAGCAGGCGGCTTTCCATAATTAACCTGCTCCTCCTGCAGAGTTCAATCACTAATTGCACAATCTGCTGTTGGTAATTGCACAATCAATTTCACAGAGGTAAATGTCCCGTCAAAATACGCGTCACTCAATCCGGCAGGCAGTGGAACCAGGCGGATTATAAGAAGATGACTATTTATCCACACCATAAATCTAACTGGTAATTTCTGTGCAGTGAAGACAGAGCTAGGAATAACTGGGCTTTGTTATATTAGAACTGTGGTGTAACAGGCCCATATGGAAATGTTACACAATCACCACCTTATATACAGCTGCCTCTAGCCAGCACAGCAACGCCTACATTTTCTTTGCATGAGATTTTAGTTCAATCTGAGGGTTTAAAGGCAGCCCCAAAAGCTGACCATCTACAGTTTTTGCTGCTGGCAAACTCAAACAACATACAATTTTTACTCATCTCTCAAGGAAGAGGAAAGTACTAGCAAATATCTTCCTGTATTAAAAGCGAGGCTGGTAACTCCACCTATACAGGTTTCAGAGTAGCAGCCGTGTTAGTCTGTATCCGCAAAAATAACAGGAGTACTTGTGGCACCTTAGAGACTAACAAATTTATTAGAGCATAAGCTTTCGTGGGCTACAACCCACTTCTTCGGATGCATAAAGAGTGAACCATATATTGAGGAGATATATATACACACACATACAGAGAGCATGAACAGGTGGGAGTTGTCTTACCAACTCTGAGAGGCCAATTAAGTAAGAGAAAAAGTTTTCTTACTTTTTCATGACAGGTTTCCTGACATGTCCCATTATAAGACTCTGTGTTCAGTTGATTATATCTTTTACAAAATGTAAACCGCTCGGTTTGATATTTTCCATGCTGGGTCTCTGCCTCAGGCTGAATTTTTGTTCTAAAATTTCTGCCATTTCAGAAAACGAGGCAAGGGGGAAAATATGTTGTTTTGCCCGTTAAAAAATTCTGGCAACGTTTTCTTCACCTGGATCTGTCTCTTCCATTGCTACCTTCCAGCTTGTTCCCTGGCCCTGCCGGCTCCCAGTCATAATCTCACTCCGATTCCCAGTCACAAAGTCACTCCGTGGGCTCCTTGTCCAATCTGAGTGGCAGTCCTTCCCCCCGCCCGCTGCAGGTCCTTGTCTAACTACGGCCAATCTTCTCCCACCTGGTCCAATCTCAGTCCTCTACCCCCATCCCGCCACTTCCCCAAAACTTACTGGCTCCTGTCTTCCCCCTCTCGACCTGTTTTTCTCCCTTGGTCCCATTATCCCTGCCCAGTCAGTCCCAGTCTTCAACTTCCCTGCTTCTTGTCCCAAGCTATTCCTCCCCACCCCTATACAGGTCTGGCTCTTGTCCCCTCTGTATTCACATTAGACAGCTTCCTCCTCTAGTCTGCCTGAGTCCAGAGGTGGGGAGTATTGACAGCACAGGAGAGACAGGTTCCCTGCTCTTACTTCAGGTGCCCGAATCCAGATGCATATTCACCATAGGGTGACCAGATGTCCCGATTTTTGGGTCTTTTTCTTATATAGGCTCCTATTACCCCCCCACCCCCTGGCCCGATTTTTCACACTTGCTGTCCGGTCACCCTAATTCACCATGGCCTGCAACACCGATCAGCAATTGCAAAGAGAGTCTTCCTCAGCGCCAGGCTGGAGCATGCTCCGTGCAGATGGAAGTCTCAATAGAGAATGTGGGAACTGGGTTTTTTCAAAGATTTATAACTTGGCCAAATTTGGATGGATTTTTACAGGTATGACAAAAGGCACATCCCTGACACAAAGGCCAACTCCCTGCCAAATCTCAAGTCCCTGCTCCAGAGCCTGGAATGGAACCCAAGATTCCTGAGTCTCACCAATAATCTGTGAAAAGTGTCCCATCCCCCTCTAATACTGGTTCACATAAACGATAACCACCTACTGCTATGAGCTACTAGGAACAAGTGACAGAGATCAGTGAGGTGGATTTAAAGGTTCCAACCCTGGGACGACACATCAAGAGGTCAATATAATGCCACATGATGGAATTTGAGGGTTTTTTTTGTTTTGTTTTGTTTTGAAAGACTAGGAAATTACACAGAAAAAACAATGTTAAAAAGTTGCAAAGTCAAGCACTCAAAAATTAGGAAATGCCAGAACTAAGATTTCCTGTGCCTTAATTCAACCTCCTTGTGTGTATGAATTATGATACAGGCCTTAATTACATGATCACATACTATTTTTTTCCACGGGACCCTGCCTCACTCTGTGCACAGGATGAACCCACTCTGGGGATGAATCAGGGTTGCACAGTGCAGGAGGCTGTTGTCAGTAGGGCCCCTGCCTCATCTGTTGTTGTAGAATTTAGAAGGAACATTGGGAATGAGACAGGGGATTGCAGGAATGGATAGGACGGTCTTACAGTTAAGGAAGTTGAATGCTGCCCTGGAGAACTGGATTTTATCTCTGCCTCTGCCACAGAGTTCCTGTGTGACAGTAGGTAAGTCACTTAAATCATACTTTTCGCAAGTGGTCACTAGTTCTGTGTTCCTCATTTTCTGGGTGCATGACTTGAGATCCTGAGGTCTGATTTGCAAAGTACTGAACACTCACAGCTGCAATTGAAGCAAAGAGAGCTGTGCTCCGAATATGTGATGTGCTATATAATGCTAAGTACTCAAAAATCAAAATCAGGTCCTAGTCATTTCAAACTGGGCCCCAAAATTAGCTGATACTTTTGACCTTAATCTCTATACTTCAGTCCCCCATTTGTAAAATGGGGATAATAATAGCCGCTCATCTCATAGGGGCGTTGTGAACATAAGTTAATAAATATTTGTGTAGCACTCAGATACTATAGCACCTCAGAAAAGCCCATGATGAAAACAATAAGTCTGTCTTCAGAGCAGGGTCTGAATAGCATGTAGTAAATAAAGCATGGGGCCTCACATTGAACATCAAGGAGAAAAAAATATTGAATGGCTGCTCATTAAGTGAACACCATCCATCCTGTTCACTGATGAGTATGCAGAAAAAGAAATAAGTAATCATGTAATTAAAGACTGTATTGTAATGCATGCATAGGCACCGGCGTCCGAACTAAATTAGAACAGGCATCCTTAATTCTAGCACTTCCTAACTTTTCAGTGCTTGACTTTACCTTAAAGTTGTAGTTTTTTGTGTGTAATACTTAATTTTAATTCCAAAGATTATGTGTATTTATACATAAATTAGATACAGTCCTCAGGCTCTAGGCAAGATGCCAACCCAGCCCTTGTTGCCACAAAGGCTGGGTGCTCCTGAACTAAGATATACCTTTTCTAAAAAAAAAATTCTTTACAGCAGAGTTTACTGTCATTGCAACACAGCATAAAGCATTATGCAGAGCAATAGTGCACTCTGCTGGAAGACACTGAACATAACCAACATTCATGTATTAATGGGACAAAGTTCCCTAGAAGGGAACTAAGGGATTGTCTACACTTGAAATACTACTGCAGCACAACTCAGCTGTACTGCTGTAGTGTTTCAGTGTGGACACTACCTACGCCAATGGAAGGGATTCTCCCACCCAGCATAGGTAATCCACCTCCCCGAGAGGTGGTAGCTAGATTGAAATAAGAATTCTTCAGTTGACCTACTACTGTCTATACTGGGGGTTAGGTTGGCTTAACTACATTGCTCAGAAGCGTGGATTTTTCACACCCGAGCGATGTAGCTGGGTCAAGCTAATGTTTTAGCGGAGACCAGGCCTAAGTAGTTATAGAGTTACCTGGAGCTGAACAATTTGTGGCCCAAACATCCAACAGCAGAACTGTCCTTGGGATTAGCTTCTTGGTTTGCACTTACACACAAACACAAGACAAACTTACTTAAATTCACTGAGTCAACCTTGCAAAGTACAAATCCAGCCTTCTGACCTACCTGGCATGCTACTTTCTTAGTACCGGCAGTTTGAGGGCATTCACTACGAGCAACAATAGGTGTGCAGATAAAGAATTTACATAAAAAAGAAATCTTCCTTTTATCATGGAAAAATATGGTGCCTGCATTATTTAAAGGGACACCTTTAGGCTTAAAACTGTAATTGTATTGTATTTTGAAATAAATCAGGTTTCCTTGAGTGTTACTGATACTAAAAGTCTTTCAAAAGAAATAATTTTAAGCAAATCTTTTTTTACACTATCAATGCTGTGTACTTTCTGCACTTATTTGTATGCATCAGTTTGTACAGCAACAAAAAGGAAGAAACAGCCATTGTCTAACGGCTCTAAATAGAAAAAAGCAATTAAGAGGGCTAGAATGAAAGGAAGGTTATAGCCTTGCATAACAGGGGAAGAAGGAACAAGGTAGCAGGAGAACAAGGTAGCAGGAAAGAGAGCATGAAGACAAAAGAAAAAAAAATATCAAGGGGCTAATGAGACAGATACAGGAATAGTTGAGAACAGAGAAGAGATGTAGGTGAGGGAGGGAGAGGAGTTATGCACAGCCTTGAAGCAGAAGACAAGAAGCTTGCATTTGATGCTGAATGTAAGAGTAAGCCAATGGAGGGATTCAAGGAGGGGAGTAATCTAATCTAACAGGAAGACAATGAAGAAAATTTTGGCCCTATGTGCTTACCTTTAGGTCTGTGCTGACATGTTTTGCTGGATTGGGGCCTTTGGTTGCAGCATTTTGTATGTACCTGAGGTGAGTGAGATGACAACGGGGGAAGCCACTTTGCATAACTCTGACAACTGCAGAAAGAGTAGTTTCACTTTCTGCTTCCCAGGCCCTAGTGCAATGCTGCGATATTCAAACTGCAGACACCCCAGTGAAATATTGAAATCCAATCAAATTATTTTCATTGAACTGTTTTTCTCTCTTTCCTTTCTTTTATTCTGAACTTGCTGAAGAGGTGTTTCATTTTTATTTTACACTTACACACAAAACCTAACCTACATTCCAGGTCCAGAGGACCCAACATGCATAAAAAAGTCTGAAGTTTCCTATTTAAATGGACTGGAGTCATTGGGATCCACTCTCTTCCCTCCTTTCCTGGGTCATAGGAACTCACTGAATCTTGTGAAGCACTTGGCCTCAAAGAGGGATTGGATGTTTATATGGATAACAAGAATAACCAGGGTTATAACAGTTAATGCTAAAAAACTTGTGGAAGGGAACCTGAAGCATGATGTTTTATAAATCCATCCCCTACTATTAGGGAAGAAAAGTGGACAGCAGAGGGTCTTTATTTAGATGCTCCAGGAGAGCTCCTTGACTCTCTTTTCTCTGCAATCCGATCTGTGATAGCTGAATCAATGATCTAGTCATCTGTAAATCAGTCGAAACAATGAAAACTGGCATTAAAAAAAAACAAAGTGAAAAAGCAGAAAAATCAACAGAGGGTTCTGTGGCACCTTTAAGACTAACAGAAATATTGGAGCATAAGCTTTCGTGGGTGAATGCCCACTTCGTCAGACGCAAGTGATGAAAAATGATACTCACCTCAAGCCTTTTTTCAAGTGATTCTATTCTGTCTTTTTTGCTGGCCAAGTTAGCTCGTGTGTAGCGGTTCTGTCCTGGTAGGTATAACACCTGGCTATAACATTCTTCCCACACCTGGTTATAAGCCTCACTTGAAAGCTCTCCATGCCCCATTCCTTGCTTTACCACTTCCATCTCTTGTGCCAGTAGATCCTGGGCCTGTTGGAAATGATGAGAAATTACAATCACAAAGTACAGACGACGAGAAAACTCCTCTTGTTGTTTTCAATCCTTTAGAGTGCAAGTTTCAGGGGTAATTTCTCTCTCCATACAAAAAGCCCACTTTAGGTTAAGCTAAATATGAAATTCAACACAAATGCGTTAAATTATAAATGAAACCTAGGCAATGGGGCTACTTACACTGCAGCTATTCCTCATTTCACACAATTTGACCAATCCCAACAATCTGCTGTACCTAATACAAGCAGAGACAGGTTGAGGTGCCTAGCACTGATGCAACGGGGGGGGGGGGGGGGGAAGAGATACAAGTACATATCTTAAGAGAGGGAGAAAGAACAGCTGCTTCAGCACATGCCTAAGGAATGGAAAACACCATCACTTTCTATTTTCTTTTGCTTGCTCTCCTTAGCACAGTTTAGAAAATCTATTCTAGCAGGAATGGATGATCTGTGCGCCAGGCAATATGGGCTACAATGCAAGAAAGACTACTCTGATTACAGCTGAAGAAAATACAGCTTGACCTTGTAGAAGGACTTGAATGTTCTACCATTTCCAAATCAGCTTATGAAGCATCTTAACAATGAGGAAGGAACAGAGAAGAGGAAAGGACTCATGATGCTCCCCCACAACCAAAAAGCATGACACAATCCATCTGGAGCGCATATGCCTCCAAAAGAGACGTACGGCACAAGTCCCAGTCTGTTGAAATAACACCAACAAGAGATATTTAGACATTAAGATCAAACTGACAAGTAGATTTCAAGAGCTCCTCTCACACCCACAGAGTGGTGCAACTGTTCTTGTGACAAAACGAAGTTTAAGAAATAAAGATTACTGCCAAGGTTTTCAAGAGTGACTAGTAAACTGCGGTGCTTTAATTTCGGGGTGTGCACCTTGACACATCTTACAAAGGCATATCAAGTTGGATGTGCCATATCTGAGGCACCAAACTCACTAGTCATTTTTGAAAATCTTGGCCTATTTCAAACTAAATATTAAAATACAACATTACAAGAAAGTAAGAAATCCAGAGCTCCAGCACTCCAGCTTCAGGAAAAGCTCTCAACACATAACTCAACATAATCTGATGACATTTACTGTGGGACAGGAACCCACTGCATAAAAGACAGAACTCTAAGGCGCCAAGAGCATCAAAGATCTGGAGCTCAATTAGTTGTTCTGTTATACCAGTGTAACTCCTTCGACTTCAAATGTAGTTACACCAGCTTTCTGTCAGTGTAACGGAGCGGTGAAACGGACTGCTGCCAATAGCATCAGGTCTGATGTACTGTACAGAACACATACATAAGAGAAACAAAAACCGCCATGTGACATATACTATTGACAGAGTCATAACTACACCTTCTTTCTTACAATATTACACACAGATGTAAAAGGCAAACATTTGAGTTTTCAAATGTAGTGATTCACTAGATAAATTACTGAACTTCAACTATAGTTTATAGCAACACACCATCAAGAAGGCTACTTGGGTATAGGGTGACCAGATGAGAGGAAGAAAATATCGGGACACCGGGGGGGAGGGGGGGGGTGTCTCTGAAATCATCTTATCTGGTGAATCTAAGGAATAGCTAATTAACCACACAAGCCTGTAGCTCAGAAAGAAAGAAAAGGAGTAGCCCTAGTGTTATTAATATAGCTAAATCCCACAAATGGTAATTTTTTTGCTAGTATCAATTTTCACCCCTTTAAGAATTAGACTACGTGGTTGTGAAAGCTACACAGCTTTATTAGCTCAGGTATCATGTTGCGTATCATTAGTAGCCCTTTCCAGAGAAGGGCAATCATTGAGGAAATGCAGTACCTTCTGGAGAAGGAAGTGAAAAAAAAAAAAAAATCAGAAAAGCTTGCAGGATCTTGAGGATCAATACCTCATAAGGGACCATTCTTATTGTCCACCATACCTCCATGTGAAAGTGCAGTTTGGACGTACAGAGGATACTACTCCCATGTGCAGAGAGATTAAGCCAGACAGAATGGGAAACAAATTCTGTCTAAAGTTAAGAAAATGTCTAGTGAATATATGGAAAATGTCCAGACCAGGAGCTCTATTAAACTGTGGAATATTCTCTAAGGAAAGTGATAGCAGCCCCAACTCTTGTTACACTTCAAAAGAGTCCGGACAAAGTGCTAAGATAATGTAGTCTAGGAAACAAACTGATAGTGGCAGAGAAGCAAACTACGTGATCTAACAATATTTTCCATCTACTTAATTTCTACTACTAAGAAATCTTCAAGTGTAATTTTTAATTTAATAACAAATTGGAAGTACATTCTGTTCAGCATTGTTGGAGTTGGACAAAGTATAGCTCTTGAATGATGGGTCAGATATGGGCAGGGAAAGATATTTCACATTTATACATCTTTTAAGATGTTTCCAAGTAACCAGGGATGTAGGTGCTAAAATACCACAGTGATGGGCACAGTCTAAGAATCTAGATAGATTTTGTACAGAATCTACCAATGAAAAAGGCTTATACACAGTACTACAGGGGTTGTACTTTTCATCCATTTTGATTGCCATAAACATTTAGGCTATGTCTACACTATCTACACTAGAGAATCTACAAGGGGCACCGCTGTAAGGTCTCCCATGTAGCTGCTCTATACTGACAGGAGAAAGCTCTCCCATTGGCATAATTAAACCACCCCCAACGAGTGGCAGTAGCTATGTCCATGGGAGAGTGTCTCCCACTAACACAGTGCTGGCCACACCAGTGCTTCTGTCGGTGTAACTTCTGTCGGTCAGGGGTGTGTTTTTTCCACAGCCCTGAGTGACATAAGTGCTAGTGTAGACATAACCTTAGTTAAAGATGACTGACACGTTCACAGTGGAGACCGCCTCAAGGAGCCAACTCCATTGCTTTATTTCTGACCTGCCAGTCAGTCACTTGGCTGTGAAGTGAAACATCTGTAGCTACTTAATAAATGAACTCCCACAACCAGAGATCTTGATATATAACTTTGGGCATACAATGCAAGTGAGAACGGAGCTCTGAGGCCTGCTGCTTTGTTCCAGTTGCAGCCAATTCTGCTTCATAGCCATGTCCAGCCAGCTATGGTTTAAGTTCAGCTGTTGTAACTGAGGATCATATTGATGTAGAGCAGCAGCCTTGGCAATGGCCTAAATCAAATGCTGTAGGCTTATAGCTGGATATAGCTAGAGTCTATTTAGAAGCTGAGTGATTAGATGGGAAAGGGGATCGAAAATGCTTTATTATTATTTTCCATATTATAGTTCACCCTTCTATAGCATCTCAAAAGGATCTCAAAGCGCTTGCCAAATGTTACAAAACAAACTAAACACCCTGTGACACAGGCAATGGATACTGGAAGACAGTGAGGTCTGCATGAGTCAGAAGGCCCCACATTCTAATCCTGGCGCTGCCACTGACTCACTGCACGGCTTGGGAAATCCACTTCATCATTCAGTCTCAGGTTTTCCCATGTGCAAAATGGGTAATACTTTCAGGAATTTTGTGAGCTTTAGTTCATGCCTGTACAGTGCTTTGAATATGTAAAGTGTTATATAGAGAGTTATGTATTATTATTATTTTTATAATACACGGATTTGCTTCCACCTCAGCAGTGACAAAAAGAAACACACTGTCATCTAACAGTGACAGGAACACTACACAGCCAGTAGAAGATTGGAAGTTAATAATATCAGATCCAATTCAAACTTTGGGGTCATTTAATTTCATGGAACGGACTGTTATCAAGATGTAATTTGGCAACCGGAGAGGCTATAGAGCTCCTACTCTTACTAACAGACAGGTGATCAGGATCACAGTTCTACGTTTCATCCAAAGGACAGCACCTCCAACCACACAGTGCCTCCCAACACCATGTTGGAGCACTGGCTCAGTTATAACCCCCAGGGGAGAGTGCCACCTGCTGCATCTTCAGTAACACTTCCTGCAGCACCTACATGTTGCTTAGAGGTCTCCCACTAAATTTCATCCAGGCTTGAGCTTGTTTTCCTTGCAAGATGACAGGATCATAGTACCTGGAGCCCATATGTCAGTAATCCTGTGACACATCGTTCTTACCTTCTTGAGGTCCTCTTTGGAGTGCTTCTCATAAGAATTTTGTTCGAGGTATGTAATATGCTCCGCACTGTTCGTTCCAAATCCTGGGCCTTTCCCCTTTTTACCCCCAGGCTGCTCTCCATATGGGTGATGCAGAAGATCAAAATGAAGCATGGTGATCATCTCTTTCTTTATCAGCTCTTCACTTTTCTGCAAGTCTGTTAGAGGAGGCTCTACATTCAAGGGTCTCAGAATCGTTTCATTTACCTAGCCAGAAATAAAATGTGTTCCAAAACATTAGGCATTATTAATGTCATGTTAGCCAAAATATACTTGTGCAATGCACACACTAGAATATTGGTATTTAAAACTGAGCTGTATGTAACAGATGATTAAAGAACTTTGTACCAGCACAATAATCTAAAAACCAAATTTTGTTTTCAGTTATGCGTATGCAACACCCACGGATTATAACCATATGAAGGCAGAAATTGGCCACAAGATGATGAAATTAGCATACTGAAGGAATGATTCTATTCTTTCATGATCCAGCTTAGTTGTATTATGCCTCACAGTGGCTATTGTTTAAAAGAGAGCCAAACAACTATTCTCAATGTCTCCTTTATTCCTCTTTTTCCTTTAAACGGCATTTTGATCTTACACCATCATGAAGAAGCTTCTCTTACTTACTTCTGCGGGCCTTGGCAGATCCTTCTGAACAGCTTTGTGCATCCGCTTTAGCTCCTTTACACGCTCTGCATCTCGAATAGCCTAAACAGATATTTCAAATGTTAGTCCAACCACCACAATATAGTCTGATTCCCAGTAATACAAGAAAGATGAATGCCACCAGGCTACTGCAGTAGAGGTGGTATTATTATTATTTGGGGTTTTTTTGGTAAGACTAATGTCTACAGCAAAAGACTGTAAGAGAATGGGGGAGAGCGTATGATGACCAACTGACAGCTTACCTCCCATCCACTGTACTAGACAGAACTTAGGGCCTCAGCCAAAGCTCACAGAATTCAATGGAAAGACTTTCATTGGCTTTCTTGGGCTTTGGATCAGGCCCTTAGAGAAGATACCCCTAATGACGCTTCACCCAACCGTAATATTGTCCCAGGGGGTCATCCTTTTCCATACTCTTTGTTCTTTAGAAATTCCTCCTGTCCTTTGGTTTCAACCTCATGAGACACCTGCTCCACAATCCCATGTGGTCCTGGCTCATCCAGCCTAGGCTCCTTACCACTTCCTTTCATTCTCCCTTCTATGAAATCAGAGGACTAAGCCTCCACCTGAATTACAATAATGGACGTTTAAGAAAACAATAGGAGGATTCTCACACTTTCCAACACACAGGGTACAAATAAAATGGAGAGGCAGCACTGTCTGAAAGCTCAGGAGTGGTAGCCAGGATCTCCTAAATTTTAATCCTAGCTCTGTCACTACATTGCCTCTTAAAACGGGACACCAGCTGGCCCCGCATGGGTGTGCAAGAGGAGAAAAAGACAATAAAGTGACTTTGCCCAATGTACTTGCGCAGGAGGCTGCAGGACACTGGAAAGGTTGAGGAGGATAGCAGGTCTTGCCTGCTGCCTTAGGGACCAATGGCCATTTATTCATTATCATTAAATAATAATGTCGCCTTCTCCTCCAAACACTAGCCAGAGGAGGGGTGTGTATGCATGCAGGCGAGGAGCGTTAGCTACACCTTTCCAAAAGTATAAGAGCCGCCTCCTCCGAGCCCCTTCTCTTCAGTGCCAATAGAAGTATTGTTTCTTTAAAAGCACAATGCCGCCAAGCACCAGGTCTTGGACTGTGCACCTGACCCTGCAACTTGTTTTCCTCACTTACAAAATGACCATAGTACTATTTATCCCGGCATTTACACCACATTCACCACCATTGTGACTGTTATTTGTTGTAAAGCAGTAGGCAAGTGGGAATTTTGCACCCAACTATATTTTGAATAGCGATCCTCATTTCTACATTAATGAGGAGTATGTAATATTAATAGGCTATAGGACCTTACAATTCATATTCTATTCCATATACACTTGCTTTCAATGGGACAGCTTAGCATTAACAAACATGGAAAATGTTTGTCATACATGAATAAAGACTCAGGCTTCGTTTCCATCTTTAGTTCACTTGCCAACGTATAGCCAAGGGCAAAGAGAATTATTAAAATATTGTTTTAAAGGTATGCACTGAAAGAAAATTTCTAATTATGTTCCCAAAATTAATACCCCAAAGAGCTTAGAAAAAGCAACAAATAAAAACAAGGTGCCCAATAAATGGCGCACATCCTTACTATATTTCACATGTAATATTCTGTGGTTGCCATATTGGATTCTGAAAGAAAACCTGAATAAACAGTTTTTAATTTAATTCATGTGCATAAAGTTAAGCACGTTTAAGCCTTTACAGAATCGGGACCAAAAACTGTGACTAGGAAAAAAATAATATTTCAGAAAAATTTATATTTATTATATATTTCCTCGTGTTAAGATTAGGTGTGATTTACGATACTAGTAAATTAAAAAAATAATTTCAAGAGAAGTGTGATTTTTAACTTGAGTGTGTTCCTTTAAATATTCTAATATTACCCTAAGGCAGGTAACATGTAAGTTTTACTAATTTTCCTCATACAACCTATTGCTTTCATTAAGTATGTATCTTGAGCTACAGGAAATAACATACAGAGTAGAGAACTTTTACTAATTTCACAATGTACTCCCACCTGTTTGCGAGCATCCACATCAGCAGCATCTTCTATATAGGTATCATCTGTTTCATGTTCCTCAAGTTCCTTCTCCGCATTTTCCGGTAAAACAATCTCAAAGTCATTCTTTGGGGCAGGAAGGCCCATAAGCCCTAGACGCAGATGCTCACGAGACTCTCTTTCCTGTTGAAAGTTAATCAAGTTTTAATCATTCTGAATGCACAGAGGTTTATATTATTTGGTAGATTTCCGTTTTCCTAAGGTACTAATAAATACAGAAAAAAAGTACACAGATTCCACCTGGTGATTTTAGCTAGCTATGCAGTCAACTTAACAGAAAATGTAAGTAAAAACTTAAAAGAAAGTTTAACGAATGAAAGATGAATGTTATTAATCCACATTATACAAAAGACAATGACTCCAGAATTCATGCTCTACGAATACAGTCTCTTGAGGCCTATGGGAGGAAGATGTGCAGTTTCCCTGAAAACGGTTTGTAAAAGGTGCAAGGAAAGGCATCCACAGAAACAGCTATTTAGTGTAGGAGTAGAGCACAGAAGTGGCTCCTCTTTTCTCACTGTCAGTTTCAACATGACACTAGAAGTTCAAGATGACATGCACTTTATGAAGTTACTCATACAGAGAGTTGTTGCATAGCCTGGATATAGGGCTATTTGTGGAGAGTTGTCTAAATGGAACATTTCTCTTCAGATATCACTACTCTAGAATTTCAATGCAGTGGCTCACAGATCTGGCAATTATGCCAGTAGGGTAATGGCAAAAGCACAAGCACCTCTGGAAACTGTTAGGAAGCTGAAGTCTCTTGTTGAACTTCCGAAGTCAAGAGCCAAGCTTACCCTTGAAAAGGATGAGATGGCACTGAGACACTTGCAAGGACCTCCAAACAGACTTAGAGAAAGCTTCTTTAAGCTAAGAGAAAACTTCAGATTCTGGATTAAAAGAGCTATTTCCTTCAAAAGAACATGCCAAGCACTTTGGACTGGAAATCTTTTGCTAGCCCAAAGAGAAACACTGGTGCCTCTGGTGGGAGATATCCAAAACCACAGTACAGGCTGCAGAATTTGCCACATAAAAGGAGCTCCCAAGGCAATTCCTATATAGTTCTGTGCCCTCTTACACCACATCTATTTGGCGAGATTCATCTGGCAGAATATCCAGGAATGGAAATGTCTGTTGACAAAAGTGATGAAAGAATCTGGACCAGACTGCTACATTATTGGGCATCTCAAGGGCTACAGCTCCTAATGGATAAACCTTAATACCGCTCTACTTCAATTTTGTCAACGGGGTACACTGATGAGAAAGTCCTGTATCTAGAATTGGCGGCCAAAATATGAGGGATTTGAGGGTGGAATGGGATTACAGGATAAATGAATCTTTTCTTGGGACTAAGTATTTCCTGTTCCACTTCAAAGATACAAGTGGGACTGAGGCCTAGTTATATCCAAATGTCTTTATGTGGTGGAGAGTGTTGGAGCTCTTTGACTGGGCATACTCAAAGCTGTTTTTCTTTTTCATGTGTGGTGAGATTTTTGCTTTTAAAGTGTGTTCTTGATGTGATGAAAATGCAAAGATGTAATTTTATTAGGTCATGAATGAATATTTATATGCAACTGGTAATACAAGTTCTGTACAGGAGATCAAAATGAATTTCAAATCCCAGGAAGTTAATAGAACATTCTTCTCTTCCTCACATGTACTACTTACCAGTTGTTTTGCATAAGAAGGATCATTGTAATCTGCCATTCCCTCTTCTGGATTGATGTTCAATTTATCTCGCAGGGGAGTCCTACCTGGAGTTGCTCCAACCACTGGTTTAGGAGTTATTCCACCACGAGGGGTCAAACCTTCTGCTCCATGAGATGGAGTCCTATAGAGTTAGGTAGAGGCACATTTGACCTTTTAATCAAAGGGCATCAGCTCTGAAAGAGTTTGAATGCTTTTTTATATAGTAAGATACCGCTAAATTGATCCAATTTTCAAAACTTTTTGTAAGACATCGCAATCTGTGATGATAGCTTAATAGAAGTGGTTTCTTTCATAGAAGAAACAATAATGGAGAACGCACGCGCGCGCACACAGAGAGAATCTATTACTGATTCAAAGCACCGTATTTAAGATGCGAAGTTAAAAATGCTATAGCCTTGCATAAATGTATTTAGAAAAATACTGCAGTTCTCTTTAGCTTGAAAGGATGGGGACTTCAAAACACTTCACATGTCAGAATGGCAAAGCCCATTTAACTTAGCCTATTGATTTTATTTAGCCCAGAGAAAGCTTTGTTCTGGTTGCACAGATGAAAAACACAGTTTTCCACGGGTGCCAAAAAAATTATTACAGGCTTGAATTTATTAAAGTAACATATTTTTTAACTTAGATTTTTCTGAAGTATTGTTACAACTAAAGTCCCCATGTATTCTGCATGGGTTAGTCACAGCAAAATGTTACAAATTTCACAGATTGCCACAGAGTAATACTTAAGTACAGGAAACATTTCAGTTAAAAAGGCTCTTAGATGTTTAAACTTGCTCTGTTGAGAGAATAAATAATAAAAACATCGAACACATCTTAAAACTGTTAACATGAAGGTTCTGCTTTGTTATACTGCTTCCTTTAAATAAAAGAGACATTGTAAATACTGTTTCTAACATAACAAGCACACATTTTCCCATCCAAGATTTTGGATGTGAACACCCACAATGCATGAAAGTTAGGTGTCTCGAAAACAATCCTATTTGCATGTGCAAATCTGACCTTTAGTGAATGAAAAACTTGAATGCAAAATTAGATTACACACACACACAACAGCAATTGGATCAGCACAGGCTGACCTTTGCACTTGTGTTAAGCTGCGCTGACTTCAAAAGGACTCTGCATAAAATAAAGACCTGCTTGAGTGGATACAATTGTGGCATCTGGATAAAAATTTTTAGGGAACAGACTGAGGTTATTTTTGAAAAGTTGCCACAAGAATACCTATTTACTTCATTTGCCTCTGCTTCCTCAAGTACGATAAACAGAAGTAAAATTAAAACTTGAGTTGAAAAACTTCAGCCACAAAATATACCGAGTCTATGGAATTTTCCAGTTCTATGGAATATGGCATTTGTGGGATATGTTTATTCAGGACCTACTGTAAGAGTCAAAGTAACAATTCCATAATGTTTGGATTGGCTGTACAAGAATTATATAATATATATATAGACACATAAACACGGCCTATAAAATATTCACCTCAGCTTTTCAAAGGTTCACAGAAGTTTTAATCAAGTGCCTCTCGACAGCTGAAACTCAGATGCGATACGTTGGAAATGTTAGGATCAAATGTTACAGAGAATGCCACTGTCCATTTTAAATATACCATATTTGTATTGCCATAGCAGCCAGGAGTTCTAGTCATGGACCGGTACCCCACTGTGCTAGACACTGTACTAAAAGATGTGAGGCTCTCAACTTGACAAAAGATGATAAGAAGAAAAAGCAAGTGGTATAATGAGGGCTAAAAAAAAAAAATCAAGCTAGCATTTCTTGTAGGACAATAATCAAATCCTGTAATTTAAAATATTTTAAGAACTTCCACCCACCCCACCATCTCTGAATAGTTTGCTTTACCTGAAGGGTGTGGAAAGCACTGTATTTGGAGTCTGAACAACTTGTCTCTGGGGTGTCACTCCAGAGAAGTCACTCTCATGGAGGGGGGTATTAAGACCACCTTTCAGGGGGGTGTCTACGTTCGTCAGAGCCATCAAGTTCTGGGCTTCCTGTGTGACAGACAATATACAGAGCACGTTACCAGGATTTCCAAAATCAAACTCTGTTGTGCAAGTTTAATAGTCCTAGTGTGAAAAAATAGGTATGAATGCTGAATAGTCATTTAAATGTCAAAGTATTTTGTTGAAATTGCTAAAAATTTCCTAATTTTAAGAAGAATACACTGGCTACTTACATGGCTTACAACACAGCTGAGTATTTTAATCTTCCTTAGTTGCTACCATGAGGGAGTTGCTTAATATTTCAGTTTTCTTCAATCTGGGTAGATACCACAGCTAAGATTTTCAAAAGTGATCAGTGATTTCTGACATGCAATTAAAGACACTTTAAAGGCCCTGATTTTCAGAAAGTGCTGTTCTCCTGCCCTCTGAAAATCAGGGCCCTTTAAGGTGTCCTACGTTCATCCAAAAGTCATCAAGATCATAAGGCCATGTCTAGATGTAATAAATCCACTTCTCCAAGAGGTGGAAGCTATGTTGAAGGAAGAATTCTCCCATCGACCTAGAAGTGTCTACATCAGGGCTTAGTTCAGCCTAATTATGTTGCATAGGGGGTGAAATTTGTGATGTAGTTAGGTCGACTTAACTTCGTAGGGTAGACCAGGCCTTAGCCACTTTTGAAAATCTTGGTATATGCCTGAAATGAGTCAAGAACATTTTCTTCTCACAAAGATTTTATCCGTTTGTCTTAAAGAAATCAGACAACCCTAAAGGTAAACACAGTGGACTACACAGATTCACACAAAACTGTAACTATACAACACAATGATGATCCTTCTATTCTAGTATCTTGACTCCAAAAGTGGCTTATATGTGAGGCTTGAGGCAGATGGCACTTCCACCCCACGCTGAAGTACCTAATCACTTGGGGGGGAGATGCAGCAGGAATGGCTGGCTGGTCGGGTCAGTTCCTGGGAGAAGCGGGGACCCCACAGGGTTCCTGCCTCGGGTGACATATTGCCTCCCACATAGCACTGGTGCAGCTGGAGAGTAACCAGCTGACAGCAGCACCACCTTGGCCCCGGCCTCAGTCCCAGCTACTGGCTCAGCACCCTCGACTTCCTGCAGCAGCATATCTCTACAGTGCTCATGGTACTGGTGAACCTGGGAGTGCCAAGCTCTGCCCCCATACCCACGGCCCACGCTGCCCCGCCCGCACTAAAAGGGGTACCCATTCTCCCTGCCTGCGACCCTAGCACCTATGAGCCCTGCTCTCTTCATTCCAGGGCCCCTCAGGTCGTGGTGGGGGGTGTTGCAGTGTCAATGGGTGTTACAATTCCTTAAAATGTTTGCAAGTTTTATTTTAGCTGCTATGATTTATACTCTTTTTGAGCAGAACTGTGAGATAACACAAAAGGTGCTCTAGGAAATCAAATTACTACTTCTGATACTCAGACTCTTGTTATAACTATACTGATCAAAGCCCTTCTACTTTATTACTTGTATTCTTATAAACTATAGGATTTTCACCTCTTTGTGTTGTCTTACTAAACTATGGAGTGGCATAACTTGTTTTCCTTTGCTTAGGGAGGCTTGCTAGGACAAAGTCTGAGTACCCTCGCTCTAGTATAACACAGAGCTTGCTCTATACATTTATACTTTACCTGCAGGATCCTGTCCTGTGCTGCTGGAGTTTTGGGCGTTCTAAGGGCGATGCTGTTGTTGGTGACATTGTATTCAGACAAAAGGGTGCTGGAAGCAGAGTTCATAATTCCAGATTCTTCAGCTGTCTGACGTGCAATCTCGCTCGCCTGGCCTACTTTCACTACTTCCTCGAGTTCTGTATCTGAAATCTTTCAAAGGAAATCAGTATCAAACAGCGAGTTACATTTGGGAGAATAAAGTTCTTACTGGCAGGTATCAAGAATTACATACCAAAGGAAAAAGGTAGCACTTTAAGAATACTCTCCTCTCACCCAGCTCAAGCAGATACTCTACTCCTACTTAATGCACTGGCTAGTTGCTTATTCAATGCATTAAAAAAAATAAACAACCTGTCTGACATGTATGATCATACAAGGTGCGAGATTGAGAGGTCAAAAGGTACGGTACGTGCAATGGCAGAACAAGCTTCCCTGCCCTGCCAACGTATGTCAGCTCGAACCTAGGAAAAGCACCTCTACGGATGAGACAAAAGTTCCGTCTATGCCTGTTTGAACCTTGGTCTCTGCGACAACTGTGGTGCGCTGGGTACAGAACTGTGACCATTAGACTCATTTCACACAGGCCACCAAACATCCGACAGCTGGGAACAGTTTGCATCTGAGCGACAATTTACCTGAGGTGCTGGAAGCACTAGTTTGCTTCTTTTTTTAGTAAACTCTGACACTCCACTGGTCTGAAGAATAGCTGAAGGCAAGTCAGATTCTTTCTTCCGTTTCATATGCTGTTTGTCTTTTTTGCGCTCTCTTCCTTCCTTCTCCCTGTCACAATGGACAAGAAAGTCATTTCAAATACTCAGAACTGATCAGGAAAGCAAAACTGGCATTTCCGAGAGAGACAGAAAATCCTTTGCTCTAGCTGGTGAAGGTGGGATGTGCTGTAACAAATCATATTTCAGGAAGAGGTAGTGGCCTTGTGGATCAGAAGTCAATTGATAGTATATGGATTGAAAACCATGCAAAGGAATGTCACATCTGTAAATAACAGGATTTAGGAAACAGTTAGTGGACATCCATTGGAGCTAGACAGCACGTCAGTGACTGCAGGGAGAGGGAGGAGCACTGAAAAATACTAAGAAGCCCCAAGTGTAAGCAAGCAGGAGCTGCCCTTCCTCCCACAAGTGGTAGGAGGAAGCTAGGGAGCCATGGGAGCTTAGGAAACAAGGCTCTGCCCTTGGAGGAATAGTAAGAGAAGCAGCCCATGAAATCTTGCATCGGAAGTTGGGGGAAGAGTTAGTAGGGCATGGCGCCAGGCTTCAATCTGTATATTACACACACTTTTTAAAACAACACTTGAATTAGGGGCTATAATTCCAACAAGAGTTTCTGGTGAAGCCACTCGAGCATCCTTCTCATGGTTCACAATCACATGACCCTCTTGCTGGAACTGCAACTCCGTAATTCACAGCTGTCTGCTATTTCTACTGTATACAATGGATTGCCTCAACTAGGAATTATTGAAAGAAAAATTAATTAGATTAGAGCTAGTAAATCAAGTTGGATGGATTGTTTGGATCTGCCCACTCAATAGAGAACAGTTGGCAGAAGTAACTGGAAGTGAATTGTGGAAGTACAAATAACAGCATGCTGGCTAGAGCTGCTGTTCCATTTGACAACATGTATGTCACTTCTCAAGCGCACATTTGCAGAGACAATTTTGTCAAATAAAGAAAAAGTACTTGAGCAGATTATAATAATAATAATAATATAATTACATGAGACAAAATGGCAATAAAACAAACTAACAAAGTATTGCTATGACATGTCAAAGCTGTTCTTACAAGCAATTTAATAAAGCCATGTTTTATAGGAAGAAAAATCAGTCATTTCTCTGATGAAAACTAAAATGCAATTATCTTACTGATGTAAAAATCTGACAGAGCGAGGTGATGCAATGGTTTAAATTCTTTAAAGCCTTTAAATTCTTAGGTTCCAAGGAATAAAAAAAAGAGTTTGGGAGCCTCGTTCTTGTGTCCAGTCGACATTTTTCCACATTATTAAACTAACAAAATTCACCAAGACAAGCAATCATAAGAGACCTAGAACTGAAGAGAAAGGGCCTGCAAGTCAGAATCAAGGTGCACTGGCATATATCCAGTGAGGAACACACTTTCCCAGACCAGGCCTCTGTTACATGAGCACTAAAAGTTCACTCATAAAACTTAAAACAAACTTACGATCTTAATTCTCCATCCAGGTCTTGCTGACGTAGCTTCCTGAAGTCCGCATCCAGTGCCTGGTAGTTTTCCTCCAATGTATCATAAAAGCCAGGAGCAGGCTTCTTTTCAAATGGGATTTCTGCATTGTAATCCACTCCTCTCTTCTTTTTCCTTTTCTTCTGGATCTCTATCCCCGCAGCTCTAAGTTCCCTCCTCTTCTGGAGAGCAGCAAGACGTCTGAGGAAACACAGTAAATGCTACTTAATTCAAAGTTAATACCTCCTGTACAATAGTCACCTGCTAACATCAGATATTACTTAGGGATGAGATATTATTTATAAAATGTGATGGGCCATAATAGCACTGACATTATTAAATGTTTATATTCCAGGAGCACCCAGATGCCCCAGTCAGGCTGCAGACTCATTGTGCTAGGTGCTGTGCAGACAAATCCAAAGATACGATGACACAGCCCCTGTTGCCCTGAAAAGTTTACAATCTAAAGCCCTGATCCTGCAAAGACTTAAGTATATGCTTTACTTTGTACAATGCATGTAGTCCCAGTGAAGTCAATGTGAGTAATTCTATTGCATCAGTGTAAGCACAAACAAGTGCAAACAAGGGGGGGAGGGATAGCTCAGTGGTTTGAGCATTGGCCTGCTAAACCCAGGGTTGTGAGTTCAATCCTTGAGGGGGCCACTTAGGGATCTAGGGCAAAATCAGTACTTGGTCCTGCTAGTGAAGGCAGGGGGCTGGACTCGATGACCTTTCAAGGTCCCTTCCAGTTCTAACAAAAAAAAAAAAAAGTCTTTACAGGAGTGGGGCCCAAGAAGACGAGTGGCATATGAAGGATAGGGGAGGGGGACACCATATACTGCTGTTATAGACACATTCGCAAATGTATCTTTTTAATCATTCTAACTAGATAAAGCAAAGTAGCACCTAATCCCATCTTTCTTTCAAAGATCATCAACTTGATCATTTCTTTTTGGCATCTCAGTAGAGGTGGGTCTTGAAGAGAAGTTGAAAGAGGAGAGAGCAGAGGCTTCACAGATCAGTTCAGGGAAGGGATTCCATGTGAAAGGGACAGAGGGAGAAACTAAAAACTCAAAGAGACAACAGAGCAGACAAGTGGAAGGGATGGGTTGTGTCTACCTCGCTTCTTCCAGCTGCTTCTCTCTTGCTTTTCTCTTGGCCTTCTTTCCCTGAGTATTAGCCAGACGCGCTCTAGCTTCAGATAGCATTTCAAGTTCATCTGCAAAAAGTATAGGGAAGGAAGGTTACCAATTTTTCACATTATATTGGGGAGCTGGGGGTTAATATTAAGATCAGAAGAAAACCTTTAGAAAGATGCCAGGATCGGTGTGCCAGCATGGATTCCCCATGCCCTCTACATTTTCTCTTTACAATGAACACAAACAACCAGATTGTTGCAGGCACAGAGGCCCGAGGACAGCAACAGCGGGGTTCGTTGCCCGGTGTGCTTCGCGTCAATAAACATACCGGGGTGGAGAAACAATCAAAGTTTATTTGAGATCTCAAAGTGGTGCAAGGAGACAGGCAAGTCTCAAATCAAGCACACCAGCAAAAAACAGTTTCTCTCTTCTTATACATTTCACAACTAAGCCCCCCCTCTCTCCCCCTCTCTACCACCCCCCCCCTCTATCTCTCCCTCTACTCCCCCTCCCCTCTCTACCGAAGGCATGTTTATACATTTAAGCCGTTAAATCATTCTAGGGCTATAAATCTAGCTTGTTAGTAACATTCTTCTAAACAGTTATTTGGTTCTGTTTACCCTTAGTTTATTACCCCTTCTCCAGCTAGAAACATGCAAACCTCATCATTATTGCTTGGTACCTGGTATGAGCAAGGTCGTAATTGGTAACTGGCTATTTACACATTCCAATTTCTATCCTTGGCTTTTGAGGCCGATTAGAGTTAAACATGGAAGGACAGAGTTTAAACATGGAAAAACTTTGGTTCATATAGGCCTAATGACGTCAACAAGATGAACACAAGAGATCAAGCCACCAACCAGATGAACCAAACAGATCACAAGAACATTCATAATGTTGGCAATATTTCACTGATGTACGAGGCTGTTTAAACTGAAATCAGAATATTCCTAGTAAAAGGGAGATCTAGCACAATATAAGAAAACAATTTCATTTACATTTAGGCCTACACAATAATGATGAGTGACCTATTATTATGATGATACTTGAGAACAGTCCTTATTCAATCTTCACCCTGGGCACCTTCATGGACTCCTACCCCTCCTAACAGTCTCAAATATCACTGGTGTAACATACAGAAGAATTTGTACTGGTACATTTCAGTAATGATTCACCTAGAAGATATTAGCTGGTGTGAAGACACAGAGAGGAGAATTGCCAGTGGAAGGGCAGTAAATAGCAGAAAGCCAGGCAGTGAAATAAAAAACCAGCCATCCAAGAAAACAGAGGTGATAAAGAGACAGAAGAGAAGGAGGGGAGCAGATCCAAAGGAGGAAGGGGACCATATGAAATTGAAGAAAAGACAGAGGAAACCTGAAAGACGAGAGTGAAACAGAAGGCCTGAGGCAGAATACAAGATAAAGACTGTAGGAGGAACAGAGAAAACAGAAGAGACAGGATGAAGCAAACAAAGGCCAAAGAAACTGCAAGAGACTGAATTGTTAAAAAATACTGATCCATGTAACATATTCTTAATTTACCTTCATCCATATCAATAGGATCTGGACGGGCCGGTTTGGTTTCTGGATTTGGATCAATTTCTCCTGGTTTCAGTTTTCGAGGATCATCTGCCGTTTCTTCCTCATTGTCTCTCTGAGCAGCTTTATCCCTGTAAAGATGTACCAGCACATTCAGGTGATATGACCCACTTTATGAAACTGGGGAAAATGTGTAACTATCTCCTGAAATCCCAACCCCCAAAACTGCCCAAGAAATGAAAGCCAGTAGCTCACAGTAAATATTACAGACACTTACTAACTGCAGAGAAGAATTATGAATCATTGAACACTAATATTTAAGCCACTAAAACAAAAGCATCACAAATTAATAAAAACAACTGAAAGAGAGGCAATGAAACATGCAAAGTGGACAAGTGAGGGTGACAGAAGTGAACGCATCTGTTGTGGGCAACAGCAGTCCATGGAAAGATACTGATAATAGAGAACTGCTGCAAGACAAACCACCCTACATCTCACTTGTTGCTTCTAACCACCAACAGCCCTAGCATCAGCTTGAAGGAGAGGAGAGAACTGGGCCTGCTAGCAACCCCTGCCAGCATAGGAAATGGGCCAGTCATTTCTCTCTCTGCCTCCCTCCAAGCCACCAGGGACCAGGAGACTTTCCCATCAAGCTAGGTAGCCCAACCTAGCAGCCTATAGAAGGCCCAAGCCAACTGGAAGCCCTTCCAGCTGCAGCACCCGGGAGGGAGAAGAGAATACTGCCACACAGCCAGCAACCTCCTGATGTTTACGTAACAAACTACAAACATTTTCATGCTA
Source organism: Emys orbicularis (assembly GCF_028017835.1). Classification (NCBI taxonomy): domain Eukaryota; kingdom Metazoa; phylum Chordata; order Testudines; family Emydidae; genus Emys; species Emys orbicularis. The sequence goes on along the minus strand of NC_088685.1, from coordinate 16,107,824 downwards.
TTTGACTTTAGCAAAACAGAGTCACTTACAAAAGAAATTCATAGTGTTCCAAGCACTGCGCAGCTGTTCTTCCAATGATTGGAGCAATGGTCCTCCACTGGGTTGGCATTAGCTTGGCCAAGTGTAATAGTTTCTCCTCTTCTTCCCGTGACCATTCTGTCTTTTTGATACTTGGGTCCAACCACTCGTACCTGTTACACAGCGGTAAAATTAAAAGAGGGCATTTCTGAGACAGTTTATGACAATTCAATTGTGAGCAAGTCATATTGCTTCCACACACCATTATGATGGGATTTCAGAATCTCATCCTGGATATATCTGATCTATGGCTATATAAAAATGTGTATTATACGCAGCACTTTTATACATATAAAGCTTTATGTTTTGTTCTCATTTGTCATACAGATCTTCCCATCTCTCCTCATCCTCACTTTTTTTTTTTGCCAAAAGACAGGATTCACAAAACTAGTCTTTACTAGTCATGTGGTTTTACATACCATTTTCAAATGGTTACAAGAAATGGTGGAGAACAATTAAGGCCCCGATACTGTAAATACTTAAGCACACACTTAACTTAAAGTGTGCAAGTAGTTCCGTTAGATTATGCTTCCATTAAATTTAGCATGCGCGCTTCAGTGTCTGCAGGATTGGGGTCTAATTCTCATATGGATTTGTTAGTACATGTGTGTTAATTTTAAGGGTTGGGGTTTTTTTGGTACACATTCAAATCTAGTACTGGAAAATAAAAAAAGGGGAGGCTAAACTGAATGGTCTGAAAGCCTCTTTATATTAATACAAAGAGCTTATTTAAAGTAAATTTTCTTTCTGACAAACATCTCGTTAAAATATGTAAATCAGACTACAAAGTGGTTATTTTGAACTAAATTTTTACAATGATCCTGTATCTTCAGTTTATGTGATGTCACTGATGTCATCTGTAAAGTGAATGGCTTTCTATTTTTGCTCACGTTACTTTCAAGGAATATGAGTTTGTGATAGCTGCAGAAGATGAAATCAAGTAAGAATCACAAAGCTCTATCTCCCTTCCCTGGACCTGAACCATTGACAAACTCTATAGTAACTTTTAAATTCACATTAACTATGGATCTCGCTTTCCCATTACTGTGTTCTCTACTTACCATCTGGCTTTGCATTGTTTTGCTGATTTTCTGTGCAACAAGGAAGCAATACGAGACCACTGGTTTTTGCCATATTTCATCACAGCTGCTTTAAGAATTTCATCCTTAAAACAAAAAGAATTCTTATTACGATGGGTCATTAGAAAACTTTATCAGAGATGAATGCTTGCTTTGAGCTCTGTGAGGAGAGATGGAGGAGAGGGTTTTACAAGGATGGTGGCCTGGTGGGAAGGGCAAAGGAACCCTCTTCTTCCCAAAATTTTGCTCTCATCGAAGATGAGTGAAGATGTAGGGCTGTTTTACCAATGCCATTAATCTTACCGCTAACATTTAAAATTACTATAGCTGAAAGAGGTTAGCAAAAGAAAATTATTGCCATTTACTTTGGGTATTTGGTGAATGGCCAGTTTCATTGTTTCTCCCGTACAGTAAGTTTCCAGGGTTGTGTGGATCCTTCACACAACAAGGATGGTGAGAAAATATTTTTAACAATAGGACATGGTAAAAGCATGAAAACTAGGGCATGTGTGGCACCTAAAACTACTTTCAACTTTTTTTACATTGAGCAGATTTCAAGTTGGAGATGTCCCTTTAATTGGAAGTTTCAAGTTTGCGATGGAAATTGAGCCAACTGCCTAAAAACCAGCAAGCTTTGAAGGTCCCAAAAAGAAGAAGTCAATATCAAGACAAGCACTTGCTTGCAGATCCAGTCATAGCTAGAACTGTTTATTTTTTTATATTTGCATTCTAAACCTAAGGAAGTTTCTGTTCTTGTATAGTTCATTTAATAAAATAAATGGCAGATTAACAGCCATTTCCTATTCTCAGCTTTGTTTGGAGATAGTGGACATGATGATATACATGTGTAGTATGAACAAAGTATTGTTAGGAACACTTGTTTTCTGACAAGGTAACTGTAGACACACTTAATTTTACAGTTTAATGGCAATACATTACTTAGGAGTGCGAAAAGTTCTTGATCCAAACCTGAACAACCAATGGCATATGAAATCTATTTATGAAATATCCCATTTGCAGGTGTTTCAACTGAAACAGCTGCAGACCCTGAGAAGACTTCAAACAAAGGAAAAAGGATATGATCTCCAAGTATCATGAAATCTTCACTACAAGAATTCAGTAAACATCAGCTCCAATTTTCACGGGGTTATCTCACAATAAAGTCCATTAGGGCTGACACTACATCACTACACTACATCAGGACTGACACTACATCACAAGACAAGGTGTGCACCATGACTTCCTGATGGCAAGTGACATAGTGAAGATAACTTCAAGACACTGGAATTCAAACCTGTGTTGAGATAGAAGTTTTGTCTCAGAAGACAAAGTTATAGAAGCATCAATCCCATGAAACAGAAACAGCTTCATGTCTCCAAGCCCAAACTTCGCCTCTTCTACAGAAGCCATAAATTTTACTTTTATTATAAGAAGTTAGAACCCCAAAATTTAGGAGATTATGGAAGAAAGTTATGGACCTGTTGCAGACTATTCTAGCATGGAAACCATAAAGTGCATGCACTGGAACTGTGGCCAGAGATGTGAACAAAAGCTGAAAAGCTCAGTTACCCTTTGAAGTTTTCCTGGGATCAGATGGCATCTTTTTCTAAGGGAAAGTCTACACTACCGCACTACATTTGCACAGCTGCGCCGCTGTAGCGCATCTGGTGCAGATGCGTTATGGTGACAGGAGAGTGCTCTCCCGTCAGCATAATTACTCCACCTCCGTGAGAGGTGGAAGCTATATCAGCAGGAGAGTGTCTCCCTCCGACATAGCGCGGCGTAGACATCGCTTTAAGTCGATGTAACTTATGTAGCTCATTGGGGTGTTGTTTTCAAACCCCTGAGTGACTTAAGTAGTAGTGTAGACCACCCTAACTGAACTGAAAACAGAAGCCTTGTTTTGTATAGAGAAAAGCACACAAAGTGATCAAATAAGTGATCTACCAAGTGCTTCACAAACACTCATTATAGTCTAGTCTATACAAGATGAGTATCCATTGCCAACAATAGAAATTTGCAGTTAAATTATGTTCAGTGCCAGTTGAACTGCACAAAGTTGTTTTTCCTCATGTACACAAGTCTTCAGAGTGAATTGTGGCTTTAACCGTAGGCTGCTGAGTTTTGGTTTGGGATACTACAGGGGTGTATATATATATATATATATATATATATATTTTTTTTTTAAAATGAAAAAATCTTCTCTCTCTCTCGCTCTATATATATATCATACTTCCATCTCTTGCTGCAAGATTCCATTTGCTACAAGTTAGCACTATAGTAATAACCCTGATAAGATGTACAAATAATCACTGGTAATTTTTTGCATGACCATCATGTAGCTACTCATATGTTTATTATGAACCAATCACCACAGTACGGCACCAAATACAAACACTTGCTTCGGTGTCATCCTGGTAGGACTCTAGCCTCAGTAGAGCCCTCAGAGGAGATGCATTCTTGAGATCATCATCCTTTGAGAGGATAAGGACGAAGGGGAGAGAATATCTCTGAAAGTCTGAGAAGGTAGGAGAATACAGGCCTTGCCAGATGGAGGGAAATGCTTGTGCTTGTTATGTCAGGATATGACCAAACTTTAGCTAACTGAAGGACCACATAATTGCTTTGTCAGAAACGCTTCTTACCATAGAAGAGCAGCCTATACTTACCCTCACCCTTCCTCATAGGGAGAGATAAAGCATTCTGCAGAAAGAAACACTTTCCAGCACACAGGGACCCATGCAGCTCTGACCCCCTGCCCATACAGCACACACTGAACCCCAGCACAGAGAACAGCGCCCAGAACACAGGGCACATGTGGATATGAGTCCCCTACTCATACTGCACACTAGGGACCCAAGCCTGCAGAGGAACCGGCTCCCAGTGCACAAGGGGCCCCTGCCCATTTCTGCACACTGGGGACCACTGCCAGCACACGGGTGCTCACATGGATCTGAGACCCCTGGCTATGCTGCACACTGTGAACCCCAGCCTGCAGCAGAGCCAGCTCCCAGCACACAGGGCCCGTGCGGATCTGTGCTCTCTGCCCATGCTACACACTAGGTACCCCAGACTGCAGAGGGGACAGCTCCCAGCACACAGGGCCCAGGCTCTCTGCTCATGCTACACACTAGGGACCCCAGACTGCAGAGGGGACAGCTCCCAGCACACAGGGCCCAGGCTCTCTGCCCATGCTACACATGCTACACACACAAAAAAATAAAAAATAAAAAAAGAACAAGTTAAAAATCACTTAGAAAAGTTAGATGCCTGCAAGTCACCAGGGCCTGATGAAATGCATCCTAGAATACTCAAGGAGCTAATAGAGGAGGTATCTGAGCCTCTAGCTATTATCTTTGGAAAATCATGGGAGACGGGAGAGATTCCAGAAGACTGGAAAAGGGCAAATATAGTGCCCATCTATAAAAAGGGAAATAAAAACAACCCAGGAAACTACAGACCAGTTAGTTTAACTTCTGTGCCAGGGAAGATAATGGAGCAAGTAATTAAGGAAATCATCTGCAAACACTTGGAAGGTGGTAAGGTGATAGGGAACAGCCAGCATGGATTTGTAAAGAACAAATCATGTCAAACCAATCTGATAGCTTTCTTTGATAGGATAACGAATCTTGTGGATAAGGGAGAAGCTGTGGATGTGGTATACCTAGACTTTAGTAAGGCATTTGATACGGACTCGCATGATATTCTTATCGACAAACTAGGCAAATACAATTTAGATGGGGCTACTATAAGGTGGGTGCATAACTGGCTGGATAACTGTACTCAGAGAGCTGTTATAATGGTTCCCAATCCTGCTGGAAAGGCATAACGAGTGGGGTTCCGCAGGGGTCTGTTTTGGGACCGGCTCTGTTCAATATCTTCATTAACGACTTAGATATTGGCATAGAAAGTACGCTTATTAAGTTTGCGGATGATACCAAACTGGGAGGGATTGCAACTGCTTTGGAGGACAGGGTCATAATTCAAAATGATCTGGACAAATTGGAGAAATGGTCTGAGTTAAACAGGATGAAGTTTAACAAAGACAAATGCAAAGTGCTCCACTTAGGAAGAAAAAATCAGTTTCACACATACAGAATGGGAAGAGACTGTCTAGGAAGGAGTACGGCAGAAAGGGATCTAGGGGTTATAGTGGACCACAAGCTAAATATGAGTCAACAGTGTGATGCTGTTGCAAAAAAAAGCAAACATGATTCTGGGATGTATTAACAGGTGTGTTGTGAGCAAGACACGAGAAGTCATTCTTCCGCTCTACTCTGCTCTGGTTAGGCCTCAGCTGGAGTATTGTGTCCAGTTCTGGGCACCGCATTTCAAGAAAGATGTGGAGAAATTGGAAAGGGTCCAGAGAAGAGCAACAAGAATGATTAAAGGTCTTGAGAACATGACCTATGAAGGAAGGCTGAAAGAATTGGGTTTGTTTAGTTTGGAAAAGAGAAGACTGAGAGGGGACATGATAGCAGTTTTCAGGTATCTAAAAGGGTGTCATAAGGAGGAGGGAGAAAACTTGTTCACCTTAGCCTCTGAGGATAGAACAAGAAGCAGTGGGCTTAAACTGCAGCAAGGGAGGTCTAGGTTGGACATTAGGAAAAAGTTCCTAACTGTCAGGGTGGTTAAACCCTGGAATAAATTGCCTAGGGAGGTTGTGGAATCTCCATCTCTGGAGATATTTAAGAGTAGGTTAGATAAATGTCTATCAGGGATGGTCTAGACAGTATTTGGTCCTGCCATGCGGGGAGGGGACTGGGCTCGATGACCTCTCGAGGTCCCTTCCAGTCCTAGAATCTATGAATCTATGAATAAGGTACCCCAGACTGCAGAGGGGACAGCTCCCAGCACACAGGGCCCAGGCTCTCTGCCCATGCTACACACTAGGGACCCCAGACTGCAGAGGGGACAGCTCCCAGCACACAGGGCCCAGGCTCTCTGCCATGCTACACACTAGGGACCCCAGACTGCAGAGGGGACAGCTCCCAGCACACGGAACCGATGTGGATCTGGGCCCTCCCCCCGCTGCACACTGGGGACTCTCAAGTATTAAGCAGGCGGGGGGTGGGGCAGGGTCTAGAGAACCCGAGGCACAGAAAAGTATCTCAGAGACCATTCTGAAGACACCCTCTGCGCATGCGCGGGACCCCTCCAGCCCCGTTTCAGCGCATGCGCTCTGCTACCCCTTCTCGCTGCCGAGCGGAGGCTCAGCGGGCGACCCTGCGGCTGGGCCTCAGGAGTGGAAGCGGCCCCTACCTCGGTGTTTCGCCACACTCCCCCTTTGATCATAATCCGCGGCATCTTGGCAGCGAAGGCGAGCGGGCTGCGGAAGAAAACAGACGATGGCGGCGTAGGAGAGACACCACTAGTCTCTCCGCGCTACGGGCGGTTGAGATTCTGCGCAGGCGCCGTTCGGGCAAGAGCGCGGGGAATGTGTCAAAACTCCGAGCCGACGCGCAGTTAGTCCGTGAGCCGTAGCTGCACGCATGCGCACTGAGAGGGGACGGGTCTCCCGCTAGTGAGATTACAGAAACTACGCGTGCGCAGCTGTGAAGGCGGAGGGAGGGGAAGAGACGAGCAGGGCTGGTGTGCAGGGCCGCTCAGGGGCAGCCGGCATTGTCATAGCGCCACCTGGCGCCCGGCGGTGCTGCGGGCACAGAACCCCGCCGGCTGGATGCAACCTGCGGGACCCAGGGGCGGGGAAGGGGACCCGATCCAGTCCGAGCGAGGCTGCGGGAGGAGGGAGCGGGGCTGGGTCTGTCCCTGGAGGTGAGACAGCCTCGTATGTTATGGGGGGGGAGGGGAGCGCCGGAGGGCGGGGTGTGTGTCTGTCGGTAACCAAAGTGGGCCCTGCTTGGGGGGAGCTGGCTGTGCAGGGGAGTTTCTCTTGGGCCGGGGGGTGGGGAGCCGTCTGTCTGTCTGTGCAGGGGAGTATCTCTTGGGATGGCCGTGGGGAGTTGTCTGTGCAGTTGGGTGTCTTTTGGGAAGGGGTGGTGTGGAGCTGGCCATCTGCCTCTGAAAGTGGGTGTCTCTTGGGATGGGGTGGTGGGGAGCTGTCTGTGAAGGTAAGGCAGTGCTTTGGGATGGGGGGATGGAGGGGAAGTGTCTGTCTGTGTGTGCAGAAAGTGAGGTCCCTTGGGTTGAGGTGGGATGCAGGTGTGCGTTGCTGGGATGGCCCTGGGCTGGTGTTCCCGTTCCACATTGCGTTTTCAGGGCTGGTATTCAGGGAAGCCACCTTTTTCCTTACAAATGGAGCCTTTGAGAACCACTTCCGTTGAGGAGAGCCACATCAGAAATCTGAACCCCCATGTTCTGTTGGGATTCATAGGGCATCTGGAAGAAGCTGATACTCAATGAATTCAAAATATGGATCCTCTTCTCCCAGCCTCTGCTGCATTCTCCAGTATCTGCGGCTCATTCAGCAGCCAGTATAAAAAGCCAGGGGGCGTACCACAATCTAAGGGTACGTCTACACCCAGCCGCTAGTTCGGCGGCTGGGGATCGAAGTTCCGAGTTCGATTTATCGCGTCTGGTCTGGACACGATAAATCGAACCAGGAAGCGCTCGCCGTCGACTGCGGTACTCCAGCTCAACGAGAGGAGTACCGCGGAGTCGACGGGGAGCCTGCCTGCCGCGTGTGGACCGCGTCTGAACCGCGGTAAGTTCGAAGTAAGGTATGTCGAATTCAGCTACGTTATTCACGTAGCTGAATTTGCGTACCTTACTTCGACTTGGGGGGCAAGTGTAGACCAAGCCTAAGTCAACTCAGGACAGGAATGCTTCCTGCACATTTTCACTGGTTTAAAAATGTTTTCTTCTCCCTTTTTGCTGAATGAAAGACCTACACAAACAGAGGAAACAGACTGGCTGTACCCAAGTGCTGTCAAATACACCAGTTAAACAGGAAAAAAGAGGAAAATATATTTTCTCTTTCACTTACATTAATTAACCTTGTGTTATTTGTAATAGTAGGATTAACAAAGTGTTATTAAGTATGGCTGTGGATTAATCACAGTTAACTCACATGATTAACTTCAAAAAATAAATCACGATTAAAAAATTGTGATTAATCACAGTTTTAATTGCACTGTTAATAGAATACAAATAGAAACTTATTAAATATTTTGGATGTTTTTCTACGTTTTCAAATATATTGATTTCAGTTACAACACAGAATACAAAGTGTATAGTGCTCACTTTATATTATTTTTATTACAAATATTTGCACTGTAGAAAACCAAAGAAATAGTATTTTTCAGTTCACCTCATACAAGTACTGTAGTGCAACCTCTTTAGTGTGAAAATACATCTTACAAATGTAGATTTTTTTTTGTTACATAACTGCACTCAAAAAACAAAACAATGTAAAACTTTAGAGCCTACAAGTCCACTCAGTCCTACTTCTTGTTCAGCCAATCGCTCAGACAAACAAGTTTGTTTATATTTACAGGAGATACTGCTGCCCGCTTATTTACAGCAGTGTTTTTCAACCTTTTTTTGGGCAAAGGCACACTTGTTTCATGAAAAAAATCACGAGGCACACCACCATTAGAAAATGTTAAAAAATTTAACTCTGTGCCTATATTGACTATATATAAAGTAATTCTCTTGAATAGGAATCAAATAAACACAAAGAAAGTATTTTATAATTACTTTATTATGAAATAGTAAGTAAACAGAAATATGAAAAATTATAAAATACTTTATTCAGTGCGCAACCTGGGCCTGTTTGGCTGAACACAAAGCTGATATTCTGAGCTATTTATAGTCCTTAACATCAGTGGTGGGATTCAAAAATTTTAGTAACCAGTTCCGACATTCAAGCATGGTTTAATATTTTTTTCCCACGGCACACCAGGCAACATCTCGCGGCACACTAGTGTGCCGCGGAACAGTGGTTGAAAAACACTGATTTACAGTGTCACTTGGAAGTGAGAACAGGTATTTGCATGGTGCTTTTGTAGCCAGCATTGCAAGGTATTTAGGTGCCAGATATGCTAAACATTTGTATGTCCCTTCATGCTTCTGCCACCATTCCAGAGGCATGCGTCCATGCTGATGACACTTGTTAAAAAAAATATTAATTACATTTGTGACTGAACTCCTTGGAGGAGAATTGTATGTCTCCTGCTCCGTTTTATCTGCATTCTGCCATATATTTTATGTTACAGCAATCTCAGATGATGACCCAGCACGTTGTTCATTTTAAGAACACTTTCACTCTATTTTTGACAAAACGCAAAGAAAGTACCAATGTGAGATTTCTAAAGATAGCTACAGCACTCAACCCAAGGTATAAGAATCTGAAGTGCCTTCCACAGTCTGGGAGGGATGAGGTGTGGCGCATGCTTTCAGAAGTCTTAAAAGAGCAACACTCCGATGCGGAAACTACAGAACCCGAACCACTATGAGCAGAACCTGTCATCAGCATGGATGCATGTCCTCTGGAAAGGTGGTTGAAGCATGAAGGGACATACGAATCTTCAGCGCATCTGGCATGTAAATATCTTGCAACATCAGCTACAACAGTGCCATACGAACGCCTGTTATCACTTTCAGGTGACATCGTAAACAAGAAGCGGGCAGCATTAATTCCTGCAAATGTAAACAAACTTGTTTGTCTGAGCAATTGGCTGAACAAGAAGTAGGACTGAGTGGACATGTAGGCCCTAAAGTTTTACATTTTGTTTGTGAATGCAGTTTTTTTTGTACATAATTCTACATTTATAAGTTCAACTTTAGTGCTAAAGAGATTGCACTACCGTACTTGTATTAGGTGAATTGAAAAATACTATTTCTTTGGTTTTCTACAGTGCAAATATTTGTAATACAAAGTGTGCAGTGCTCAGTTTATATTTATTTTTTATCTGTGTTGTAATTGAAATCAATATATTTGAAAATGTAGAACACTACCATTTTTAAAAAATTTTCATTCTATTATTGTTTAACAGTGTAATTAATTGCAATTATTTTTTTTAATTGCTTGATAGCCCTATATTTAAGTTGATTGTGCCTCTTTAAATTTACAGTACAGGTGTATGGTAGAGTTAATGTGATATAACAACATCCAGGTTCACCTGCAGACAGATTTAAGGTATATTTAGATTTTTACATTTTAAACATCTGGACTTTTTCCTAAAACCTTCTCCTCTCTCCTTAAAACATTAACTTGGCCCTTTCATCACAACACACAGATATCTGTATTACAGTGGTTAATCAGTAGGAAGGCTACACCTAGAATTGTTTTTCACAACTCAGCCAGCAGCAGTAGAGAAAAACAGCCAGTGGAACCAGGTACAGCAGTACCACTAAGGGAAGCAGGATCTGAAATCCAGCTGAGGTTGCTCTTCTCTCTTCTAGCATCTCCAGACCCAGCATTGTGCAGGGGAGACCTCCTGTCTGGGGGCTCCAGAGCCTATGCAGTCCCACACTTCTGAGCCATGTTTGTTCCTGGACAAAAGGAACTTGTGGCAGGAGCCAGCTAAAAACTCAACCAGCAACAGCAGAGGAAAGCAGCTGCAGCAGTGGCCTGGAATCTGATGACAGCAGCAGCCTCTCACTGGTTTTTACTGCATTTACACTGGAGTTCTCTCCTCTCTGATCGGTGGCTGTTGGCTCCTGCTCCATTACGCCGCCTTCCTTCTGGGCTCCCATTTTTCTTTCCCCTCCTTTTAATGTCCATGCTTAGATTATTATTTTTTTAAGCTAATCTGCTCTCACCACAACCCCATCCAACTATTAAAAAAAAAGTAGCTAACATGCCCATTGCTGACCATCACGTTGTTTACTCAGATTAGATGCTCTCCTTTATCTGTCTTGCTTATTTAGATTGTAAATTCTTTGGAGCATGGACAGACTCCTGTGTGTACAGTGCCTAGCACAGTGGTATCCTAATCTAAGGGCTTGTCTATATTTACCGCGCTGGTTCGGCGGCAGGCAATCGAACTTCTGGGTTCGATTTATCGCGTCTTGTCTGGACGCGATAAATCGAACCCAGAAGTGCTCGCCGTCGACTCCGGTAATCCTGCTCGGCGCGAGGAGTACGCGGAGTCGACGGGGGAGCCTCCCTGCCGCGTCTGGACCGCGGTAAGTTCGAACTAAGGTACGTCGACTTCAGCTACGTTATTCACGTAGCTGAAGTTACGTACCTTAGGTCGAATTGGGCGGGTTAGTGTAGACCAGGCCTTAGTATGGTCCCTAAGTGCTGCCATAAATAATTAATGAGTATGGTGTATTTTAAACTGTGTAAACTGCCCCTGCTGTAAGCATGTCACCTCTCCTCAGACTGCACTTTCACACATTATCACGTTTACTAAAGAAGCAAAGGAGCACCCAGCTCGTGCAGAAGAAAGTTTTGGTGAAGAAGGTGTGCTCTTTTCTCAATCATGATCAACCAACATTCATGCATGGTAATAGGTGGCACGCTGGTGCTGTCTTTCCACTAAAACATGAAACCAAGGTTCTGAACAGTAATGGCTCATGAACAGTTTTGGAAAGAATAGGGGTACATCCTGGACAAATTAAAAATGTTGGTAATTAAACTTGGCCTACCCCAGATTGCCTCTAATTTCATCAGGATACGATAAGCTTTCTCTTACTGTTAAACAATTAGCACAAATTTGCTGGCTGAAGTATCCTTCTGTATATAATTGAAATTCCTCTTCTACTGAAGGAATTGTTCTGCTTCAGTATAAGAAGATATTTTTGCACTGCAACTTGCAAGCTCACATGATTACAAACCAGCCAAAGTGTTCTAGTCAGTTGGAAGCAGCCCAGATTTCAGATATACTTGCTTTTCCTATGTTATCATTGGTGGGTCACAATCACTTTGCCTCGGTTTCCCTATCAGTAAAAAGATACAAATTACATACTGTATATGATAGGCAGAATAAATGCCTGTTTGTAATGAATTATGAAATAAACTTCAGATTGGGAAGGGAAAATATGAAATTAGCAACTCTCACTGACATACACATACATTTATAGTTATGGAGACAGTAGGAATTTCTAAAAGGTTTTGTATTGCAACACTGGCTCTTTAATTGCAGTGAGACACTGTAGGTAAAGCTCTCTTTTCTCTTAAGAGCTGTGGTGTTTAATGCTGTGCACAATTAGTTTTCCTGTTATTCTTTATTTACACTCCTTTACAGTGTACACACTACACCTAGTTTTAACTAAAGAAAGCTAAGTAGCTATCCAAAAATACAACCATTCACTGTAGTTAAACTTTAAATGAAGATAGCAGATCTTACCATTTGCTTTCCACCATGGTCATTAAGTGGATGTGAAGAAAGTAGTTGTAAAGACCCTCTTTCATTTTCACAGCAAAGTAGGCAATATCCTTTCATTATTTGACAATGTGTTTTATTATTTAAAAAAAAGTAGAAATCATTGCTACTTATACAGATCACAGTATTTTTACCTAATCCTTGCGTGTCTGAATCATGAGTAGTCTAGTGAAATCAACGGGACTATTTACTTGAATGAGACAAAAATTTGGTCCTCTAAATATTTCTCTAGTTGAATACAACCTGTTCTAGAATCAGTTACTAAGCAGACCATAAAATTTAAGTTCGGGTGATTAATGGTTGTTTACAAAAGAACATCTTTATTGATAAGAAACATATGACATGGATCAGGAACATTCTCTTCACATATATCGACATTCATGTACCCTGAAAGCCTTTTATATGCAAGAAAATGTAAAGGAGTGTACTTCATTTGTTCCAGAGACCTCCAAATGTACTTTTATTTCAAAAAGGACCATCATTTTTATATAAATTCACAATCTTTTGCTTGCTCTTACTACAAAGCACACACCAAACTTCCATATAATGTATATTAATATTCCTTTTGCACACTGAACTCTGATACCAAGAAACAACATGGAACAGCCTTCACCTTATTGTAATATTTTTAATTTTTTTTTTAACCCAAATGCCTCCATTAATAGATAAATGAAGTGGTCTAACTGATTACATGAAATGATGTAATTCACCTATACCCATTTACTTTTCACAAAGATGAAATTTTATAATACTCTATACTCTGGAAAAGGCACAATGCAAGGTAATAAGAGTTGTGGTGCATGGCATACAAAAACAGGACTAAAGTGTAGAAATCATCTGTCATTACCACATTTTTCCCATTGGCAAGGCTATTCACTCTTTTCCGATGTTTCAACAATGTTTAGATAGGTAAGATCAAAAACAATGGTGCATGTGCAGTTATACCTAGAGAGCACTAGGGGGCCCCACTGGCATAGTGCATAACTTGCCCTTTTAAATTGATTTTTGCTGCTTTCTTCAGAATTTGTGGTTTCAATTATAAATCAAATTAAGAAAGCTTTTTATGTTTCAAATGTAGACTCTACAGCATAAACAGGCACCTCTGCTATATGAAATATCAGGAAAGATGTGAATATCTTTCAGGCCAAACTATGCCCTATTCAGAGGCTATATAAGTAGTTTGATGGGAGCCTGAGGGCTGCTCCTAATTCCATAAAATGGAGCATGCTGCAGCCACACTCTTTGGTAATATGGAGATGCAGCCGAGAGACCATCACCCTCTCCTCAGATCAAGAGAGCAGCTTGTGCTGGAAACCTGTAGTCTCTATGCTACACCTCCATATTAATAAGGAAGACCACAAGGTACATTTGGTCCCCAGTTCTCACCTTAGGTTCCCATACTTCATGCTCTCTTGTTTTCTAGTTTTACTTGGTCTGCAGTGCAACTTTCCTGTCTTGTGGCTTCAAATAGGAGATTAAAGAAGGGAATACCAAGAATCCCCTAGAGTTTTTCTTTTAATTTACCAGTCTCTTAATCCTTTCAGTAATTGTAACAGATGCTGGGCACAAAGTTCTGCCATTACAAATCCCCTGGTGCAAGTAGTGCTGGGGAAATCTTAGCACCATACATTGCAGATGCTCAAGTAACACCTACTCTTACCGCATGAAAGAAAAGCCCAATTCCATTCTTGGCTCTCCCACTTGCTATATTTTTACTAAGGTGTAGCTAGATACTTTGTTGAGCTAGCTCTTTGCTTGAGTGGACCTTGCACATGCAATTTTAAAGAGACAGTAGAACATGATTTAATGAAATTGCTTTGAGGCAGTATATCAAAATGTTTAGAAAAAGATTTACCAATTTTTCCATGAACATCTTTAACATTACCACAGTGTTCCTTAACATTACTATGGTTCCTTCAACTATATCTCCCTATAAGGGCAAAATTAAATATTTTAATGGCAAAAACTGAATTTTACCCACCTTCGGCAAAAGGGAAATTATTTAAGCACTTGAGACTAATGTTAGGAAAATGCATCAAAACCATGAAAACGTTTTACAAACATTAACTAAACTGTTTAATATACATACTATGTTTCCCTTATTTGTCCTTTGTATAGGGCTAACAGAGGAATCTTCAAAAGATACAGGCAGCACTGAAAAGTATAAACTTGAATGTTGCTGAAAAACTATACCAGCATTTTGCCAAATGTATTTAAATCAACTGAGTCATTTCCTTCATCTAAAAGAAAGAAAAAGGTTTGACCCACAGTCCGAGACAGACATTTGGAATAAACACTTCATTGATAGTGACCTGTATCAACAACAAAGAACATGAGCAAACAAGCAGCTCTAGTAAAGTCACCTTTAAGGAGACATTAGTTTAAAACTGTAGGAATCTTAATGGATCCGCAGCTTTTCCATCAAATCCTCTTAATGAAGGAGATTTTCTGATATGCAACAGAACACTTGGAAAGCAGGCATCAAATGGTAGGTTTATATCTTGTGCTTCCTACTTGCAAACAGTTTGGAACTTATCTTGCAAAGTGCTTTGAGGGGCACAGTATTTTACAGGATTAGGCCTTTGAAGGACAGCAATACAAAACTTTAAGGACATGTCTACTCAGAGTCCAAATCAAGAGTTAAGCCTCAAAAGCTACTGATGCAGCAGCACTCACCAATGCTGAATCCACATTAGTAACTTGTTTTCTGGGGTGTGTTTATATACGCACATATATAAACATGCCCACTCTGAGTTTTTATAATCAATTATTGTAACTAGTGGTTTTGTAAGTCACCCTCTTGATTCAGTCCTCTTGCAGTATTAGATAGGTGTGGCAAGATCAGTAGTTGCAGAAGGACTTCAGAGCAGTGAGTGCAGGTGGTAGCAAATAGGTAGGACTAATTTGTAACTAGATTTTTGATCTGCAGATGACTGATTTGTGATAGAGAAGAATTTGATTTAAATTCTTTTCAGAAAGACAGCATATTTTGGTTGTAAAACCCAAGTAAGTGGGCCAGGAAGATCTTAGTATAAGGGTGACCCAGCAGTGGAGTACAGCCAGTGTAGGAGCGCTGACATCACACCCTCTTCCTTGCTGACAGCATAGTGGTATAAAGTGCGCTTACTGAATAGTTGAGCATTAGCAGAAGTTTGTCTGAACACTCCAATCTGAGATAGTTTAACAGCCCCGTGTGACTTTTATAGGCCAGCATAATATAGAAACAGCTCTGAGGCTTCTTTAACACAGCAGTGGAAGTAATGCTCATAGCAATAGGGCAGTGTTTTATGTCAGCATTCCACACCATCCCCTGACTTCCACTCTATATGCCGTGGGAATACCCAGGAGTCTGGTCCATAATCGTTGCCATGCCAATTTTACCTAGTGCCAGCTGAAGACATTTCATATAGGTGGGATACAGGGCAAAGAGAGGAAGAAATTGTGCTCTTCTGCCAAGGTGCAAGTTCAAACTACTGCAAACTTTCTAGATCTAAGCTTGTAACTCGGGAATTTTAATAAATCTGTTTTATTTTCCAGTTTATAAATGCTGTTTCTTATGTTTCTCTAAGAGATGTATGGTGGAAAGTGTTACATTGCACTTTTGGCATTTGTACATTTTTTTATCCTTGTGTGTTTTTACATGTTTCTCCAGAGCACACCTATCTATAGTGGAAAACTCACACTCGTTGCAGCGTAACTTTAAATGAGTTAGTAAGTGGCGCTTCAGGTGGCTAGAAGTGCGGAAAGCAAGAGCACACTGATCACATTTGTATGGCTTTTCACCTGTATGAATTCTCAAATGCTGCTTGAAGTTTCCACTATGGGCAGTAGCATAGCCACACTCTTCACACTTGTATATTTTGACAGGTAGCAGCGATTGCTCTTGGACTTTGCTACTAGCCAGGTTTTTTTCATCTGAGTGTGAAGCCAAATGCCACTTAAGGGATTGCCATTTGTCTGTTGAATAGTCACAGTTCCTACATTTGAGGCGTTCCATCTTTAAGTGCACAAGCTTGTGTCGATTTAGATGACCTGAAGTACGAAACTTCTTCTGACAAGTGTCACAGCTGTGGGGTTTTTCACCTGTATGAATCCTTGTGTGTAGCTTGAGGTTGCTTAAAACATAAGTGATGTAATTACACTGTTCACACTTGTAAAGTTGTGAAAGACTTCGTGATGGCAGAACATGTTCATTTTCTTTGCCCTCATGAACATCCATCTGTTTCTGAAGGTCTTCTGAGCTGAATATGGAACGGACACACTTTACGTCTTTTGAGGAAATAAGATCTTCCCTTTTAGGGCAGGTGCCCTTATGTATTTCACAGTGCAATTTAAGTTCGTCTGAAGTGCTGCCCAAATAATGGCAATGGTCACATTCTTGACCTTTCTTTATGTGCATAAGACTATGTCTCCGCAAATGGCTGGAGGTGCGAAACATCTTGTTGCACTCTTTACACTCAAATGGTTTTTCACCAGTGTGTATTCTAAAATGCAGCTTAAGGTTGCTAAAAATATAAGTGGAATAATCACATTGTTGACACTTGAACAGTTTGTGAGAAGGCCCAATAGGAGGCTGTACATCAATACACTTAGCATTTTCCTCAGCCTTGGGAGCATTTGTAACTATCTCATTACATTCCTGAACTTGTGAATGAGTGACCTTCTGAAAAAACAGATGCTTCTCTTTGCAAAACACTAAATCACACTGATCGCTCTTGTAAATACTGAAAAGAGTTTCTGATCCAGTCCTCACAACAGGCAAATTGTTGGTTCCCTGGCCGCTTTGGCACGTTTTTTTGCTACAGCATATATTCATATCCCTATCAAATTCATTCTCCTGTTCAAGTTCTGCTCCTGAAGCCAGCATTTCATGTGTCTCATTAAGCAGGTGATCATCCCATTTATTGTCAGAACCAGAAGAAACCCAATCCTTTTGGTAATCATTGTCATCTTTACATGCTTTGCTTTTACTGTATTCATTACTCTCATTTGCAAACCTCTCATCACAGCCTTTAACTTGGGTATGAAATTTCTCATGAAAGCAGAGCAGTCCTTTAGAGTAAAATACTAAGTTACACTGATCACATGTATAGCTCTTTGGAGGACTTTTAGTTCTCTTCCCCTCGACAGGCAAGCCAAGGTGTTGCTTCCCTTGGCACAATTCTTTGCCAGCATGTATATTTGTGTGTCTCTTTAAGCCACTTGTACTTGTGAATGATGACTGGCAGAATTCACAGGAATACGGCTTAGCCCCTGTATGAATGTAACTGTGTTTCACCATGCTTGCAAAATACAGTGAAAAAAATGTACAGAACCTGCATTTGTACAGTCTATAGCCAGCATGCCAGTACATGTGATTTAGCATATAGGACAAGCTAACACAAGAATAGTCACACTGGGGACACTGATAAGGTTGTCTGCCTTTATGTCCCTTCATATGATAAACAAAAAGCTTAGGATCTGGTGAAGCAAAGAGACAAATTTTACAAGAAAAAATAACTGGAGCATCTGCAGTTTTACAGTCCCTTTCAATTTTGATGAAGAATTTCTCATACTTACTTTCCTTTTTTTTATTCGCAGATTGTGTTTTTGCTGGGTTCTCCTTCCTGGCTTTTTCAGTGTTCATACTTCTACCTTTTCTTGTATTTTTCAATCTGGTCATTTTCTTATGAAATTTAAGATGGCGTTTAACGTTGACAGAAAAGAAAAAGCTTCTTTGGCAAAAGCAGCATTTGTGAATTTTTTTATCCTGATGTGCTGAATAAACATGTTTCTTTAGAATATTTTTATTTGTACACACAGAGCTACAAAACCTGCATTTCACATTCAGTGTCTTCTCATGCTTGCACGTAGAACAAGATCCCATAGAAAGAGCTTCGCTGTTATGCTCATTACCTAATAGGAATGTCTCTTCTTGATGCTTTGCATTTGGGTGTTTTATAATCACATGAGAAACATCACAATCTTCTTGCTTATCCATCTCCCTGGGAGAATGAATTACAGACTGATGAATAAACTCTTCAGAAATATTTAATCCAGGATTATCACAAGTAGTCATTGCCAAGTCCCCTACATCTTCTAGCAACTCTCCTGCTGTAGAAAAGTCACCATTAATACAAGTAAAAAAAATACTTTGGACTTGCTCTATTTCTTTTACAGCATTCAGATCTTCAAATTTGCTATCCATTCCACAATTCAGAGTTTCATCTGTAGAGCCATTTCTCATTCTTGTTCTGTCATCAGTTTTATTCTTTGCTGTCTCTAAAGGGACAGTACCTAAAAATGTAAGAAAAATACATGTGACATGTCATCCAGTAATCTTCTACAGCCTGGCATGATCTCAGTAACTCCCACCTAAGTTATGATAGGCTAAATGGAGAAAACAAAAAAGCCCTAGTGATAAAAGTGGAGAATTACTGACTGCCAGCAGAGTTTATATTCAGAGTAGGGAATGCCACTCACTGATGCTAAAAAAGGTAAAATGATTTCCTTATATAATTTCACTCAGCTGTAGTAGAAGTGGACCACACAACATAACTACTGGTTCTCCAAGAGTATTCACCAACAGCCATATCTTCATAGCCCTTAACTTTGCTCACCAATAAGGATGAGGTAAAGTGCTAAATTAGTGACTGAAACCACTGACTAGAGGTATAAATAATGTAGGAGAGGTGCAGGGCAAGCTTCCCCCAACAATGGGGGGGGAAGGGATAGCTCAGTGGTTTGAGCATTGGCCTGCTAAACCCAGGGTTGCAAATTCAATCCTTGAGGGGGCCACTTAGGGATCTGGGGCAAAATCAGTACTTGGTCCTGCCTAGTGAAGGCAGGGGGCTGGACTCCATGACTTTTCAGGGTCCGTTCTAGGAGATAGGATATCTCCATTAATTTTAAAAATTAAAAAAAAAAAAAAATTATTTAAATTTATTTATTTTAAAATTTAAATTTAAACCTGCAATACATCTGTTATTTTGGTCCTGGCCTACTTGTGAGCACAAACTGCTGATTGGACAAAGTCTGTGCAGAAATTTTGTCCTGGGCATGAGAATGAGACCAAGTTCATTTTCATTCACACCAGTAAATCATGTACCACGTTTCTCCATACAATCATAGAATGAACACTTCTGTGGACAGGTCTTGAAAATTTACCTAATGCCTAATAGTCTGATGACTCAGTTTACTAGCCAGGATGGAAAATGCCTGTGCCACCATGGTGCCACTCCACTCCAAATTAAAGGAACAGAACAGCTGTGTACCATTATAACACTGGCAATCATCTTTCTATTTCATAAATGTATTGCATGTGCCTCTACTAGGGGTGGTCAAATAGCAGAAGTCAGAGTATATCAAATTCCACCATTATTAATCTTTTTCTTTCCTATAATACAATATGGTGTAACTTTATCCTGAGCTGTCTTCAGTGCACTTCCTTTCTCTTCCCCATTTCCCACTCCTGTGTTTTGTACCTCTCTTTTCTCACTTCTTCCCCAATCTCTCTCAATACCATACTTCTGTTTTTTAACCTTAGCTCATGACTATGTCTTTGTCCTTTTCTCTCTCCCTCTCTCTTACCTTCAGTCTCAACACATCTCTCTGCTTCTTTACAATGGAGTGCTGGCTGGCACTCTTGAGTGCTGTCAGAGGAACTGATTGCAGAGGTCTCACGTTCCTTTCCATCTTTAAATATTGCTCCTGGAATCAACTGCCTAGTTGTCTCAATAGTCAGACCATCTCTATCCTTATTGTCACCACATGAGAGAGGAACAGGAACCTTTTGGCAATCGATGTCATCCTTGCATTCTTTGCTTTCGACACAACCATTTACCTCTCCAGGGTCCATTCTGGGAGCTGACAGACATGACAGATAATTTTGGCTGAGTTTGCTACTGCCCAGAGCATATTGATCACTTAAAGAAACTTGGGGTGAATTTAATTTCTCAAACACACTTAGAGTAACCTGCTCTTTCTCTGGACATTTTAGAACAACTTCTTCATTCAAGCTGGGCTGCACTTGACTCCTTAGATCATCACCACTTGAAGGCACCTGCTTTTCCTCTTTGCTTTTTTTTAGATCACCATCATTGGAAGTGGCCACCTCTTCTTCTTCACTCTTCAAAATATCATCACTACTCAAGATTGCCTGCTCTTCATCTTCACTTTCTAGAAAATCATCATCACTCAGCACAAAGATAGTGATGGGAAGGTCAATTTCAAAGACATCAGACTCTGAAAACAGACAAAAACAGTATTAGCGCTCCTTCCAAAAAAAAAAACCAAGGCACCTAACTCTCTTCAATGTAGAGTAAGATAGAAGCCCATCTACATAATCAAAAATTGCATTGCTACTTGGCAGTTCCAAGATCTACTGCGCACAACATTTCTAAGACACCTTGTTTCCATACCCATGCTTCACAGGCATTGCAACCACCAGCGGAAAACACAATTTCTGAGCACATCTCAGCCCAGCCTGTAGCTTTGTCAATGCAGTCCACACCAGAAATCTACATATTGTGCAGTGTTACAGCTACGTCTCCCAGCTTCACGCCACAATGCAATCTCCATCAGCAGGCATGAGAACTATTACTCTTATTTGTATTACAATAGAGCATAGAGGCCACAACTGAGATCAGGATCCCATTATGGTAGGCACTGTACTCTCATACTTGCACGCACACACACTACGAACGTCAGACCCAAAGTTAGTTTACAATCTAAATATACAACACAAGCAAAGGGTAGGAAGGGAAACAGGCACAGAGAGGAAAAGCGATTTGATCAAGGTCACACAAGAGGGCAGTGACATAGGCAGGAATTGAATCCAAGTCTCCTGACTTCCAGTCCAGTGCCCTATCCACCAGACCACACTGCCTCAAGACACCAAGGTTCTCACTGGTCTTGGCTCTGCTAGAGAAATGTCTGGAGAGAATATGAAAAATAAAGTTTATTACTAAATATGCTTTAATAAATATAAAAACGAAAGAAAAACATTTTTCTTCTTCTCTTGTAAATTAAAAAGTTTCCTAATTTCTAAACATCTATATGAAGTGAGAGCTCTGTGTCCTACGTTCTTATAAAAATACATAATCTAAAAAAATCCCACCTACACACTTCTGTATTTCCTCACACAGTTTTGTTTTTTTTTAAATTTACTTTTAGGGAGGAGTGGTGGGGGTAGGAATGTGAGAAGAGGGATCAGGGGTCATCTTATCATCTAACTTAAATTCAGAGGGGTAGCCGTGTTAGTCTGAATCTGTAAAAAGCAACAGAGAGTCCTGTGGCACCTTTAAGACTAACAGATGTATTGGTGCATAAGCTTTCGTGGGTGAATGCCCACTTCGTCAGACGCATGTAATGGAAATTTCCAGAGGAAGGTAATTTCCATTACATGCATCTGACGAAGTGGGCATTCACCCACGAAAGCTTATGCTCCAATACATCTGTTAGTCTTAAAGGTGCCACAGGACCCTCTGTTGCTTTTAACTTAAATTCTTAACTCTTCGGGGAGCAGGAATTATGTGTTCCTATTTGTCTGCAGAGCACCATGCTCAGCTACAGCACTGTCACAACGTAAGAACAGCCATACTGGGTCCAACCAATGGTCCATCTAGCCCAGTATTCTGTCTTCCGACAGTGACCAATGCAGATGCTTCAGAGGGAATGAACAGACACGGGCAATTAATTTAGTGAGCCATCTCCTGTCGCCCAGGAGGGTAAGGGACACCCAGAGCATGGGGTTAAAGTCTATGAGATGATGAAGAATGTAAGGTCAGAAGGGACCATCATGATCATCTAGTCTGACATTCTGCACATTGGAGGCCACAGAACCTCACCCACTTCTGTAATAGACCCCTAACCTCTGGGTGGTTACTGAAGTCCTCAAATCATGGTTTAAAGACTTCAAGTTACAGAGAATCCACTATTTACACTAGTTTAAACCTACAAGTGACCCATGCCCCATGCTGCAGAGGAAGGCAAAAAAAAAAAAAAACCCACCGGGGGTCTCTGCTAATCTGGCTTGAGGGAAAATTCTTTCCCGACCCCAAATATGGCAATCAGTTAGACTCTGAGCATATGGGCAAGACCCACCACCCAGACACCTGGGAAAGAATTCTCTGTAGTAACTCAGAGCCCTCCCCATCTAGTGTCCTTAATAGCCATTGATGGACCTATCCTCCATGAAATTATCTAATTCTTTTTTGAATCCTGTTATACTTTTGGCCTTCACAACTTTCCCTGGCATATTGTGAAGAAGTACTTCCTTGTGTTTGTTCTAAATCTGCAGCCCATTAATTTCATCAGAAGATCCCTGGTACTTATGTTATGTGGAGGGGTAAATAATACTTCCCTATTCACTTTCTCCACACCATTCAAGATTTTATAGACCTCTGTCATATCCCCCTTAGTCTTGTCCATGCTGAACAGTCCCAGTCTTTTTAATCTCTCCTCCTATGGAAGATGTTCCATACCCCTAATCATTTTTGTTACCCTTCTCTGTACCTTTTCAAATTCTAATACATCTTTTTTGAGATGGGGTGACCAGAACTGCATGCAGTATTCAAGGTGTGGGCATACTATGGATTTATATAGCGGTATTATATCATCTTCTGTCTTATTATTTATCTCTTTCCTAATGGTTTCAAACATTCTGTTAGCTTTTTTTGACTGCTGCTGCACGTTGAGTGGATGTTTTCAGAGAACAGAAATTAAAAGGTGCAGGGATTTCACTCTAGTCACTGTAAGCTGCATGGACACTTTTCAGAGACACCATAATAGAGGCCCAACTTAAATGTACACCCCAAATTAAAAAAAAACACAATAAAAGAACTAAAAAAGAGCAACTGTGGCTTAACAACCATGTAAAAGAAGCAGTGGGAGATGAAACGGCATCTTAAAAAGTGGAAGTCAAATCCTAGTGAGGTAAATAGACAGGAGCATAAACACTGCCAAATTAAGTGTAAAAATGTAATAAGAAAAGCCAAAAAGGAGTTTGAAGAACAGCTAGCCAAAAACTCAAAAGGTAATAACAAAATGTGTTTTAAGTACATCAGAAGCGGGAAGCCTGCTAAACAACCAGTGGGGGCCCTGGACGATCGAGATACAAAAGGAGCACTTAAAGACAATAAAGTCATTGCGGAGAAACTAAGTGAATTCTTTGCTTCAGTCTTCACGCCTGAGGATGTTAGGGAACTTCCCAAACCTGAGCCGGCTTTTGTAGGTGACAAATCTGAGGAATTGTCACAGATTGAGGTGTCACTAGAGGAGGTTTTGGAATTAATTGATAAACTTAATAGTAACAAGTCACCGGGACCAGATGGCATTCACCCAAGAGTCCTGAAAGAACTACTAACTATGGTTTGTAATCTGTCCTTTAAATTGGCTTCTATACCCAATGACTGGAAGATAGCTAATGTAACGCCAATATTTAAAAAGGGCTCTAGAGGTGATCCCGGCAATTACAGACCGGTAAGTCTAACATCAGTACTGGGCAAATTAGTTGAAACAATAGTAAAGAATAAAATTGTCAGACACATAGAACATAAATTGTTGGGCAAAAGTCAACATGGTTTCTGTAAAGAGAAATCATGTCTTACTAATCTATTAGAGTTCTTTGAAGAGGTCAACAAACATATGGACAAGGGGGATCCAGTGGACATAGTATATTAGATTTCCAGAAAGCCTTTGACAAGGTCCCTCACCAAAGGCTCTTACGTAAATTAAGTTGTCATGAGATAAGAGGGAAGATCCTTTCATGGACTGAGAACAGGTTAAAAGACAGGGAACAAAGGGTAGGAATAAATGGTAAATTTTCAGAATGGAGAGGGGGTAACTAGTGGTGTTCCCCAAGGGTAAATCCTAGGACCAATCCTATTCAACTTATTCATAAATGATCTGGAGAAAAGGGTAAAAAGTGAGGTGGCAAAGTTTGCAGATGATACTAAACTGCTCAAGATTGTTAAGACCAAAGCAGACTGTGAAGAACTTCAAAAAGAGCTCACAGAACTAAGTGATTGGGTAACAAAATGGCAAATGAAATTTAATGTGGATAAATGTAAAGTAATACACATTGGGAAAAATAACCCCAACTATATATATACACAATATGATGGGGGCTAATTTAGCTACAACTAATCAAGAAAGAGATCTTGGAGTCATCGTGGATAGTTCTCTGAAGACATCCACGCAGTGTGCAGCGGCAATCAAAAAGGCAAACAAGATGTTAGGAATCATTAAAAAGGGGATAGAGAATAAGACAGAGAATATCTTATTGCCCTTATATAAATCCATGGTATGCTCACATCTTGAATACTGCGTACAGATGTGGTTCCCTTATCTCAAAAAAGATATACTGGCATTAGAAAAGGTTCAGAGAAGGGCAACTAAAATGATTAGGGGTTTGGAACGGGTACCATATGAGGAGAGATTAAAGAGGCTAGGACTTTTCAGCTTGGAAAAGAGGAGACTAAGGGGGGATATAATAGAGGTATATAAAATCATGAGTGATGTGGAGAAAGTGAATAAGGAAAAGTTATTTACTTGTTCCCATAATATAAGAACTAGGGGCCACCAAATGAAATTAATGGGCAGCAGGTTAAAAAAAAAATAAAAGGAAGTTCTTCACACAGCGCACAGTCAACTTGTGGAACTCCTTGCCTGAGGAGGTTGTGATGGCTAGGACTGTAACAGGGTTTAAAAGAGAACTGGATAAATTCATGGAGGTTAAATCCATTAATGGATATTAGCCAGGACGGGTAAAGAATGGTGTCCCAAGCCTCTGTTTGTTAGAGGGTGGAGATGGATGGCAGGAGAAAAGTTTTCAGGACCAAAAAGTCATCTCATACAGTTTCATCTTGAGTATTCACACTGTCACCCCTGCAGGACTTTGTGAGTCATTTGGCATAGCTCACCTATTGTTTGGGACAGAACATCCCAGGTTTATTAGGTAGGAATTCACCAAGTAATTTAACACAATTGCTACTCTGGATTTTGTTCCAGGTTACAAACCTTATTTCCCGATTACAATCGTAAGGATTTTTGGTACCGAGGCGGATAGCGTCACATCAGCAGAGCTCGCTTCGCCAAGGAGCTCAGGCACCTGTGACTCAAATGAGCCCAGAGGCATCATCTCTGCTGGAGACTAGTGGTCACGCTGCCACCCGGCCGGCCGGGCAAGCGGGACTCGCAGGCTCGAGTTCCCCGCGAACTATCCGGGGGGCAGAGGGGACCCTCGTTCTGAACGTGCCTCCACCCAGGCGAGCCAAGGGTCCCCCACCTTTGTCCCCTCGTCCCCGTGGGGGTTGGGGCTCCCTGCAGCTCAGCCAGGCCGGGGAGCCCCGGCCCCTTGCCCTCCCAGGGCTCTCCACCGCCCCGGCTGCGGCCGCCCTGACCCAACGCCCCCGGCCCAGCCCCCGTCTCAGGTGGAGGCGGCCGGACTCCTCCCGCTTCCAAATCAGGCCCGGAAACCGGCGGCTCCCCGCCGCCAGGCACCTACCGCCGCTCCCTGCCGGCTCCGGACTCAGCAGCGCCGCCGACATGGCTCGGGCCGGCCCGCAGACCTAACAACCGTCGAACACCTTGGAAACGTGCCACTGCGCGTGCGCCGAGCTTTCCGCGCGCATGCGCGTTATAGGAGCGACGCCTCAGCCCGCACCTTGCCCGGGAGAGCTTTGCTGGCGCAGGCGCGGGGGAGGGCGCAGGCTAGGGAGCCTGTGCGCTGCAAGGGGACCCTACTGCCCGGCGTGCGCCGTGCGCGCACTAACTGGGGCTCAACGTGGGGGCCGGCCCGGGGGCAAAGCCCACCGCGGGGCTGCAAGGGGCAGAGCCCCCTATACTTGGGGGTCTGGAGGGCGAGGCACCCCCCAAGTAGGAGACAAAGTTAAAAATAAGGGCACAAGGGAAAGTCCAGTCCACGCAGACTGGCTCGGAGTGGGGTGCTAAACCTGACTACAGCACTGCTTGGGTGGGTAAGACCTCCCCCCCCCATGCAGGATCTGGTAAAAAGATTTATGGAACCTAAGTGACTCCTTTAAAACTGCACCACATTTCAAAGGTGACCCCCTGTGGCTCCTCCCTCCCATCCCCCTGCAAGCAAGTTTCCCCTTTTGGGGTGACACAGAGCAGCAAATATAGCAACAAGGGTCTCCTTAAACAGACTTTCCTGGAAGGACCCCCATTGCGGTCCCCACCCCAAGGAGCTAGCAGCCTTGCCCACCCCTGCATTAGGAATCTTTCCAAGAAGGTGCTGACACACTCAAGGCACGGGGCCCCGGGCTATATATGCCCTCCCAGCTGGATTCTACCCCCAATCCTGAGCAAACCCCTCTGGGTGATGATCTAAAGGGCACCCAGATGTAGGGGCAGCTGCAATAGGGTAGGTGAGTCCCCAGCCTGTGGGGGGAGGGATAACACAGAGGGACTGGTGGCACCTTAAAGACTAACAGATTTATTTGGGCATAAGCTTTTGTGGGTAAAAAGTGGGTTTTTTACCCACAAAAGCTTATGCCCAAATAAATCTGTTCGTCTTTAAGGTGCCACTGGACTCCTTGTTTTTGTGGATACAGACTAACACGGCTACCCCACTGATACAGAGGGACTGGAGTCTCAATGGAGTGGGCATCTAGGCCAGGACCCCTGGGAGAGACCAGGACAGATGGGGTGGGGCTCAGAACACAGTTGGGGACAAATTGGTGGGAGGGGCTAGGTCACAGGGAGCAGATAGAAGGCTAGGAAAATGGGCAGATGGGGCAGGACACTGGAGAAGGGGACTGGACACAGTGGGGAATAGGAGGACTGGGAAAGGGGCAGCCTTTTTCTTCACTATTTTGGTAAAACAGTACTAATCGTTTTGCACAGTGTTGCCCCAAATGTGTCCAACTCTTGTTTCTCCATATAAGTAAGATATGCAGACCTGATTTTGACCAACAGAATAATTATTACACGATTTAGGATTCTAAGAAGCTAGAACCTAAGTGAGCTATGCCTAGCACATGTGTGAATGCCTTGGGGATTTTTTGCTTGTTTTGCTGGTAGTCTCAGCCATAAGCAATTTTTATATATTGATCTGGAAAGTATAAGCAAATGTTAGTTATGAGCATTGATGAAATATTTGTAAATTCATATACAAATGAGCTGCAGCCTTGGACTCTTGGGAAGTAGTTATTCGGGCTCTTAGGTAGGGTTACCATATTTTGAGTGTCCAAAAAGAGGACACTCCACGGGGCCCCGGCCCCGCCCCAACTCCACCCCTTCCCCAAAGTCCCCGCCCCAACTCCGCCCCCTCCCCTGCTTCCCGCGAACATTTGATTCGCGGGAAGCCTGAAGCAGGAAGCAGGCAGCAGGTAAGCTGGGGGGGGAGGAGGCGCGGTCCAGTCTGGCCCCCTCCGGCGGCCGGCCCCGGCCCTGGCCCCAGCCTGGCTCGGCTCGGGCCCTGGGGTGCCGGCCCCGGCCCAGCCCCCGGCCAAGCACCCCCGGGCCAGCCCCGGCCCAGCACCGCCAGCCCCCGGCCCGGCCCCAGCGCGCAGCCCAGCGCGGCCCCGGCCCAGCATCCCCGGCCCAGCACCGCCGGCCCCGGCCCCGGCCCCCAGCCCAGCGCACCCCCGGCCCCCGGCAGCCCGGCGCATCCCCCGGCCGCCCAGCACCCCCGGCGGCCCGGCGCACCCCCCGGCCGCCCAGCACCGCCGGCCCCCGGCAACCCGGCGCACCCCCCGGCCGCCCAGCACCACCGGCCCCCGGCCCCCCGGCGCACCCCCCGGCCGCCCAGCACCCCCGGCGGCCCGGCGCACCCCCTGGCCGCCCAGCACCACCGGCCCCCGGCCCCGGGCCAGCCCCCGGCCCAGCGGCGCCGGATTTTCCCGGACATGTCCGGCTTTTGGGGATTTCCCCCCGGACGGGGATTTGAGTCCCAAAAAGCCGGACATGTCCGGGAAAATCCGGACGTATGGTAACCCTATCTTAGGGTCTGGTTTTCAAAAATCAAGTGCAAGAGTAGGCCTAATTTGCATGCACTGTTCCTGTGATTATGCCTACAAATGGATATTTGCATGCAGAAACAGCCACGTAGCTGTGTTGCTGGGGCTGTTGGATTCTAAAAGTAACAAGACTTGACATTTCCTACAATTTATTTTAAATAGAAATCACATCAAAATGGTCAGATTCACAGAAAGTACATTTCTCTTCTGAAAAATGAAATTTCAATATGGCTGCAGATGCAACAAGCCTTACAAATAATTAGGTCCTTTAGTTGGGGGTGAAATCAGTATACCTGTGTCTTGCTCTGGAAATATCACTACCTGCCTCATGTATTTTACAGGTATCTTCTGCTTTTGATTGCAGCTTTAAAAAAAAAATCAAGATGACTTTTATAGGTATTATTATTATTCCAGAATGTTTTGGTTCTTAAGAATTGGGAGGAAGTTGCAAACTGGAAGAGATTTAGGAAGTGGCCTCTAGCTATAAACAGCATTTGGTATCTTCCACTGGAAGTAGCAAGACACAGAAACTGACTGATAGGAATTTAGTGCCATCCGATGTGTCTAATTCCATATTTGGCCTGGTTGAATTACGGTACTTCATCTTTGAGCCGCTGCCATTGAGCTACTCCTGAGAATATTTTTAGAACTGTTTTTCATATGATTTCTGTGTTCAGGAAGAAAGCAGCTATAATAATAATAATAATAATTAATAATGATAATACTTGGAGATCACTGATAGTCTTCTCATTTTACCTAAGAGGAAACTATGTCAGAGAAAGATTGTGACTTGCCCAAGGTCTCAGAGGAGGTCTACAAGAGGCAGAAATAGGACCCAGTTATCCTGAATCAAGTCCCCTGGTAGTGAAATCCTGAATTTGCTTTAACTGTAAGATCATCTTCATGGAACCATTCAGAATGTAATCCTTTAGTTATCACAGAACAGGTCCAGCACAACTTTTCCTGTCCTGGTCTAGGATTGATCATGTCTGTCAGCTAAACCTCGCGATGTTTCTGGGTCAACTACTGTTGCTGAAGAAGCAGAAGGTGGACGTGGTATGAGATGAATGCCTGAAAAGTTAAATAAATAGTGTGATAGATTCAATCAATATAAAAAGAATTATACCTATAGCCAGGAGAGAGAGAAATGTCAGGCTATGAAAAAGCAAATAGAGTTTAAGGCCAGAAGGGACCACTGGATCATCTACTGTGACCTCTGGTATGTTACAGTATCAGAGGGGTAGCCCTGTTAGTCTGGATCTGTAAAAAGCAACAGAGAGTCCTGTGGCACCTTTAAGACTAACAGATGTATTGGAGCATAAGCTTTCATGGGTGAATACCCACTTCGTCAGACGCATGTCACAGTCCACCAAAGCCACCCAGCACCCTCACACTAAACCCAACAACTAAAATTAGACTAGAGTATTGCAGCCAACAGGAAACTAAACAAACCATTCAGGAGAAATAAGCAGCTGTGCTCAAATCATGTCAATTATATATTTTACTCAAATTATAAATGAAGCCCCCCCCTTCAGAAAAGTACACAATCCATTGTTTTAAACTCTACTTAAGTACATTTTCTACAAATCAGTTTTATGACAACTAAATGTGATAAATGAAATTAAAATGTTCATAATAACTTAACAAATATCACATGGGTACTGTTATAATAATTGGGGCCTAGAAGGCCTACGTCAGTTGTGATCCTAACTCTGAGCCTAACTGTGGGAAAGGGGATGGAAGTTTGTAAAATGGTTTTGTCATCTGTAATAACAAATGTCAGAAAATGTTGATGGGGGAAAAGACACAAATGTCCAACTCAGACTGTTATATAAGGTTGTTTATAAAAATCAGTAAAAGTGAAAAACTAGAGTGAGTTAGTTTCAACAAAAGGCTTTTACCAACATAACACAAGGAATGTATTAAAAATCATGCTTTATGAATAAGAAAAGCGTGGAGCTGGAAATCAGTGAATCAGAATTGGCATGTCAGAAATTAGGCCTAATTGGCGAACAAAATAATGAAAAGATGGATTATTCCACCCATCATCTCTCTCTCGGGGCCCTTAAAAAGAGACTTTGGGGGGCGGGACTGATGAATTGGTGGCAGGAATTCCTGGAAGAGGGTGAAGGCTTTCAGGCCGGTGCCTCACTCCAGGAACTTCATCCTTTGCTTGGGGATCCCAAAGGTCACAGCATCATCGTGAAATCCAGACCTTGACACACCAGCAGACTAGATCCCAGCTGGGGACACTTGAGATCCTGCTTTGTCTCCATTTCCCTTGTGTACTCCTTTCTGCCCCACTATTTCCCTTCTCTTTCTCCCAGTTTTCTGTCCAATCTGATCCTGAGGTCAGCTGTATCACACAGCACCAGCACAATGAGACAAGGCAGCCCATCAGCTCTACCCAGTTCTGCCCAGCCTGAGAAAGACTGGTACAGGAGAGGGACCAGTGCAATCAGATGATGTCGCAGACCCAGAGCTCAGAGCACTGGGTTGGCAGGTTAGCCATGATAGCAGAATATCTATCTATGACTGACCTGCTGTGGTGTTTAGATGCTGCATGTGATTATTAGAACTGGGAGCACTGGCTGTTGGGAGTCTGAAAGGACAGGAAACAGGAAGGAGGGGGGAGGAGTTGAGGCGGCTGGAAGAGTTACAGAGTGTGCAGCTACAGCTTGGTAAAGAGATTTCCACTGTAAATAAAGTTCTGTTGAAGTTTGTTAATACCTTGCCTGGTGGATACAACACCTGCTGCCCAGAATCTCAAGAACATCAACAAAAGCCATGTTTTCGCTACCCTTACTAGCCTCTCGCTTCACCCCCTTGTGTCTGTCTGTTTGTCAAAAGCAGGAAAAGTAACCATCCTTCACATCTCGGAAATGAACCCTTTCCTCCCCACTAAGAAGGCTTGTCCAACTAAATAAGGGACTCGAACTGATATCCTTTCTTCAAAAGGGACTTTGATGGGTGTTAGTTAAGTTTGTCTCATATCATCTTTTAATTCCAATTGTAAACAGTGTTATCAATTTTAAACAACTTTATTACTTGTTTTAGCTCTCCCACCCCCGTATTTTAGATAATACATTCCTAAATTACTTTGGTATGAGTTTTAGTGTGTTTGCCATGCAAATAACAAACCAACATCTCTGTATACCCAAACCCCAAATCTTGTTTAATGTCAGACAGTGACAGGGTCATGTTAACACCTTTAAATCTTTGGGCCTATATATTCCATCTACATTAATAGCAGCACTGCACATAATGTGAGTGGCTTCAACTCCGAGAATGTGGGGTAGAAATGAATGTGGAAAACTTTGGACTTCAGAGGAAGCCTCTACTGAAAGCAGCTGAAATCCTTGGTTATGTGTATCTATTTGTATTTATAACACAACGATCTCAGTGATATCCTTTTCCAGAGACCAGGCCCTGCACTGTGTTGAACACCTCATCTGTCAGCAGCGTTCAGAATCTAACTAACTTTTGCTGTCGGCTGCAAAGTGCTTGGCATGTGCATCCCTGGTTTTGTAGGTAGCTCCCTTCTGTATCGCTCTGGATGTTCTAAGGCACCGAGGAGATATTCCATTACAAGAATCAAACAAGAAACAGGACTGAGTTTGGATAAAGGGCTTCTGTTTCTGTCTAATATGGATGTGATTAGTTGCACAAAAGAGTCAGAATATTTTTTATTGATGCTCTTTAAACAGCTGGTCAAAACCTGAGAATCATGCAGCACCCCTACTCTTATTCTGTGGAGTGGAGCTCTGCACCACCCTGCTGGATGGTTCAGCTCAGCTGCTCCCTGGTCAGGTCCCAGATAGGCCCAGAAGAGCAGTCCTGCCAACTCCACCATGCCTCAATTGGTCCTGCTGCCTCCCTCGCTGCACTGGAAATGAGAAGGCTAATAAATGGTAGACAGACAGATAGTGATAAGTGATTTGTGTTGTTGACTGCTTGGTACATTACAGGGACTGCAGTATTTCCTGTGATGCTGCTTGCACAGTATGCCATAGTCTTTGGTCTTGTGAAATTAGCAATACAAGTCTCTGGCTTTATATTAGGGCTGTCAAGTAATTGCAGTTATCGCAATGCAATTAACACTTTTTTTAAAACGAGTATTAATCGCACACCTCTGGAGACAGTGCGGACAGACAATCCTTGTAAATTACTTGCAGTCTTCGCACTGCCGTGGAATCAGACGGGAACTTGCGTCACAATGTTATCTTTGTTTTTTATCTCTGACAAAAAGCTTTTCCAACATTTCGAATGTGCACTACTTCACAAGCTCTGCAGCCAGAAAAGGCTTTTTCATTTTCGCTAGCGCCCACATTATCTGAAGAGAAGCAGCTATCGCTTTTCTCTGTACAGTCGCTGTTATTGTGAGAATGACATTTGAAGTATGATATGAAGACTTCAGATTTTCAATTTTGTCATATCTTGCAATGCTGCCAGGAAGACAGGCCGCGACGCGTTGAAGTTACTGTGCTTTGATTCAAAGTGGTGCCTCCCATTGATGACCTCACAGGCAGATACAGTGGTTTGGCATATTAAATAAGAACATAAGACTGGGCATACTGGGTCAGACCAAAGATCCATCTAGCCCAATATCCTGTCTTCTGACAGTGGCCAGTGCCAGGTGCCCCACAGGGAATGAACAGAACAGGTAACCATCAAGTGATCCATTCCTTGTTGCCCATTCCCAGCTTCTGGCAAACAGAGACTAGGGACAACAAAATTGTGTAGTGTAGACAAGGCCTAAGATAAGGGTGGATATTTGGACATACAGCCAAAAGAAGTAAATAGGGACTGGAACTAGGACATGGAGCCAAAGTCGGGGGAATTGAGACAGGCATTGAGCCAAGAAGAGATAGGGTGTGGAAACATACTGGGACAAGGACAGTCTAGAGGGGCCAAGGGCAGAAGGGTCTGTAACCACTAGAATTAAACATGGCTCTTTGAAAACCTGGAACACCCGGATTCCTGAGTCTCAACATTCCTTTGCTGGCAGCAGATTGCTTTGCCAATGGGTTTCACAGCTGATGTCTCATCTCCCTTCCAGTGGCTGGCCCACAGCGGGTTACAGCCCATTGCTATCAGTTAGTGTGCTCACTCAACCGGCAGAGATTTATGCTGTGAATCTAAAGGTTCTAACTTTGCTGATGAACCATGTGGTTCCACATGATGGAATTTCTGGTATTTTCAATTTTCTTTTTTTAAAAATCTAGGACATCACATACAACCCCCACCCCCAAAAAACCCACTAAGTTAAAAGACCATTAAGGTTGCAATGCCAAGTATTGAAAAGTTAGGTAATTCCAGAATTAAGTTTATTCATTCATATGCATTATGATAGTGTTTAATTACATTGTCTCAGACTATTTTTTCTACAAGCCTTCTGACTTCTTCAGGGCACAGACTGGACAGTGCTTACTGAGTGAGCAGTTATTCAGTATTTTGTTTTCTCCTCGTCATTCATTGCGTGGCCCTATACTTCAGTTGCTGCACACCATACAAATGTTGCTCTGAACGCAGAATTCAGAGGGCATTTGTTTATTGTTTCCTGGTGATTTTAGGCCTCATCCTTCATTCACTGAGGTCTGGCAAAATCCCTGAATTGAATGGGAGCAGGATCAAGTCCTTTGTGCAATACTGACACTGCATTAACAGTGTTTTCTGCATTTCTTTTCCTAGGGTGTTTTCAACAAGAACACAAAATTTGTTTATGGAGTTGACGTAGAAAAAAAAGTATCTAGAGCAATTCAGGTTGTACAGGTTACAAACTTCACAATCTCTATAGCTGGTGCTTAAACCAATCACAGTCCAGCAAAAGATTTAAATCTCCTCTCTAACAGTAAAATCCTTAACAACAATTTGGCTCAAATTTCAATCTAGCTTCTATATTTGTTCAAACAGACGAGTGAATAGGATGTGGCCTACTTCCGGAATGGTAAACAGGAAGCAATGATTCAGATACTGTCTCTGGGTCAGGGTAATTGTGCATCAAATTGCCTGGCTAGCTACTCAAGAGAACCATGTTTCATTTCATGCATTGACCCAAACTTATTCCCTAATTCACAAAGGGCCTCTCATCTGTTGGTGTGAATTAGTAAAGCATTACTGTTAGTGATGGAAGACATACCCTGTATGAAAGACTGTATAAACTTACCTATTCATGCAGATGGAAGTTCCTTGACTTGAGAGGGAGTTTGTGAACCTGGATTAAGATGAGCAATACAAACAGAACATACATACAACTTGCTAAATATACACTTTACATTTAATAGAGGATGAAGGGTGTTTCAGTAAAAAACCTACTATGTTAGAACATTGGCTACTTTACTGGATCACATATGTGTAGCTGGACTGCTGTGATATACTCCATGTCAGGCTACATGCTGAGACCAGACAGAAACTGAAGCTTGTGCAGAATGCAACTCCCTGCATTACATCAGTGCTCTGTCGTCTACATTGGTTGTCAGTATATTTCCAGGTGAATTTCAAAGAATTGATTTGAAGCTAAAAAACCCTAAGAGACCTGGTTAACTAACCCACTGCCTGCCAGCTTGTGTCCTGCTGTTGCTGTTGTGATCATATGTTTAAAAGGTTGCGGTCAGGGCATACTCTGTGAGGGGTCCTCACCTTTTGAGTGTGCCTTGACAGGAGATGCTCTCCCAGCGACGAAGCTACCGTCCCTCGTTCGGGGTGGTTTTATTATGTCACAGGGAGAGCTCTCTCCTGGCGACAAAGAGCAGCTACACTGCGCACCTTACAACAGTGCAGCGGCACAGACTTGAACTGAGGAGACTGGTCCCGGGCTTAAATGGGAAGCCTGTGTATTAAGAACTGTAACAACTAGTGGCATGAGAAAACTGCTTGATCCAAATTCTGCCTAGTCTAATAAGGTTTAAGATTTAGACTGCGCTTATCTTTTATTTTCTATGATAACTATCTGGCCTTTTGTGCCTATCACTTAAAATCAATCTTTTTAATCAGTTAATAAATCTGTTTTATATTTTACCTAAAACAGTGTATTTTGGTTGAAGTGCTTGGGAAATCTCAGCTCAGTTTACAAAGGCTAGTGTAAAAGCAGCAAAGAGTCCTGTGGCACCTTATAGACTAACAGACGTATTGGAGCATGAGCTTTCGTGCATCCAAAGAAGTGGGTATTCACCCACGAAAGCTCATGCTCCAATACGTCTGTTAGTCTATAAGGTGTCATAGGACTCTTTGCTGCTTTTACAGATCCAGACTAACACGGCTACCCCTTTGATACTAAAGGCTAGTGTGTGTCTTCTCCACATCGGATGTGGGCTGGGTAATGAATTTACACGGGTTAGGCTTCTGATCAGGTGGTATATTCTGGGGGTGCAAGGCTGAGGGCTTGGGAGATTTGCTGGTGCCTTTCTCTGTGTGATTCATGAGTGGCTCAGGGAGCATTCATGCAATCTAGCTGGGTATGGGGCTCCACATGCTGTTGTGCTAAGTGATAACAGCACCTGAAAAGCATTGTGAGAGACAGCCCAGGCTGGAGAGTTAAGGGGGCACACCGATACCTCAGTTCCAGGTTGTACCCCAGGGATCCTGTCACATAGGGTAATAAAGTATTTGACTTGGAGTTACTCATTTGATTGTCTGCAGCATGCTCGAATGATACAGCACTGGACTGGGACTCAGGATTCCTGCAATCTGTTCCCAGATCTGCCACTTACCTGCTCTGTGACCGTAGGAAAGTCACTTCACCTCTTTGTGCCTCTGTGTCTCTTCCCACCCTTTGTCGGTCTTGTCTGTTTAGACTGTAAGCTTTCCGGGAGCTGGACTGTCCCTCATGTCCATACAGTGCCTACCACCAATGAGGCCTCCATGCCAGCTGGGGCCACCAGGTGCTACTATTACAAATAATAAATAAATAATGGACTTGTTTTGTGGCAGGTCACTTAAATTGTTAAATGATGATGTATGGAGATTTTTGCAACTACCTGGTTTTAATTTTTATAGAAATATTGTTAATTATGTTAAGCACCTAGAGTTGAAGACTGGTTGCAGAGGCCTGCTTTTGCAGTTCATCACCCATCTATCTACCCTCCAACCATCTTTTTGTCCATCATGGCCCTGAACCTGCAGGACTTATTTACAAGTAGACCTATTGTATTCCATGAGAGCAGTCTCCATTTTGTGATAGCATCCTCTGCATAAAGAGCAGACCCAGACAAGTGCTGAATAATGAAGCCACAAGCAGCCCAGTGATCCTTCAAAGGCAGAGCCATGACCTCAACATTCCCAGGGTATGTCTACACTACGGGATTAATCCGAATTTATATAATTCGAATTTAGGAAACCGATTTTATAAATTCGAATGTATTCGGCCACACTAGGCACCATTAATTCGGTGGTGTAAGTCCAAGCTACCGTAGTAGCATCGATTTCCAGAGCGTTGCATTGTGGGTAGCCAATAACATTGAATTGCCAATAACATCGAATTGCGGCCACACTAACCTTAATTCGGATTAACAATACCGATTTTGACGCTACTCCTCTCGTCGAGGAGGAGTACAGAAATCGAATTAAAGGGCTCTTTAATTCGAATTAAATGGCTTCGTTGTGTGGACGGGTCAAGCATTAATTCGAATTAAAGCAGCTAAATCCGAATTAAAGTCGTAGTGTAGACCAGGCCCCAGTCTCTATCACTATCTGTGAAGGATAATCTGTAGGGCGCTCCTGAATTTAGGCTCCATTTAGGGCCTTCTCTCATTGGAATGAAGAGAAGTTTTAGCATTTCCTTAACTGGGAGCAGGGCTGTGCCATTGTGATGCAGAAGGGAGTTCCTGATAGGCTACTTGGGCTCTGCACTGTACCACTGTTATCCTCCTCACTTTTACCATGTGTTTAAGCTGACACCTCACCCCATCTACTGCATCTTTGTAAATTGTCCTGTATCTCCCCATCTGTGGCATTGAACTTGGTATAGTATTGATGTACCTTTTAGAGTATAAAAGCTTTTCATATAAAGCTCATGAAAATTTCATGTAAGAAATAAAAGGGGCTTTTTTTTTTTTTTTTTTTTGCTGCAAACATTAAAGAAAATAGAGTGCTTGCTGTATTGTGACTAAAATACTTTGTATTCACGGCACCGATATTTGGTTTGGAGAGCATGAATTTAAAACCTGTTAATCGTAATTGTGACTGCAAAGGCAAATATTTAAATTGCAAACAAGACAGCCATCACACACTATGGGTGAGAATATGCTAAGGGTTCACTGTATGAATGTAATCTCTGGGGGAGGAACAAGCTAATAGATTTACCCACAGGGAAGGGACTAGACCTCCCTGCCTTTTTCCCAGCTCCCTCATCTGTCTGTGAAAAGGAGGCCTGCAGGCATTCATGAGTTTTCCCCCTCAGACTCCACCTCATAAGCTGGTAAAAATTGCTTTTGGGCAACTCGAACGTAGTCCTGCGCTGCATTAGTGGCCCACAAACCCCTTCTGAGAGAAGGCTCTCTGATCTCAACCCATAGCTACGTGGGATGAGTGCTTACCTGCATAACATGGGCTATGTCTGATCTCTTTTTTAAGGTAGTGAGAACTCCTCATTGGGCCCTGCTTCTCTTCTTGTCACCATTTTCACCCATGGCAAAGATTGCTGGAGATCCTAACCTACACACAGGATAAGGAATAGGTTACATGAATACAGTGTTGGCAACCATGGTGCCTGTGGAGCCAGTTCCTAGTAGTTTTAGAATGTTTTAACTATAATTGTCCATTTATTAACTATGAATACAATCTTTGCAACCTCCTCTAGGTGATTAATATAACAGGGTGTTGTCTCTACTGTGCTGAAGAGACTAAGGCCACGTCTACACTATAACAGCTATGTCAGGGACCGTGGTAATAATTTGGGCCTGCTAGGCCTACCACAATTATAAGCTCAGTTGTTAAAAAGTGAATGAGAGTTTGTAAAATGTTACAGTAACCCATAACGAGGGATGCTGATGGAAGAAATATGGAAGAGAGACGGACTGAATTGACCCAAAGAGGCCTACTGATATAACTCAAGGACTGAGTTAAGATCATGTCCATTAAACAAGAGCAGTATGGGACCACAAATCAATGAACCAAAATTGGTGTGTCCAAAATTAGGCATAATTGGAGAACAAAATAACCAGGGGATTGGCAATGCCTATTGCTCCTTTCTGAGGCCCTTAAAAAAGGGGGGGAGGGGAGCAGGGAGATTTTAAAAGTGAAAACTAAACAACTAGACAGTAGACAGGAAGGGGTGAGCTTCGCCCTCATGGCTCCTGCTCCCATCTCCTGGGACCCTGGGATGCACCATAACACAACTAGGCCTTCATTGTCCTGACCAAAGAGAGGGATCCAGAGGACATCGCCACCTCCACCACTCCAGACTTTGGTTCCTGCTATCACCCATCCCCCCACTCTGTGTCTGTTCCCTTCCCCACCTGAGCTTTTCCTCTTTCCTATCCCTCTTCTTTTTGCCAATGTTTAATAAGTGTCTGGCTAAGGCTGAATATTTTGCAACATTGCTGTAAACCTCTGACCAGAGAGGCAACTAAAAGCAATGCCTTAAACAGCCTGATTCTGGTACAAATTTTCCAGGTCTCAAAGGGTATTTCTACACTGTTTTAAAACACCTGGCAGCAAGTCTCAGAGCCTGGGTTTACAGGATTGGTGGGACAGTGAGAAGAGGTCACGAAAGGAGAACGCAGCATACCAGAAAGAAGCCACGGAGCAGCTCTTAACAGTTATGGAGCGCCAAGCGGACACGCTTCAGGCGATACTAGCTCTTCAAACCGAGCAGCTCCGCGCCCGCCCTCCCCTGCAGCCGCTGTCTCAAAACTCTTTCCCATGCCCTCTGCCCCCCCACCGCCAACACACACTTATCAACCTCCTGGCTCCACTCTCTACCCGCAGCATTCCACTCCTCCCTCCTCACAGTCCAGCACTGCGGACTCCCACTACCCACTGCACTCAACACCCATCCCTCTGCAGTTTGGCCCTGCTGAAGTACAGCACCCGCTGCATCATACTCCAAAGGAGAAGGTTGGGTATGATCCCTGGACATACACAAATCTGTAGCCGTCCTGGGACCCCTCCTCCTCTTGAGACCTTCCCTTCCCCCATCCCCTTCCCTGCTGATGAATTTTTTCGTTTGACTCTCTGGTTGTTGTCTTTCAATAAAAGAATTGTGTTGGTTTGAAAGCAATCTTTATTCTATTCAGTGAAAGCAAAAAGAGCTCTGCAAAGCAACATAAAGTTATATTAAGGCCCCTTCTTGCATCATGTGCACCAATCACCTCCTAGCATTACAAGCACTGCAATCCCGAGCATAGCAACAAATATTAGTGGCTTTCAGCTTCAAATTGCTGCCTCAAAGCATCCCTGATCCTTATGGCCCCACGCTGTGCCCCTCTACTAGCCTTGGTCTCTGGCTGTTCAAACTCAGCCTCCAGGTGCTGAGTCTGTGTGGTCCAGCCCTGAGTGAAGCTTTCACCCTTCCCTTCACAAATATTATGGAGCATACAGCACGCGGCTATAAGCATAGGAATATTGTCATCGGCCATGTCCAGCTTCCCATACAGGCATTGCCAGCGGGCTTTTAAACAGTCAAATGCACACTCCACAGTCATTCTGCACTTGCTCAGCCTGTTCTTGAACTGCTCCTTGCTGCTGTCAAGTTGCCCCGTGTATGGCTTCATGAGCCATGGCATTAAGGGGTAGGCATGGTCTCCCAGGATCACAATGGGCATTTCGACGTCCCCTACAGTGATCTTCTGGTCCAGGAAGGAAGTCTCTGCTTGCAGTTTCTTGAACAGGCCAGTGTTCTGAAAGATGCGTGCGTCATGCACCTTTCCAGACCAGCCTGCGTTAATGTCTGTGAAACGCCCACGGTGATCCACAAGTACCTGGAGAACCATTGAGAAATACCCCTTGCGATGAATGTACTCAGTGGCTAGGTGGTCTGGTACCAGAATTGGAATGTGCAAAGCCATCCACAATCTCACGCACGTTGCCCAGAGTCCTGGTCTTTTGGAGCAGGATGCGATTAATGGCCCTGCACACTTGCATCAACACGACTCCAATGGTCGACTTTCCCACTCTGAACTGGTTAGCGACCGATCGGTAGCAGTCTGGAATAGCCAGCTTCCACAGTGCAATAGCCATGCAATTCTCCAGCGACAGGGCAGCTCTCATTCTCGTGTCCTTGTGCCGCTGGGCTGGTGTGAGCTCATCACACATCCCATGAATGTGGCTTTCCTCATGCGAAAGTTCTGCAGCCACTGCTCATCATCTCAGACGTGCATCACGATGCGATCCCACCACTCAGTGCTTGTTTCCCGAGCCCAAAAGCGGCGTTCCACAGTAGTCAGCACCTCCGTGAATGCCACAAGCATTCTCGTGTCATAGCTATTACGTGTGGTGAGATCAATGTCGCACTCCTCTTGCCTTTGTAGTTTAAGGAATAACTCCACTGCCACTCGTGACGTGTTGGTCAGTGCGAACAGCATTCTTGTCAACAGCTCGGGATCCATTCCTGCAGCCAGAAAGAGGCAGGGCAGGGCGCACAGTACACAAACCATTGAAAGACGGAGCCAAATGTGGATGGAAGCATAGGGATTGCTGGG
Source organism: Emys orbicularis (assembly GCF_028017835.1). NCBI lineage: Eukaryota > Metazoa > Chordata > Testudines > Emydidae > Emys > Emys orbicularis. The sequence goes on along the minus strand of NC_088685.1, from coordinate 16,066,773 downwards.
ATGTGAAGCAATGCATCACGGGGCATTGGGACAGAACCAAGGATGCCCTGAGACCCCTTCTGCCTTCCCACAAGTCTTAGCAGCAAAAGAGAAAGCGGTGCTCTGTGGGATAGCTGCCCAGAGTGCACTGCTCCGAATAGCACCGCAAGTGTGAACATGCTATTGCTCAGGCAGCTGTCAGTGTGAACACACAACAGCGGTTTTCCTTCGGCACTCTTTGAGCGGCGCTGTAACTTTGCAAGTGTAGACATGCCCTTAGACTAAAAGTTTAGGATTTAGAACGCATGTTTCTATTTTTATTTCTTAAGGTAACTCTCTCTGATCTTTAGCCTACCACTTATAATAACTTAAAATCTATCTTTCTGTAGTTAATAAACTAATTTTAATGTTTTATCCCTATCAGAGAGATTGACTAAAGTGCTTGGGAAATCTGCTCAGGTTACAAAGGCTGTTGCATGTCCACCTTCCTATGAAGAAGTGGTGAACTAGGCAATGAGCTTACACTGGCCAGGCTTCTGACCAGTGCAAGATGGTACAGTTCTGGGGTGCAAGACTGGGGAACTGGCGGGGAATTGGCTGGAGCCTCCCTATTAATGGCTCATGGGTGGCGGGGAGAGCATTCATGTAACTCTGCTGGTTGTGTCCCTGACTCTGGAGTCTATGTGAGCGCAGTGCCTGTCAGAGGCTTGTTGCTTGACATCAGCATCACAGTGTGAGAGAGAACCCAGGTTGGTGGGTTTGGAGGGCTCAGTGGTCCCACAGTCCAGGTTGCACCCGGGAATCCCATTACAGGAAGTATTGGTTTTTACCATTATTGGTAAAGCAAAAACCCAACCCCAAATCAAACCCATCCCAAATAGCAAACCAAACCCATCCCATCCCAAATAGGAAACCAAACCCAACAGCTTAATTTTAATTCTGTTCTACTCCGCACTGATTTGGCCTCAACTGGAGTATTATGTCCAGTTCTGGGCACCACATTTCAGATATGGACAAATTGGAGAAAGTCCAGAGAAGAGCAACAAAAATGATTAAAGGTCTAGAAAACATGACCTATGAGGGAAGATTGAAAAAATTGGGTTTGTTTAGTCTGGAGAAGGAAGGGGACATGATAACAATTTTAATTACTTAAAAGGTTGTTAACAAGGAGGAGGGAGCAAAATTATTCTCCTTAAATAGGACAAGAAGCAATGGGTTTAAATTGCAGCAAGAGTGGTTTAGGTTGGATATTAGGGAAAAAAAACTGTCAGGGTGGTTAAGCACTGGAATAAATTGCCTAGGGAGGTTGTGGAATCTCCATCATTGGAGATTTTTAAGAACAGGCTAGACAAACACCTGTCAGGGATGGTCTGGATCAGGGGTAGGCAACCTATGGCACGCGTGCCAAAGGTGGCACAAGAGCTGATTTTCAGTGGCACTCACACTGCCCAGGTCCTGGCCACTGGTCCGGGGGGCTCTGCATTTTAATTTAATTTTAAATGAAGCTTCTTAAAGAGTTTAAAAACCTTATTTACTTTACATACAACAATAGTTTAGTTATATATTATAGAATTATAGAAATGAGACCTTCTAAAAACGTTACAATGTATTACTGGCATGCGAAACCTTAAATTAGAGTGAATAAATGAAGACTCGGCACACCACTTCTGAAAGGTTGCCGACCCCTGGTCTAGATAATACTTAGTCCTGCCATGCATGCAGGGGACTGGACTAGATGACCTCTTGAGGTCCCTTCCAGTCCTGTGATTCTATGATTTCAGTGGAAAACTCAAGTTTAATTTTGGCTACAAAGTCATTTAATTAAAAGCTGAAATGAAATCAGAACAGAATTTTTCTTCCCCATTTTGCAACAGGACTGTAACATTGCAACTAGACATAACGTTAATTCAGCGCACACTTAGGACCTGATCCTGAAACCCGATCTGTGTGGATTATCCTCCGTAGAGTCCTGCTAAAGTCAATGGAAAGATTCCCATTAATGTTAATAGGTGTTGGCCTGGGCTGATAAAAAGAAGCATAGGAATGACTAGCACAGATTGCTCCCTCTAAGCTGTACAGTTGGCTGCTAGCCAGGTACAGTGATGCTGGGAAGGGAGTTCCTGCTGTTGGGTTCAGTGGGCTGCTGGCTTGGCTCTGCCTGTGCAGATTCTATTGCAGGCTTGGGGTCTTTATTTTTAAAACGCCTGGTGCACTTTATATATATAGTTATACACATACATTTATCCTGTACAAGGGATGAAACACACACATTTAAAATGTGAAAGGTTTGTTGTATTGACCGTGTCAAGCCCATTCTCACTGATCTCCCAACAGCAGCAGTGTGTATCTCTCCAGCCTTTAAATCCTGGCGCCTCCTTCCTTCCAGAATCCTAAAGTACTAGCACAGTTTTCATAACAAATGGTGCATGCCAGGGTGATGGTGGTGATGGAGTTGCCTTTACTATCCCATTACTCAAATTGCCCTGTTATGAGAATTATAACTTGCTCTTGAGTAGTGAAAACCATGTATGTGCCTACATCATGGGATGGTGGAATTGAAAGGAGCATGAACAGCAGGATTTCTGAAGGACCCTCTTGAATTCTCATAGCTCCACTTTCAAAACAAATAACCTATAATTCATATACGGGGAAAATTTTTGGACTCTTCTAGCAACTGAAGTAGGAATCGTCACTGCATATGGTTGAGAGTGTCGGGCGAGTGTGAGGGTGAGCGTTCCCTTGATTTCCCAGACAGCCATGATGACACAAGCAATAAAGTGTATGAGAGATTTCATTTTTGAAAAATGTGCTTTGACAAAAAACCACCCAACAACCCACAGCTTTACATATGGAAGAGACTATATAAGACCCTGTCTGCAAGAAGGGGGGGGGGGAACCCCAAACATTAATTCACAGTGAAGTGTTGTCTGCTCTCATTAATAGCTCAACATTTATCTTATAAATAGGGAAGCTAATATGGTTTGAAAAACAATATAGAAGGAGCTCTACAGTGTGAGACATCTAGTTCTTACCAAAGAAAAGAGGCTATTCAGAGTGCAGATTCATGGCATCGCTAGGACAGAAATCATGTCTTCCTCTGTGTTTGTACAGCACCTAGCACAATGGGGCCCAATCCTGATTGGAGCCTCTGTTGTTGCAATATAGATATAAAATGACACACGGGGGAATACTGCCCCTCATGCTCTTCAAGCTGCACCACTATGAACAGCAGTGTGCACTGCCATTCCACACACCCCAGGTAGATCAAGGACTTCTCTTTTGCAAATGTTGACAGCATAGCTCCAGCCCATCATCCTGAGTCTTCTCTAGGAAAGATAATGTACCATTCCCTAGCAAGGCATGGGATTACTATAAGGTGGGGTGGACAACTGGTTGAAAGACCGTAATCAGAGGAATAATTTATCAATGGTTCACTGTCAAACTGGGTAGCCGTATCTAATAGGGCCCTGCAGAAGCCAGTCCTGGGTCCAGTAATATTCAATATGTTCATTAATGATGGGATAGTGAAGTGGAGAGTGTACTTATAAAATCTGAAGATGACATCAAACTGGGAGGGGTTGCAAGCACTTTGGAGGACAAGAGTAAAATTCAAAACAAACTGACAAATTGGAGAATTAGTCTGAAATCAACAAGATGAAATTCAATAAAGATAAGTGTAGTACTTTGCCTTTAGGAAGGAAAAATCAAATGCACAGCTACAAAGTGGGCAATCACTGGGTAGGTGGTAGTACCGCTGAAAAGGATCTGGAGTATATAGTGGATTTCTAATTGAATATGAGTCAACAATATGATGCAGTTACAAAAAAGGCTAATGTCATTCTGGAGTGTATTAACAGGAGTGTCGTTTGTAAGATATGGGAGGTAATATCCCGTCACTTTATTCGGCACTGGTAAGACCTCAGCTGGAGTACTGAGCACCACACTTTAAGAAAGATGTGGACAAATTCAAGAGAGTCCAGAAAAGTGCTACAAAACATGATAAAAGATTTATAAAACCTGACCTCTGAGGAAAGGTTAAAAAAAAACTAGGCATGTTTAGTCTTGAGAAAAGAAGATGGGGTGAGGGTGTGTGGAATCTGCTAAGTCTTCAAAATACATTAAGGGCTGTTATAAAGAAGACAGTGATCAGTTGTTTTTCATAGATTCATAGATTCATAGATTCTAGGACTGGAAGGGACCTCGAGAGGTCATCGAGTCCAGTCCCCTGCCCGCATGGCAGGACCAAATACTGTCTCCATGTGGACATGTTCTCCATGTCCACTGCAGGTAGGAGGAGGAGTAATGGCTTAATCTGCAGCAAGGGAGTTTTAGGTTAGATATTAGGAAAAACTTTCTACCTGCAAGAGTAGTTAAGTACTAAAATAGATTTCCAGGGGAGGTTGTGGAATCCCAGTCAATGGAGGTTTTTAAGAACAGGTTGGACAAACACCCATCAACTTCCACTCGAGTTTTGGATGCTCAGTACTTTCTGAAAAATCAGACCCAAAGCATCTTACGTTGGGCAAAAACTGAGGCACCCTAACCAGTGACTTTTTTTTTAAAGAACGTTAGCCTAAATAACAGAAATTTGAGCCAATTTTAGGCTATGATGAGTTAGAGAGCTGTTATTTTGATCAGTATGAACAACAAGAGAGAATATGATCTAGGAAGTCCCGAGTGCTAATTCAAAATCAGTAACTTGAATAGTATAAAAATAGTTTGTATGAGTTGTTAATTAAATCACGACTTGCTCTACTTAGAGTAAAATGGAAAATTGAAGGGGTGGGGGGGGGAGGGAAGTCTTCCTAAACCTAATATTCAGGAGCACATCACTGGGCTTTTTGAGCGACAAAGACTGAAACCCTTTAAGAAATCCTCAGATAGTACTCGTCTGGACTTTACACTAAACACACTGCGCTTGTTGATTAAGCTACTTTTTCACATTTTAAATCTTGTTGGTATGGTGTTCTCTTTTCACTCTGCCCCTGATCTTTTCTTCTTCTCCCAAACCTCACTAGAGCCCCAGTCCACAGGGAAGACAAGATGTACACTGAGTGCCTTATGACACCAAAACCCACTGATGTGGATTTGTGTTGTTTGCAGGAAGATGCTTAGTGTTATAGCAAGCAGCAGCTATGGATAGCAGCAACAGCTTCAGCAGATTCTCGTGTCTTCTTTTTTTTCCATTACTTACTGACCCAATTTGTCATTATATAACAAGTTCGAGCTTAATTTAATGTGACTAAGAAGGAAAGTTGGTCATGTGGTTAAGACAGGAACTGAGAGTTGGGAGATTTGGCTTCTGTTTCTGGTCTGACAATGGGTAAATCATTTTCCTGTTTGCAAATCACTATGAGCAGGCCCACCAATGGGGGGGAGGGGGCACAAAGGGGGCAATTGCCCAGGGGCCTGGGCCATTTAAAAGGGCCCGGGGGCCTCTGGCCGCCACCGCTGGCAGCACAGCAGAGCTAAGGCAGGCTTCCTGTCTGCCCTCACTCCACGCTGCTCCCAGAAGCAGCCAGAACAGCTCTACGGCCCCTGGGGGAGCAGGGGGATCTCCGTGTACTGCCCCCACCCCGAGCGCCAACTCCACAGCTACCATTGGCTGGGAACTGCAGCCAATGGGAGCTGCAGGGGTGGTGCCTGCAGGTAGTAGCGCGCAGAGACCCCTTAGGGCCCCCTGACTAGGAGCCGCTGCCAGAGGGGTGTGCCGGTCGCTTTCAGGAGCTACCCGAGGTAAGCACTGTGCCCCTCTCCTGCACACCAATCCCCTGCCCCAGTCTAAAGCCCGCACCCCACACCCAAACTCCCTCCCAGACCCGCACCCTGCACCCCCTCCCGCACCCAAACTCCCTTCCACAGCCTGGTGAAAGTGAGTGAAGGTGGGGGAGAGCGAGTGATGGAGAGAGGGGGGATGGAGTGAGCAGGGGGCGGGGCCTCAGAGAAGGGGTGGGACAGGGACCTGGTCTTAGGGAAGGGGTGGGGCAGGGGGCGGGGCAAGGGTCTTTGGGTTTGCGCGATTAGACAGTTGGCAACCCTACCGGGCGGGCACGTGGAAGCCCTGGCAGTGCCAGAAGAGCGCACCCAGCAGCGCAGCCGGCAGCTCGCTGAGCACCAACCAGCACAGGCGCAGCACCGCCCAAATGTCAGGTGGACCATGTCCATGCCAGCGCGGCTTGTGCGTGCGTGGGAGTCCATTCACTGTTCTGCCCTGGGGCCCGGAGTTGCTGTCAGTGGGCCTGACTCTGAGAGCTTTGCATGGAAGTTGCTATAGAAGGGCAAAGTATTACTACATCAATGAATATTGTGATTATTAATCAGCAACATAGGGTGCTTCAGTTCCATACCTAGCAATGAGCATTTTATGCAAAATCCACAGTCAAAATCAGCAGCCGAGGGAACACTAGAAAGTGTGGGAATTGTGGGATCTTTTTATGGTAACATTAGCAGGATCCATTCTTCTGAATTTGTACTTAATCTTCATCTTCTGGCAGTTCTTCTGTGTATATTCTGCATGGTACTGTGTCCTTCTGACATCAGCCGTGCAGTCTCTCTCTCTGCTGGCTAGAAGGCAGACTTGAGGAATGCTTAGTTAAAGAAGGAATTTCAAGATCTAGGGATTCCCTTTTATAAAAGTACAAACAACTTTGTCTAATTTTACATCACAGGCAGATAGGTGAAGAGAAAACAGGGATATACTAAAACACAGGATTGTAAATTGCACTTCACAAACACTAATGAAATAAGCCTCATAACACCACTGTTAGCTAGGTAACTAGTATTAATATAGTAATAAAAGTAGAAAAATAGTATATGATCATATTGATCTGTATCATAACATATATGAGAGTCTGTGTTAGTCTGTATCCACAAAAACAACAAGGAGTCCAGTGGCACCTTAAAGACTAACAGATCTATTTGGGCATAAGCTTTCATGGGTAAAAAACCCACTTCTTCAGATGCATAATGCAGACCCACTTCTTCCCCTTCTTATTTCTACTTCTATGCCCAAACAAATCTGTTAGTTTTTCAGGTGCCACTGCACTCCTCGTTGTTTTTATAACATATATGCACAAGGTGGCCAAATTAAGGTTACACGGGCAACCTTAATTTTGGTATTTCCTAACTTTTCAGTGTATAACTTTGCTATCTTTTTGTTCTTTCAGTGTAGTTATTTTTAATGTAATTTCTTAAGATTTTTCAATTTTTAATTGTTAAAAAAAAAAAAAAAAATTTAGTCATGGGGGACCTCTCCATACACAAGAGTCATCAACAAGGTTGGTCTTGAGATTCATAGCAGTCCTTCTACCACCTGCACTAATGGAATAACTGCTAGCAGTAGAAGGCTATTATTTTCTGTGTGCCTGCCACTAATAAGGAATGGAGAAAATTTGCCAGTGGGTTTCTCAGCTATTTTACTACATGGCAAAGAAATGCTGAGACTCAGGAAAAAAAGGGATCAGTTCCAGGTTCTGTAGGGGGAATGTGCTCTAGTGGTTATAGGCCCCCCTGTCCTATTTTGCTCCCACCTGCCTATCCCCACCCTGTTCCTGCCCCTGTCCCATTCCCTTTCCCTCTGGTCCTGCTCCTGTCCCCAGCTTCTGCTAATTTCCTCCACCACACCACTGCCATCCTCCCCCATCCCGTGTTCCTAGCCCTCCTACATCATGTGCTCCTGCCTCTACACCCTGCCCCACCTCCCCGCTGACTTCTGCTCTTCATATCCTTACCTCCCCCTCTCCTCCCCTCCCCTCCAAACTCCCAACCCTCCACCTTGCATCTTTTCCCTCACATCTCTGCATATGAGTTAGGCTGCGCTCTCCTTCCCTACACTGCTGGCATGTCTGCAGGGGGCATGCGGAGAGAGAGTCTGCCTGCTCTCAGTTACTATGCCCAGCTACTATCCCCCAGCAACTTGGAGGAGCAATTGCTAGAAAAGTCCTACTCAGGCCCTGCAGTGCCAGGCTGGAGGATGTTTTGTCTCTGTGGGGATGGCATACATTTAGTCCAGTGGCAGATAGGAGCTGTGAGCGGGTGGAACATGCTCAGTGAGAGGCTCAAACGCCAACAAGTCTAAGCTTCTACTAAGCATGTGCAAACAGATTTGTCAGTGGCTTATAGCTTAGCCAAATGTGGGCAGTTTTAAATGGGAACATTAAAGGCATAGTGCTGGCACTGAGGTGGGCCTCCTGGCAAGTTTTAGGTCCCTCTTCTGAAGCATGGAGGCACTAGAGCATCTCAGCAGAAGAGTTGAAAGAATTTTCTATACAGGCAAAACAGTTTCCTGTAACCTCATTCTTGGGGTATGTCTACACTACAGGATTAATCCGAATTTATATAATTCGAATTTAGGAAACCGATTTTATAAATTTGAATGTATTCGGCCACACTAGGCACCATTAATTCGGTGGTGTGCGTCCAAGCTACCGTAGTAGCATCGATTTCCAGAGCGTTGCATTGTGGGTAGCCAATAACATTGAATTGCCAATAACTTCGAATTGCGGCCACACTAACCTTAATTCGGATTAACAATACCGATTTTGACGCTACTCCTCTCGTCGAGGAGTACAGAAATCGAATTAAAGGGCTCTTTAATTCGAATTAAATGGCTTCGTTGTGTGGACGGGTCAAGCGTTAATTCGAATTAAAGCAGCTAAATCCGAATTAAAGTCGTAGTGTAGACCAGGCCTTGACAGGGACTGAGCCGTTGTAGCCGAAACTTAAGTTGTTGTTTTTATTAAAGCCTGAGACAGATACCCAGCGTGGGAAATTCAGTGTGAACAGCTTAAATTTGGCAGTTATAAGCAACCGAAAACAGGATCTTACACTGGAGAATGTATAGGACCACAGGTTATTATAGGCAGTGCTACCTGGTGGGGTTTTTTTAATTTTCAGAACTTACAGTTTAATGGAGAGTCATTAGCAAATCACTTGCACAGGCACTGGCTTTGGTTTTTGCTGGTGGGTGCTCCTTCCCTGCCCCCGGGGCAAGTGGCAGGCGGAGCATAGGACGAGCGTGGGCAGGGTCTCAGGGCAGAGCAGCGGGTGGGGCCTCGGGGCAGAATGGTGGGCAGGGCCATGGTCCAGGCACCCAAAAAGCCCACAAAAGATTAATCCGGCCTTGTGGGTGCTGAGCACCCCTATTGTTTTTGGTGGCTGCTCAAGCCCTGGAGCACCCACGGAGTCGGTGCCTAAGATCACTTGTCACAAACATATTGTAGAAAAAGGTCAGTAGCAGATGTCAGGAAGAATGGCTACCTGTGGATTGACAAGGTTAATGATTTTAAAAAGTCACCACTGCCAAATTGTCAGTTGCTGGGCAACCCAAGATTAAAAAGAATGTTTGTTAAAATGTAAATCTCAATTACTCACCATGTGTGTGAAGCTTTCTTCAGGCTAATGTATATATTAAAGATGCACTTTTTTTTTTTAAAGCCACCATGGATAGAGAAGATGAAGCAAGGAGTTGTGGGCCAAATTCATCCTTGCTGCTTAACTCTAGTGAGGTACCAGCAAGGACAAATTTGACCTTATGTCTTCCACCCTAAGCTGTAGTCCTGTATCCTGTAAATCTGCCTTTTTTAGCAATAGGCATTTTAGAAACATCTCAGCCCTTGACTATAGCTTATTTTTAATTAAACACACATGGAAATTCAGTACAAAAATGGCATATTAAAGCAGTATTCATACTGAAAGTTTAAATGCACAAAAGTCAGGTGTCTGCACAGACATTGCACATACAGTCCAATTCAGTGCTGACAATGCAGCTCCATTTAGGGTAAATGAAGCTATGCCATCTTATGCCAGGCCTGTATTTGGTCACCTGTATATAAGTGCATGGATGTGAAACCTGGGTGACTTATCGACAGCACCTCAAGAGTCTGGAGAGGTACCACCAACGATGCCTCCGGAAGATCCTTCGCATCACTTGGGAAGATCGCTGCACTAACGCCAGCATCCTCACTGAAGCCAATGTGACCAGCATTGAAGAAATGACCCTCATGCACCAACTCCGCTGGGTTGGACATTGTGTGCGGAGGCCAGACTCTTGCCTCCCAAAACAAGTCCTCTACTCTCAGCTCACCCATGGTCAGAGATCTCGTGGTGGTCAAAGGAAACGCTACAAAGACACACAAAGCATATCTCGGGAAAACTGATGTGGACATTACAAGCTGGGAGGAGCAAGCCACCAACCAACCCCAATAGCAACACATCCTCCATCAGGCAGTGGCCCGCTTCGAGGAGAAGCGCCTTGCCCTTGAAGCTGAAAAGATGGAGAGAAGGAAGGAAAAAGAAAGAACTTACTCCCAGCAGGCAGCTGACCCTCCAGGAAATGTGTGTACATACTGTGGGCAGATCTGTGGTTCCAGGATTGGACTGCTGAATCATCTCAGGACCCATATGTAAATCCATGGTTGAGATCATCCTTGAATTGAGGGATCACGGATGATAAGTGCAAGAATGTAACAGCATATATCAGCCCTTAAAATGATCCAGCCAGATGCCTGATCTATGTACACTTGTATTTACACTATACAAAATATGAGGGGAATAGGGGTGAGAGGAGGATGGTTGAAACTTACTGGAAGTCCCAGACATAGTATTTTGGAGGGGTAAAGCCAATTCCTAGAGACAGAATTGAGAGTTAACATCCCATAGGTATGAGGGGGGAGAAAGCACAACTTTTGGGGCAATTCTGCCTCCCTCCTTTGTGGCAAGAAAGCACTATGCAAAGGATGGACACGATTTAGGGAGCCTACACAGGAGATATGCCTCTCCTCCACACCACATAGACCAGCCCCATGATGGAAGCCTCCTGCCATCCACTAGCCATTCATCCAGTATAGCAGTTCTGCTGCTGTAGAGATATGTGGGGCAGGAGGAGATTTCTTCTGCCCCAACTCCGGAGGAACTCTTTGGCAATGTATAGTCTAGGTGCTCAGAGTGTGCATTGAGGCCTTAGGCAGTTCACACCTCTGTTTTAGGCTGTTTCCAGACTCAGGAAGACAAAACTGCATGGGTTGACATTTGGTTCAGTTATGGATGGGCTTCTTCATAAAAAAAAAGTTTACTAAAACGGAAAGGTTATATTAAGCAGAAATTGATGGAGAAACCCCTTACTCAGAGTGAAAAGTTTGAGAGACAAGGTGTGGGAGGTAATATCTTTTATCAGACCAACTTCAGTTGGTGAGAGAGACAAGCTTTTGAGCTTACACAGAGAAGCTCAAAAGCTTGTCTCTCTTACCAACAGACGTTGGTCTAATAAAAGACATTACCTCACCCACCTTGTCTCTCTAACATCCCAGGACCAACATGGCTGTCAACGCTGCATACAACAACCAACAACAATGGAAAGTTTCATATTCGCAAGTGGATTTGGCTATCCCCAACATATAGAGAAATAAAACACGTTGGACCTGATTCTCCATTTATACTGAAGCCCCTTACACAGCTCTGGTAGTGTAAAGGGGCCTTTTTATGTCCCTTTTAAGGTCCTTTTACACCGTTGAGTGCTGTAAAGAGGCTTAAGTGTAAATGAGAAATCAGACCCAGTCTATGCAAGCCAGTTGAGTCATGATCAGGCCTTTACAGCACTATGTTGCATTAAGTAGCTCGTTATGCTGAATGCATTAAAGCACTACACACAGGCCTGTATGTTTACTATGCCCAGTAGTCGAGAGAAAGAAGATGGACTGTCAGCTGCAGAGAGCAAAGAAACTTTTTGTTTCCTTGCTTAAAGCTAATTTTTAAAAAATGTCACAGGCTTGTTTTCTTCTCAGAAATGAATAAGGCAGAAATTGTTTACTAATTTCTGTAACATGGTTAATGCAGCATAACGATGGACTCCAATTTACACACATTCTGCCTTAATGAGACATGCTGATGTGTAGCCTGGTATTGGACTGCCTGGCTAATGCATAAAGCTGCTTATTTCCATGTAGAGAAACACAAGAAGTGGCTTTTACTCCATTTACAGTAAGCTGACTGTATAAGGAATTTTAGGATTAATATCTGATGGGAGGGAATTCAATAGGGCTAATAAATAAAGAGCAGTCACATGAAAACCTGCTGTACTGACCCTATATTTAATTTACTGTTATTATAATGAGCATTTCTATATAGCCCTTTGTCGAGGTTGCTAGCTGCACAGCGACCCCCTCTCTGGTCTCTTGAGTGCACCCCTCAGTTGTCAGGCCTGGTACCTTTACTTTTCCTGGGATGGAATCATGATTCTCCCACTCTCAGACTGGGCCCTGGGCTGCAGTACCCTGTCTGTCAACACGCCATATCCAGCAGGTCCAACTAGGTGCGGTACATGCAGTTCTTACCTTCCCTACCGGCCACAGTCTCCTGGATATGGTGATCGAAGTATTGTTTAACCTTAATAGGCACAAAGAATAACACCACAGAAAAAGTTTCAGAGTAGCAGCTGTGTTAGTCTTTTTACCACAGAAAAAGGATTTTAAAAACAGTCGACATGAATCTTGTTCCCAATGAGACCCAACTGGGTGATATTTGTAAAGCCTTGTAAAGACTGGAAAAGTGCTACATGTTGGCAAATTGGCTCAACAAATGCAGTGCAAATTTGAGGGCCAGCCTTTGTTTGTTATCTGTGTGGCCCACACACAACAGTTTAGTGTCATCTTCAAACTTGCTGAGAGTGCAGTCCATGCCATCCTCCAGAACATTAATGAAGATATTGAACAAAACCGGCCCCAGGACCGACCCCTGGGGCACTCCGCTTGAAACCGGCTGCCAACAAATCAGTTTTGTTATACAAAAGGCAGCACCTCCTGAACCACAGCACCCAACACCATGCAGGGGCTCTAACAACAGAATCAGAAGTGGCCCAATAGCTAGAGCACTGGACTGGGACTCAGGATTTATTTCTGGATCTGCCATTGGCCTGCTGGGTGACCTGGGTTAAGTCACTTTACCTCTTGCTGCCTCAGTTTTCCCATCTGCAAAGTGGAACGAATTATACTTATGTCCTTTGTAAAGTGTTTTGAGATATATAGCATTTTTCATCAGTATAAGAGCTATGTATTAGTATGGTCTCACCTGGAATGGCTGAAGGCTTCACACTAACTGAAACCAGAGAGAAATCCATCAGTGTGAACCTTGCAGTTTCTAAAATATGTGCTAAAAATGTGTGCAAAACAAGTTACTCTACAGAGTTCCCCTGAGCTCTGTTTACATCTGCTAGAGGAAAAGCAACAGTGCCTCATCAGAGCGTGCGACAGGAAGTCCTCCTGGGAAGAAGCACAAGGTAATGGCTTGAGACAGTTCAGACAAAGGCCACAGAGGCTACGTAAATGTCCTACTAGCTCCTGTTCTTCGCAAGCTCCTTCAACTCAGCAGTATTGAGAAAGACATTTTTAAAATTAGCAATGTATGCTTGCGTGGCTGATTTTCTGCAAAGCCACCGTTAATCTAGGCTTTGTTGCTAAGTAGCCTTTGAAAATGTAATTTCTTCTGATTGAACAAGTCACCTCATTAATAGTCCTATATAATATGAAGTCCTTCCTACTCAGCGAAAGCTTCAATCACTTCTATTGTGCTACCCAGCAGTCATTTTCACAAGGCAAAAATGATGGATGAAAACATGTTTTGCACTTATATTAATGAAATCTGCTTAAAGCAGTCTTTTTTTGCTTCCTGTTAATCTCAGGGGGGAAAAAAACAACAACCCTGTAATGTCTAATCAAATGTCCCTTGTGTATTTTTCCTGTATTTTTTAAAAAAAATCTCCTGTACTAAATTAGGATGGAACAATCTAAGTTTGAATGGAAATGTGCAAAAAACAAGGATAGGGGAGATTCATAGATTCATAGATTCTAGGACTGGAAGGGACCTCGAGAGGTCATCGAGTCCAGTCCCCTGCCCGCATGGCAGGACCAAATACTGTCTAGACCATCCCTGACAGACATTTATCTAACCTACTCTTAAATATCTCCAGAGATGGAGATTCCACAACCTCCCTAGGCAATTTATTCCAGTGTTTAACCACCCTGACAGTTAGGAACTTTTTCCTAATGTCCAACCTGGACCTCCCTTGCTGCAGTTTAAGCCCATTGCTTCTTGTTCTATCCTCAGAGGCTAAGGTGAACAAGTTTTCTCCCTCCTCCTTATGACACCCTTTTAGATACCTGAAAACTGCTATCATGTCCCCTCTCAGTCTTCTCTTTTCCAAACTAAACAAACCCAATTCTTTCAGCCTTCCTTCATAGGTCATGTTCTCAAGACCTTTAATCATTCTTGTTGCTCTTCTCTGGACCCTTTCCAATTTCTCCACATCTTTCTTGAAATGCGGTGCCCAGAACTGGACACAATACTCCAGCTGAGGCCTAACCAGAGCAGAGTAGAGCGGAAGAATGACTTCTCGTGTCTTGCTCACAACACACCTGTTAATACATCCCAGAATCATGTTTGCTTTTTTTGCAACAGCATCACACTGTTGACTCATATTTAGCTTGTGGTCCACTATAACCCCTAGATCCCTTTCTGCCGTACTCCTTCCTAGACAGTCTCTTCCCATTCTGTATGTGTGAAACTGATTTTTTCTTCCTAAGTGGAGCACTTTGCATTTGTCTTTGTTAAACTTCATCCTGTTTAACTCAGACCATTTCTCCAATTTGTCCAGATCATTTTGAATTATGACCCTGTCCTCCAAAGCAGTTGCAATCCCTCCCAGTTTGGTATCATCCGCAAACTTAATAAGCGTACTTTCTATGCCAATATCTAAGTCGTTAATGAAGATATTGAACAGAGCCGGTCCCAAAACAGACCCCTGCGGAACCCCACTCGTTATGCCTTTCCAGCAGGATTGGGAACCATTAATAACAACTCTCTGAGTACGGTTATCCAGCCAGTTATGCACCCACCTTATAGTAGCCCCATCTAAATTGTATTTGCCTAGTTTGTCGATAAGAATATCATGCGAGATCTTGGGTTTATTTGGTGTAAATGGTTCCCAGCTTGCAGAGCTTTAGCTTTACCCTTTTCCATTATTTCTACTTGCTTCGGCAGTGATTTTCTTGCAATGATTATGGAGCAGCCGTGGTCAGGCTGCAGTTAAGAGTTGAAGCCTAGCTTCTGATCAGGAGCCCTGTTTTCAACCTGGTTGCCCTTCCAAGTTTCTGAAAAAGAAACCAATCCCACTCAAAGAGAGAGACGGGGGAATTTATGAAGATATAGAATAAATAGATTGTGAATGGGGAGTAGAGGGGAGAGGAGATTGGATAAATAGGCCCAGTATTGGCCCGTTTGTTTTTGTTATCTTTTCCAATAACCCTGCTCCCAGCCAAATCACTATTTATAGAATCTTCCTTTGGCCACATCACATCTGAATCCTGTTTCACAGAGAGGCAAAGATACACCCAGCCTTAATATTTCATTTGCTCAGGAAGACAGACTGTATGTAGGGTGCCGAACAGCCCTGTGTTCCCAAAGACATGGATTTGTGCTGGTAACAAGTAGCTGGTGGATATCCAGCTGCAGGAGAGCTGGGCATTAAAGATCTCAGAACTAATGGCACAGTTCATACTTTGAGCTCTATTGAAGTTACTTATATAGCCCCCCATTACCAAAGTACGTCAGTACCCCATTTTACAGACGAGGGACTGAGGTGTAGGGAGACCAAGGACTAGATTCTTAAAGGTATTTAGGTGCCTACAGATGCAAATAATGACTAGTGGGACTTTCAAAAGTATCTAAGTCGTTTAGGAGTCCAATTTTCATTGAAATCAATGGGAATTAGGCACCTAACCTGCCCTCACACTTCTGAAAAATCCCCCTAGATGCCTATCTGCATCTTTAGGTGCCTAAACATGTTCTGAAGAACCTGATCCCAAGCAACTTGCCCAGGGTCATCCAGGAAGTCTGTGGCAGAGCAGCAAATTGAACCCTGGTCTCCTGACTCCAAAGATAACCCCTTAACGACAAGAACTCTCAAATAATATGGCAATGGGTGTGATGGACATGCATCAGCTCTGAATACTTTATGAATACCGTATTTTGACCTGGTTATTGGGATATTTGCTGTATGAACACGTTGGTTTAGTTTAATGCTGTTGGAAGTGGAACAATAGCTCGAGCCAGCCACTCTGCTACTAACACTGAAGAGGGATTTACCTTTGTTCCATTTCCCAGCCCCTGCTGAGCTCAATGGATGAGGGCCTTGTCCATGCTACACAATTAAGTGACCTATGTTAGGTCAATGTACAGCCACTGCAGTAATTACTATGGGTTTTTTTCTTGTTCACACCATCTTCCTTCTGTTGGTGGGGCACATCCTCACCAAGAGCGCTGGCACCAATTTAAGTTGGGCAGTGTGCGGAGCTGACAGCTCAGGCTCCTGGTGCCAGGCCGACAGCCTGGACCCCCAGCTGGGAGCTCCATGCAGTGCTGACAGGTGATGTAAATAATGCAGTGTCTACACAGACACTGTCGCCCTACCTACATTGACCTAAATGCTACACCTCTCATGCAGGTGGAGTTATTAGGTCAGTGTAGTGGGGGATTTACATTGGCAGGAGCAACGCTATAGTGTAGACACTTACAGAGCTGATTGACTTAAGCTGCCTTGTGATGACCTAACTCTGTAGTGTAGAGCTGGCCTAGTTTGCCGAGAGGGTGCCTAAACTACTGAACACAGGAGAACAAAGAGACCCTGACTAGACTTAAGGGCAGGAAGAGAGACAGTTAAGGAAAACAGACAGACACCCAGAACCCGGAGGTTAGAGGTGACTGGGAAAAGGCAGCTTGCCTAGGGTCTTTGCCAAAAGATGGCAGGATTTGAGGTAAGACATTCACATAGACTGTTTGCAGTGTTGTTTAGCTGTGTTTGTCCTGGGATATGAAAGAGACAAGGTGGGTAAAGTAATATCTTTTATTGAACCCACTCCTGTTGGTGGAAGGTACAAGCTTTCAAGCTACACAGAGCTCTTCTTCAGGTCTGGGGAAGGAAACAGAGTGGCTAAGCTAAATACAAGTTGGGACAGATTAAGCAAAAAGGGGGAAATGCATGTTGGAGGTGGTGGCTTGAAATGAAGTGGGCAATTGGGGGTTAAACTGTTATGCATAAAGAGTTTGAAAGTTGGTACTTAAGGGTAGCAGGCAGGGTCGTGTGTTATAAGTGGGTATAATGAACCATAAAACCAGTGTTTCTATTAAGTCCGTGGTTTTTGGTGTATAGCAGAGTTATGAACTTATGGTGCAAGGCTTGTACAGGTTTCCTTGAAGGACAAATCTGGTCTTTCGATATATGAAATGGTCACTTTATGAAAGGTGTTCAGCCCTGTGTGATGTGATGTTTTTAATCTTGTATTTTTCTGTGTGAGTTCAAGTGATTATGTGGGTGAAAGTTATGGGCAGTTGATGCACTGGAGGAGGTACACCACATGTTGTGGTAACCACATATAGGACCTGGGAATCTTGAAAGGTATTGATCACCATAGCAGCAGGACTGCAGGTTTTGCATCTGTTGGGCTGCAGGATCTGGTACTGCCTTGAGTTGGTAGGTCCTGGTCTGGGGGGAGCTTGAAGAAACTCTGGACCAAGTTCAAAGGTCTGATTCCCCACTGCATGGTCAATGAATGCAGAATTAAGTGCTTCCATTCTGATCCGATAGCACTTACAGTTCTCAGGTTGGCTACAGTGAGAAGAGAAAAACTTGTGCTAAAAGCTGCTGTGCTGTTCATGTGCTTACTGATAAAGAACCTTAGCCACAGTTATTCTTCTATCATCTCCCCCAGATGCTCCTGGGACAATCTCCTTTTGGCAGATTGAAAGTGTCTCATTGAAACAGGCAACTCAAGCCAACATAAAAGCTGATGTAGCTTCAAGGACAGGAGAAGATTCTGGAGGCCAGAAAGAAAAGGATTTAAGGATTACCACCACTTTTGTTGTATTGGGAGTGATTTTGAATCATTTAAGCTTTTACTTACAAAAAAATTAATCATTTCTGCCTTTCAGGTGCAGAGATACTGGAAGAGATGCATGGTATTAACAGAGGAATGTGCTTCTGCATTGCTAATGCAACCCTGCAAAGAACTCTCATACACACATCCTTCCTGCCATTTTGCTCAGTGTAATGTGACCCTCCAAGCCCAATTTGAACCATTTAGGGAATGTCTACATTGCCACTGGGAGGAGTGATTCCCAGCCTGGGTAGACAGACTTGTGCTAGCTCAGACTGAGTTAGCATGCTAAGAACAGCAGCACATGGATGTTGCAGCACTGGCTGGCAGCTCAGACCAGCCATCAGAGTCCAAGCCTGCCTGACCCCCTGAATCGAAGCTTGGGTGGCTGGCCTGAACCACTCCCACTGCCATTCGTAGCAGGCTAGCTCAACCTACTGGGTGCCATTAGTAGTGTACTAGCTTAAACTGAACTAGCACCAGTCTGTCTACTCCTGCAAGTAACCACACTGCACGGTAGATATACCCTTAAATGCTTATTAAAATCACAGAATTCTTCTTTAAAATTGTCTATTAATTCTTTAAGGGTGTCAGCAAGCCTCTGACAAGGTCCCTTCCCCTAAGGCTCTGAAGCAAAGTGAGCAATTACGGGATAAGAGGGAAGGTCCTCTCGTGACTCAGGGCTTGTCTACACTTACCTGGGGATTGACAAGAGACGATCAATGCATCGGTGGTCGATTTAGCGGGTCTAGTGAAGACCCACTAAATCGACTGCAGATCGCTCTCCTCTCGACTCCTGTACTGCACCAGATCGAGAAGAGTAGGGGGAGTTCATGGGAGAGCGTCTCCCATCGACATTGATGTAGCTTAGATCTATTATCGCGGGGTCCACACTACCGATCTGAGTTACGCTATTCCCGTAACTCAAATTGCGTAGCTTAGATTGAATTTCCCCTGTAATGTAGACAAGGCTCAGTAACTGGTTAAAAGATAGGAAACAAAGGGTAGAAACAAATGGTCAGTTTTCACAGTGCTAACTCAAAATGAGAGATGTAATTCAGTGTTGATAAATGCAAAGTAATGCACATTAGAAAATAAACTACACATATGAAATGATTGGGTCTAAATTAGCTGTTACTACTCAAGAAAGATCTTGGTGTAGTTGTGGATTGTTCTCTGAAAAACATTTGCTCAATGTGTAGTGGCAGTTAAAAAAGCTACAGCATGTTAGGAATAATTAGAAAAGGGATAGATAAGAGAAAAATATCATAATGCCACTATATAAATCCATGGAACCACCCACACCTTGAGTACTGGGTGCAATTCTTGTCACCCCATCTCAAAAAAAAAATGTGATTCAGAAAAAATACAGAGAAAGGCATAAAAAAATTAGGGATATGGAACAGCTTCCATATGAGGAGAGATTAAAAAGACTGGGACTGTTCAGCTTAGAATAGATGACTTGGAGAGGGGAATAGGATAGAGGTCTATACAATCATGATGGTGTGGAGAAAGTGTTCTTTGCCCCTTCACATAACACAAGAAGCAGGTATCGCCCAGTGAAATGAATAGGCAGCAGGTTTAACACAAACCAGTGGAAGTTCTTCTTCACACAATGCAGAGTCAATCTGTAGAACTCGTTGCCAGGAGTTCTGTGAAAGCCAAAGCTATAAACGGGGTTCAAAAAAGAACTAGATATGTTCCTGGAGGATAGATCCATCAACGGCTATTAGCCAAGATGGTCAGGGATGAAACCCTTAAACCTCTGACTGTCAGAAGCTGGGAATGGATGGTAGGAGACGGATCACTTGATAATTGCTCTGTTCATTCCCTCTGAAGTTTATGGCACTGCCCACTATCAGAAGACAGGATACTGGGCTGGCTGGATCATTGGTCTGACCTCCAGTATGGCTGTTCCTCTGTTTTTAAGAAAATTAAATGCTACACTCACATAGGTTAAGCAATAAGGTTGTGCAGCTAAAGTAGATGAAGTTCTAAACACCACTGAACTCATGGCTGTTGCACATTCTGGACAGTTGAAGCTATTAGTTTTAACATAAAGAGGACTGGTTATCGCACTAACCTAAGACTTGGAAGAGCTGGATTCAGCTCCCTGTTCTGCCACATACTTTATATACGACCTATGGCAAGTCACATGACATCTGTGCTAAAACTCATCTGCAAAATGGTGCCCTCCTTCACTGTTATATGGAGACATATCTATTTCATAGAACTAGAAGGGACCCTGAAAGATTATTGAGTCTAGCGCCCTGCCTTCACTAGCAGGACCAAGTACTGATTTTGCCCTAGATCGCTAAGTGGCCCCCCTCAAGGATTAAACTCATAACCCTGGGTTTAGCAGGCCAATGCTCAAACCACTGAGCTATCCCTTCCCCCTTCCTTCCACTGTTGGTGTGAGAATACCCACATTAAAAATTGAAGGTCTTGGATACTATTGTAATGGGGCCACATAAGTGCCTAAGACAGTTTAGTATATTCAGCTACACTTTTAATGAGGAATTCACAAAATCATGAGTCTCTTCACACACACACAAAATCGCATGGCATCAGCTTTACAATCATGAGATTTGAAAATCTGATACATTTGGGATTCTTTGCCTTCTGGATCTTGATCTTTTAGGGTTCAGACATTCAAGCTGTTCTCCATAATGAGAATTAGATTTTTCCTCCCCCCCCCCAAATCTGAACAGAGCCTCCCCCTGTGAAAGGAGGTTAAGTTTACATTGTTGTAGCGATCCAATTTGTATTGTGATGTAGCCTGGAGCCCGCAACTAAGATCTGGGCCCTATTGTGCTAGTAAGAGAATCCCTTCCCCAAAGAATTTATCATTTAAGTAGCTAAGGACAGATGTAGGGTGGATGAAAGTTCTCATCATCCCATCTGAAACATGGGAAATTGAGGCAGAGAGATTCAATAACTTGCCCAAGGTAACAAAATAAGTCTGTGCCAGCGCAGGAGATTCAGGATTCAGTTGTTTAAGCAAGATATGATCCTTCTCCTTAGGCTAAATTCTGCTGTTACTTCACTGTAATAGGTGGATAATGTACAAGCAGTTGTGTGGGGTGGGGCTGAGGGGTGTGTGTGTGTGTGTGTGTTTTGTTTTTGGAATGATCTCCTGAGGCCTAGTCTGAAACATTTAAAACCCTAGGGAAGGTTTAAGTGGTTAGAGGGCATTATTTGAATCTTTTCCTTTATTAAGCTAAAAGCACACCTACCTAGTAAGTGATAGCCTAAAGTTGCACTTGGCATTTCTAAAGCCAGATGATTCTTTTCATATTTCTCATTAAGTAAGTCCTTTTCTATGGAAAAAGCCTAGGGTTGCCAACAGAGACAAATCTATACTAGCAAACAATATCTGAGCATTGTCTGAGCACAGAAAAGAAGGATTAGAAGCTATTGTGTACAAGGCAAATGTATTACATATTGAAATTAACCTACCAGTCCCACCAACCAAGAACAAAAGAATGGTGGAACATATTAGTTGGTTGCAAGTTAATTCTGCTGATGACAGAGGGTCTGATCCTCCTGTTCTCACATCTTGAGATCATTTACATCCGTGCAAAGTGAGAATAAAATGCTACCATATCTGAATGCAACACTTTACAAACTTGGTGTACAGATGGAAATGGTGCTAGCCCAAGGTGCTAGGCAGTGCCGTTCAGACTGAGTGTATCTTTCAAAATAGAGGTGTGGGACTAGATATATAAAGTACCTGAGCACTCAATGCTCCCATTAAACTTCAGGAGAACTACTCAAATCGGTAAGGGTGACAAAACTGGTGGTCTAAATAGCTGCCCTTTTAAAAGGCTGAGAGCTAGCCTCCCTTTTCCTTGTGTGTCCAATATGTTGACAGAGACAGGAGATGCTCATTCCCATGGGGGTCAGTGTTTTTGCAGAATTTCCTACTCCTGCTGTGCCTGGGGATCAAGAATTGGATCTCTCTATTATGGGACACACGTACACCTTCAGATTAGCTCTACAGCATTCTTAACCCTTGCTGTGCCTGGCATCCAAATTTGTCTTTTGGGGGCATGCATGTACCTCCAGCATGCTCTTTAATGAATGTTTCTGTCAGAGAAAACCACTTGCTGCATGAAACATTGCAGCTGGGATGACTATGTGCATGTCTGTGTCCCCTGTACCAAACCTGCTTTTCAACGGGCCATGCTTTGGACGAGGGAGATTTTGTTTGCTAGACACATTGCTCAGTAGCATATATGTCTAGAGTACTTAGAAGGAGCCAGTTTCTACATAAGGGGGTAGGAGCAGAATTTTGCCCCATAGTAGGTGATTTGTAACCACTAAGTAGTTCCATGATTGTTTGTGTGTGGTGGGGCAACTGCCCCACCCCCATGAGAGAGGGGGCTTGAGTAGGCCAGAGCAGCTGCGCAGGCCGGCAGCCAATTAGGGAAGGGCCTACTGAGAGTCAATCAGGGCCGAGATTAGAGCCAGTCAATCAGGGCTAGGCTAGGCCCTATATAAAGGCAGCCCAAGAAGGGAGCAGGGAGTTGGTCCCAGATCTTCATGGGGGAAGGTCTGTCTCCAGAGCAGGAGACTAGCACCTCAGACAGAGCAGTGCTGGGCAGGCTCGGGGGGAGCATAGTAGGGCCCCAGCCCAATACTTGCCAGACTGCGGGCCCCGGTAGAAAGGGCCTAGAGGGTGCGAGGGGAAGTGGCCCAGGGACAGTTGGACAAGGGGAGAGAAGGAGGGCAGGAAGGCTGTCACTAGAGGGTCCCTGGGTCGGGACCCAGAGTAGTGGGTGTGCCTGGGTCCCCCCTTGTACCACACCTGGTGGTGGAGAAGCAGTCAGAGCAGACTGCAACCAGCCCTTGAGCCAGGGGCTAGACTGTGAGGTTGTGGGTGGCCACTGCTGTTAATCCCTCACCCCCTTTGGGGGAGTTAAGGGGCACTGCTGGAGGGCAGTGTCCTGAAGAGGATGCTGCCAAGCGGGGAGCAACGCGGGTTCGGACGCCAAAGGAGGACAAGAGATGGATGGGACACCACCAGCAGAGGGTGCTCCAGGACTATTAAGAGCTAATTCCTTGACTGAACAGAAGGAGGCACTGTGATGGTGAGTCCCAACACCATCACAGTGTGTTTACTGGCTTTTAATTACCTTGTAAAGGGGCTAGCTCCTTAGCTGTGCCAGGACATTGCTCAATGCAGCTACAGGTGGGAGGGCAAAGTTACATCACCTTTAATACCCAGTACCTACCCAATATTAGGTTTGACAGCAGCTTGACAACATAATTTAGAGCTGATTGGGGGGGTGAAGAGGGAAGGCAGGCGCAGGAAGAAACACTCCAGTTATCCCTGTCTATCAGCATACCAAAACATACCTCCTATACAGGTGACTGTGAGGGGGTTGGTCTTTCTAGAAGAATTCCCATATAGCCAGTTAAGCTACTGGATTTAACAAGGGAACAAGATCTGGACCTATATTTTTTTTGAAACAAATTCAGTCTCAGGATCACAGTTGACTTATTCTTCCCTTCCTAGATGCAACTAAGAATTGTAAATAAATGAACAGCACTTGCATCCTAAAACATTTAAATTTGTTCCTTGCTTTGTTCCTCCATTTCCTCACAGGTCAAAAATCCAACCTGGTTATTTTGTCTGTCTTACAGCCAGCAGGAAATGCTTTGTCATTCCCCTCTTATTTTTCTGCTTCTCAATCTGGCGGAGAAGAAAAAAAAAAAAAAAAAAGGCTGCCTGGTATATTTTTGGGCTAATGAAGACAACAAAATGGGCTGAAAGGACGAAGGATCCAGTGGAAAGCTATAGACGAACATTTTCTGGAGCCTGATTATTCTTGGATCCTTCTCTAATTTGCCCAGATGTAATGTCCCCAGCGTGAGAGGTTATGCCTGAACAGGTGGAAAAAAGCAAACACAAGACCATGAACACATTTTTGTAAACCTGATGGTAACTGGAGGGAGGAAGGGTCTTGAAGCAGTAGATGGGCCATGCTGTTAGAAACTCTAGAGCCCTTCAGGCCCATGTAGCTTTTAACACATTCTCATTGGGAGTGGGAGGAAGGGAAGCTGTTTCCTTGAAACTTGAAACTAAATGGAAATTTAGGGCAAGAATTAAAAATAAGGAGTCATTACACAAACTTCTGGGTGGCAGTTTTGTAGAAAAATACACCTCTAACCTAGCAGAAAAACAAATGTAAGGGCTTTACTTTGTAAAAATAAAAATTGGAAGTGGAACCGTCAATAAAAACAGCTCTAGTATTAAAATGATTGATAGCAACAGACTTATAAAATTGGCTTCTGGTGCATCCAAATAAGGCCTAGGAACCGTTCTATTACAGGAGTTTGAAGGTTTTGCCGTAGTATATGATTTCAAACATATTACAGTCAAGTCCAGTTACCCACAATCTAATGAGCTAGTTGAAAATGGTGTTCAAAGAGTAAAGATCACTAACAAAAGCTGAAGAAAATACCAATTTATATTTGCCATTAAGTTATAGAACATCACCATTACAACCTGCAGTTAAGCAGAAAGCTTAGAAACAGATTACTTATTAGTTTCCTTATCCTTGTTGAAAAAGGATAGATATACGTATCAGTCAAGTTGACATCAAAAGAATTATGATAGATGTTTACATAAACTACCTTATTTGAAACTGAATGCTAGAGTATGCATCTATAATGGTGGGAACTGCACTCAGAAAGCCACTGTAACAAGAGGTAGCATAAGAATGGCCATACTGGGTCAGACCAAAGGTCCATCTAGCCCAGTATCCTGACTTCTACCATGGCCAATGCCAGGTGCCCCAGAGGGAATGAACAGAACAGGTAATCATAGAGTATTAGGGTTGGAAGAGACCTCAGGAGGTCATCTAGTCCAATCCCTTGCTCAAAGCAGGACCAACACCAACTAAATCATCCCAGCCAAGGCTTTGTCAAGCTAGGCCTTAAAAAACCCTCTAAGGATGGAGATTCCACCGCCTCCCTAGGTAACCCATTCCAGAGCTTCAACACCCTCCTAGTGAAATAGCGTTTCCTAATATCCAACCTAGACTTTCCCCACGGCAAATTGAGACCATTGCTTCTTGTTCTGTCATCTGCCACCATTGAGAACAGCCTAGCTCCATCCTCTTTGGAACCCCCCCTTCAGGTAGTTGAAGGCTCCTATCAAATCCCCCCTCACTCTTCTCTTCTGAAGACTAAATAAGCCCAGTTCCCTCAGCCTCTCCTCATAAGTCATGTGCCCCAGCCCCCAGATCATTTTTGTTGCCCTCCACTGGACTCTCTCCAATTTGTCCACATCCCTTCTGTAGTGGGGGGGGGGACCAAAACTGGACAATACTCCAGGTATGGCCTCACCAGTGCCGAATAGCGGGGAATAATCATCAAGTGATCTATTCCCTGTCGCTCATTTCCAGCTTCTGGCAAACAGGCTATGGACTCTATTCCTGCCCATCCTGGCTAATAGCCATTGATGGACCTATCATCCATGAATTTATCTAGTTCTTTTTTGAACCCTGTTATGTCTTGGCCTTCACAACATCCTCTGGCAAGGAGTTCCACAGGTTGACTGTGTTGTGTGAATAAACACTTTTGTTTTAAACCTGCTGCCTATTTATTTCATTTGGTGACCCCTACTTCTTGTGTTATGAGAAGTAGTAAACACTTCCTTATCTACTTTCTCTACACCAGTCACGATTTTATAGACCTCAATCATATCACCCCTTAGTCGCCTCTTTTCCAAGCTGAAAAGACCCAGTCTTATTAATCTCTCCTCATACGGAAGCCGTTCCATACCCCTAATCATTTGTGTTGCCCTTTTCTGAACCTTTTCCAATTCCAATATATCTTTTTTGAGATGGGGTGACCACATCTGTACACAGTATTCAAGATGTGGGCGTACCATGGATTTATATAGAGGCAACATGGATATTTTCTGTCCTATTATCTATCCCTTTCTTACTTATTCCCAGCATTCTGTTCACTGTGATTGCCACTGCGCATTGAGTGGATGTTTTCAGAGAACTATCCACAATGACTCAAATATCTTTGAGTGGTAACTTTATGTACCAGTTCATCCCCCATCTTGTTGTATTAGCATCTGTCTTTACGCCCTTGAAATAAGTAGCAATAATATGCTTTGTACTTGCATAGTGAATTAACCTTTTCATATCATATTACCATCTTCCCCACCCTGCTTCATGTGGACTGCTTTGGGTTGTTAACATATTTCAATTAATATTAGTGCCTTTCACATCGTATCTGAAATGTGCAAATGAGATTTGCATGTATTATGTATTGAGGGGGTTATTTTCAATCTAGAATAGACCAAATTTAGACCTGACAGTGGTGTTGCATTGGCTTACACCAGGTTTGAATTTGGCCTGATTGCTCACTGCTTTGCACCTTGTACTGCCATTTATTCCAGTGCAATGGGAGTGTAAAGTGGGTGTAAAAAGTTAATGTCATGTCACCACTCAGCCTCAGTTTTCCCATTTATAAAAGGAGGCTTTTGCGCCATTAAAAATTTTAAACCCCTTCAAAATCATTGGATAGAAGAGCTATAGAACATTAGTCAATTGTCATAAGTCTTTACTATTTTACTGATGGTGACATAGGAGTGGACGATAGAAAGAATAACGAGCTGAATGCAAGTCAAAGTTGCTGTGAAGGAGAGTGAAAGAATAGCCCTGAAATCCTCTTACTGTACAGCACATACTTGATCAGCATGGTTGTTAGCAGAACAGGTCCTTAATTTGCATAGGGGATTCATGCAGTGAATACGTTTACAGGTACTATAACTTCTGACCTACTGAAAGTGACTTTGGTTGAGCTTTTGAGCAGTATCGTTCAAATGCATTTGTCTTGGGTCTAATAGACTCAGACTTTAAGGTCAGAAGGGACCATTATGATCTTCTAGTCTGACCTCCGGCACAACGCAGGCCACAGAATCTTACCCACTCACTCCTGTAACAAACCCCTGACCTATGTCTGAGCTATTGAAGTCCTCAAATTGTGGTTTAAAGACTTCAAGGTGCAGAGAATCCCCCAGAAAGTGACCCGTGCCCCATGCTGCAGAGGAAGGTGAAAACCCCCCAGGGCCTCTGCCAATCTGCCCTGGAAGAAAATTCCTTCCTGACCCCAAATATGGCAAATCAGCTAAACCCTGAGCATGTGGGCAAGACTCACCAGCCAGACACCCAGGAAAGAATTCTCTGTAGTAACTCAGATCCCACCCTCTCTAATGCCCAATGGCCTGTGATGGGACACATTTATTGCCAATAGTCAAAGATCAATTAATTGCCAAAAATAGGCTATCCCATCCTACAATCCCTTCCATAAATGTATCAAGCTTAGTCTTGATGCCAGATATGTCTTTTGCCTCCACTGCTCCCCTTGGAAGGCTATTCCAGAACTTCATTCCTCTGATGGTTAGAAACCTTCGTCTAATTTAAAGTCTAAACTTCCTGATGGCCAGTTTATATCCATTTGTTCTTGTGTCCACATTGGTACTGAACTTAAATAATTCCTCTCCCTCCCTGGTATTTATCCCTCTGATATATTTATAGAGAGCAATCATATCTCCCCTGAGTCTTCTTTTGGTTAGGCTAAACAAACCAAGCTCTTTGAGTCTCCTTTCATAAGACAGGTTTTCCATTCCTTGGATCATCCTAGTAGCCCTTCTCTGTATCTGTTCCAGTTTGAATTCATCCTTCTTAAACATGGGAGACTAGAACTGCACACAATATTCCAGATGAGGTCTCACCAGTGCCTTGTATAATGGTACTAACACCTCCTTATCGCTACTGGAAGTACCTCGCCTGATGCATCCCAAGACCGCATTAGCTTTTTTCACAGCCATATCACATTGGCAGCTCATAGTCATCCTGTAATCAACCAATACTCCGAGGTCCTTCTCCTCCGTTACTTCGAAGTGATGCATCCCCAGTTTATAACAAATTCTTGTTATTAATCCCTAAATGCATGACCTTGCACTTTTCACTATTAAATTTCATCCTATTGCTCCAGTTTACAAGGTCATCCAGATCTTCCTGTAGGATATCCCAGTCCTTCTCTGTATTGGCAATACCTCCCAGCTTTGTCATCCGCATACTTTATTAGCACATTCCCACTTTTTGTGCCAAGGTCAGTAATAAAAAGATTAAATAAGATTGGTCCCAAAACCGATCCCTGAGGAACTCCACTAGTAACCTCCTTCCAGCCTGACAGTTCACCTTTCAGTATGACCCGTTGTAGTCTCCCCTTTAACCAGTTCCTTATCCACCTTTCAATTTTCATATTGAGCCCCATCTTTTCCAATTTAGCTAATAATTCCCCATGTGGAACTGTATCAAATGCCTTACTGAAATCGAGGTAAATTAGATCCACTGCGTTTCCTTTATCTAAAAAATCTGTTACCTTCTCAAAGGCGATCAGGTTGGTTTGGCACGATCTACCTTTTGTAAAGGCATGTTGTATTTTGTCCCAATTACCATTGACCTCCACATCCTTAACTACTTTCTCCTTCAAAATTTTTTCCAAGACCTTGTATACTACAGATGTCAAACTGACAGGTCTGTAGTTCCCTTTTTTCCTTTCTTAAAAATAGGAACTATGTTAGCAATTCTCCAGTCAGATGGTACAACCCCCGAGTTTACAGATTCATTAAAAATTCTTGCTAATGGGCTTGCAATTTCATGTGCCAGTTCCTTTATATTCTTGGATGAAGATTCTGGGCCCCCCGATTTAGTCCCATTAAGCTGTTCAAGTTTGGCTTCTACCTCGGATGTGGTAATATCTACCTCCATAGCCTCATTCCCATTTGTCATTCTACCATTATCCCTAAGCTCCTCATTAAA
Source organism: Emys orbicularis (assembly GCF_028017835.1). Lineage (NCBI taxonomy): Eukaryota > Metazoa > Chordata > Testudines > Emydidae > Emys > Emys orbicularis. Next base: position 16,038,017 of record NC_088685.1, on the reverse strand, counting down.
GATGGAGGCAAAGTATTTGTTTAGATATTGGGCCATGCCTAAATTATCCTTAACCTCCACTCCATCCTCAGTGTTTAGTGGTCCCACTTCTTTCTTTGTTTTCTTCTTATTTATATGGCTATAGAACCTTTTACTATTGGTTTTAATTCCCTTTGCAAGGTCCAACTCTACATGGCTTTTGGCCTCACTTTATCCCTACATGTTCTGACCTCAATAAGATAGCTTTCCTTGCTGATCCCTCCCATCTTCCACTCCTTGTAGTCTTTCTGCTTTCTTAATCACCTCTGAGATGCTTGCTCATCCAGCTTGGTCTACAACCAGTGGCGTAGCCAGGTGTAGCGAACAGGGGGAGCGATCACACAAAAAAAGGCGTCACCCGCTGCAGTGATCTCACCCAGCAGCGCTCTGGGTCTTTGGCGGTGGGTCCTTCACTCGCTCTGCGGGTCTTTGGTGGCATTTCGGTGGCGGGTCCTTTGGTGCTGCCAAACACACCCGGAGCGAGTGAAGGACCCACCGCCAAAGTGCTGCCAAAGACCCGGAGCGCCGCCCCGTCAGTAAAAGCGCTGCCAGGTGAGTAAAAATTAAAAAGGCACCAAGAAATTGGAAAGGTGCTGCTTGTGCTCGGCGGGAGAGCAGCTGCTGCCCCGCTCCCCCCTTAGCTACACTACTGTCTACAACTCCTGCCTATGAGTTTTTCCCCCTTTCTTGCAATGCAGGCTTCTGATAGTTTCTGCAACCTTGACTTGAGGTAAATCCAGGCCTCCTCCGCCTTTAGATCCACAAGTTCTTCAGTCCAATCCACTTCCCTATCTAATTTCCTTAATTTTTTAAATTTAGCCCTTTTGAAATCAAAAACACTAGTCACAGATCTATTTTTGTTTATCCTTCCATTTAGTTTGAACTGAATTAGCTCATGATCACTCGAACCAAGGTTGTTCCCATTTCTGCTATGAGGTCCTCACTACTCACCAAAACCAAATCTAAAATGGCATCCCCTCTTGTTGGTTCAGCAACTACTTGGTGAAGGAATCCATCAGCTATTGCATCCAGGAAAATCTGAGCCCTATTACTACTACTACTACTACTAGCATTTGTCCTCCAGTCTATATCTGGGAAGTTAGTCTCCCATGATTACATAATTCCCATTAGTATTTACTTCATTAAAAACATTAAAGAGGTCTATCCGTATCCAAATCAGATCCCGGCGGTCTATAGCACACCCCAAGCACTATCCCAGGGGAGGCTCTAGTAGCTTTCTTCCCCAGTGTGATTTTTGCCCAGACTAACTGTCTTATCCATTCCATCACTTACTTCTTTAGTCTTCCTCATCATTGATATACAATGATACTCCACCACCTTTGCCTTTATTTCTATCTTTCCTAAACAGCACATACCTGTACTCCCGTCATGACTATTCTTCCACCATGTTTCCGTTATCCCTATAATATCTGGTTTCACTTCCTGCACCAAAAGCTCTAGTTCCTCCATTTTGTTACCTAGGCTCCTCGCATTAGTGTACAAACATCTTAATTTTTGCTGTTTGGCTTCTCTCACATTCTTTACCCGATTAGGCACAGACATTCTACCGCCAGTATCACCTATTAGACCAGTATCTACACTACCCTTCCTCCTTATGTCCATTCTCCTACCCACGGCTGTATCCTTTCTTACTTTGTTTTCGTCCCTCTCAATGTTAAAATTCAGCGTGGAGATTACCTGGACATCTCCCAACCATCTCCCCCAAATTCCTAGTTTAAAGCTCTCTTAATCAGTTGTGCCAGCCTCCATCCTAGAAGTCTATTTCCCTCCCTACTCAGGTGAAGTCCATCCAGAGAGAACAGTCCTATGTCCATGAATGCTTCCCAGTGGCCATACATCCCCAAACCCTCCTTATAGCACCACTGCCTGAGCCATCTGTTAATCATAATAATCTTTGTTGCCCTTCTCTAGGAAGAGGCAGAATCCCACTGAAGATCACCTGAGCCTCAATTTCCTTAAGCGTTTTCCACAGTCTGGCATAGTCTCTCTTGATACGTTCCAGTGAGAATCTAGCCATTTCATTTATTCCCACATGAAGGACAATCAGTGGATTCTTTCCCACTCCCATTAGGATCCTCTTCAGCCTCAGGTCCACATCCCAGATCTTAGCACCCGGCAGACAGCACACCCTTCTGTTCTCTTGATCAGCTCTAGTTACAGGCCTGTCTATTCTTCTCAGTAAGGAGTCCCCAATCACATAGACCTGCCTTTTCCTGGCGATGGTGAGATTCTCCAGTCTATCCCCTGTTCCCTCTGGCTGCAAGTCCTCTCAATTCCTATTGTCCCTTGCAATCCTCCGTAACCCATCCTGTATCCTCCTGGGGCTCATATTTGGTGTTCTCTCCATTGACTCTTCCCCTCTTCCTATAGGACTAGTTGCTCTTCTCTTCTTCCTTGCCCTCTCACCTTCAGCAACCACCTGCTGTGCCCCTTCATTTTCCAACTCCGCAAACCTGTTCCTGAGCTCTATTTCTCCTTCACCAGCCCGTCTTTTCCTCTGCCTGGTTCTCTTAGTCACATGCTTCTACTATCCACTTTCCTCACCCAGCAGTCTCCCCTCAGAATTCTTTGGTCCTGCTTCCATCTGCAAGTCTGAGCTTTTCCCTTCAGCCTCACCATGTCTTTGCTCCATCATCTGCTCGACCCCCCCTTCTAAACTCAGAGTTTCCATCTGCATCTCCAATCCTCAGATCTTTTCTTCCATCAGGCAACACTTCATGCAGACAAAACCCTTCAGGTACCCCCTCCAGGATCATGTACATGCTGCAGCTTCCACATCCAGTCATCTTCATTGTGTCTTCCACTGCTTGGGTCACTACCACTGCTGCCTCTGTATCTGTCATAGCCTTCCCACCTAAGTCCTGGAAACACAAACCAAACCAACACTACCACCCACAGCAACACAAACCCCCAACTAGCACCAAAACACTGCCAGACCACCACACACTTCCTTCACTAGCCTGGCTCTCTTAGTCTTCCCTTCAAACTCCTGTGATGAGAGAGAAGAGTCTTGGAATATTCCTTTGATTTAGCTTTCCCTTGATAAATTCTTTACATACACAAATCCAGTCAGTACCTTCTCCCACACAAATCAAGCTATTTCTTATAGTATGAGAAGGAAGAAAGGTATTTAAAAATTGACAAAAAAAAAAAAAACCTGACAAGTGCTCAAAATACAGTGATGTGGGGCAAAGCTTTCCAATCTTATAGTGTAAGTTATCCTAAATCACACAGGCCTGGCCTAAGTGACTTAGGAGCCCGTATTACAAAAGAGGTCAGACTAGCGGAGCATAGCAATCTCTTCTGGCCTTGGACTCTATTAGAATTTTACCTGTGCTCTGCATAAGTTTGTAAATAGATTTCTTCAGAAATCAGAGGGAGCTTAACAGAAGCTTGGTTACAGATTGGTACCAGAAATAAACCCAAACCTGTACCCAGACAAACAATTTTAAACTTTGAGATAATTTGTCTCTGGCTTACTGGACTGGCACAAATTGTAAGCAAGACAGTGGAGTACTGAGCTATTAGGAAGCTTATCTTGAAATTGAACTTCAATTTTTTTTTAAAAAACACATTTCTCCTCATTAGTCCTGATTACACCCTTTTGTGCTACTCTAATCAAATTCCCCTCCTTCTTTAGTGTTTGGACATATAAAGTTGTGGGGAATCTGCTTGATGTCTTAGATATCTTTACACAAATGCAAGGACTATGGGGAACAAAACAAAGGACTGGCAGTATTAGTTCACAAGCTAAGGTTATGACTAGTTGGCATCACTGAGACTTGGTGATAAATCTCATGACTGGAACATTGGTATAGAATGTGTAGGTTGTTCAGGAAGGGAAAAGAGGGAGGAGGTGTTGCATTATACATCAATAAGGCTAAGATTGTCATGATTATTTTTAGTAAGTCACTGACAGGTCACGGGCAACAAACAAAAATTCACAGAGCCCGTGACTTTCTAAAATAACCGTACAGGCCAGGGCAGAGGTGCACCACCCTGGCGGTGGTCTCCACTGTGGGGATATATGGGGAGCACCACCCTGGTAGTGGCCCCTGCCATGGCTCCAGCCACGGCTTCAGCTGCTGACAGCTGAAGAAGTTATGGAGGTCTGGTAAAGTCACAGAATCTGTGACTGCTGTGATCTCCATGACTAAATCATTGTATATAATCTTGATGATGAAGGCTCTTTCTGAGGGCCAGAAGTAGGAGAGAAGTTGACAAGTTGAAAGTCGCTGGCTAAAGATAGAAGAGGAAAAACAAAAACTAGTGCAACATCATGGTATGCATCTATTTTAGACTATCAAATGAGGAGGTGGAGGAGTCATTTCTAGAACAGAAATATTAAAAACAACCCCAAGACCTGGTAGTAAGTTCCCAGGCATTTGTTGGAAAATATTAAACATCTTGTTTTGCCAAAAGTCCTTGGAATATGTTGGACAACTTCTTGTTTCAGAAGGTGGAAGTACTAACCAGAGGGCAGCCATTTTAAACTTGATTCTGATGAAGAGGGAGGAATTGGTTGCGAATCTGCAAGTTGAAGGTAATTTAGGTGAAAGTGATCATGAAATGAGTTTCATGATTCTAAGGAAAGGACGGAGTGAGCAGCAGAATAAGGACAATGGACTTCAAAAGAGTAGACTTTAACAAATGCAGAGAACTGATTGATTTTCTTCCCATGGGACCTTACCTAAGGAGAAAGGCGTTCTCTCAAGGAGACAATATTAAAGGCACAACTGCAACCTATCCTGATGCAAAGGTAAGCCTAGTAAGAGTCCAATATGGCTCCACCAGGAGCTCTTCAGTGAACTGAAAATCAAAAAGGAATCCTACAAAAAGCAGAAACATGGACAAATTGCTAAGGAGGAGTACAAAAGACTAGCACAAGCTTGAAGAGACAAAATCAGAAAGGCTAAGGCACAAAATGTCTTTTTAAATACTTTAGAAGCAAATGGGGGGTGGGGGGAAGCCACAGGAAAGTGTAGGTCCTCTATTTAGCAGGTAAAGAGAGCTAACAACTGATGACATCAAAAAGGCGAGGTGTTTAATGCCTATTTTACTTCAGTCTTCACTAAAATGGTTGGTGGTGACCAGATCATCCTTGTTAATGTTAATTATGTTGAGTAAGGAATGCAAGCCAAAACAGGGAAAGAACAGGTTAACGAATATTTAGATGATATATATTTTCAAGTCAGCAGGGCCTGATGGGATTCATCCTAGGGTACTTAGGAACTAGTCAAAGGAGTCTCAGAACCTTTAGCAACTATATCTGAAGACCCACAGAGAACAAGTGAGGTTCCAGAGGAGTGGAGAAAGGCAAACATTTTATTTATCTTTAAGAAGGGAAACAGAGGACCCAGGAAATTCTAGACCAGTCAGCCTAACTTCAGTACCTAGAAAGATACTAGAACAAATTGGACAACTAATGTGTGACCACCTAGAGGATAAGAAGGTTATAAGGAATAGACAGCATAGATTTGTCAAAAACAGATCAAGCCAAACCCATGCAATTCCTTCCTTGCACAGGGATACTAGCCTCAAGGATTGGTTGAAAGGACGGACATGATGTGTCTAGATTTTAGAAGGGCTTTTGACATAGTCCTCATGGCATCCTCAGAATGAAACAAGAGAAATATTGTCTAAATAAAATTACTATAATGTGGTACACAACTGGTTGAAAGGCTGTACTCAAAGAGTAGTTATCAATTGTTTGCTCTCAACATGGGACGGCATATCTAATGGGGTCCTGTAGGGGTCTCGTATTATTCCACATTTTCATTGACAGATAACAGAATGAAGAGTATGCTCATAAAATTTGCAGCTGCCATTAAGCTGGGAGGGATTGCAAGCATTTTGAAGGACAGGACTAGAATTCAAGATGACCTTAACAAATTGGTCTGAATTCAGCATTCTGAATCTTCAATAAAGATAAGTGCAAAGTACTATACTTAGAAAGGGGGGGGGGGAATTAAACCCACAAAGCTCCCATTGGCCAGCAACAGTGAACCACGGCCACTTGGAGCTGCGGGCGGCTGTGCAAATGTAAACAAACGGTCTGGCGGCCCGCCAGTGGCTTACCCTGATGGACCACATGCAGCCTGTGTGGGCCGCAGGTTGCCCACCACTGCTTTGCCCCTGTACATTTTGAGTGAACCATCACCAAAGGGCCTGTTGCTTGGCAGCTCTTTCAGGACCATCCCAGTATGCTAATGAAATCACAGAATGATAATGACTTTTGAGGAAATTAGTCATCCATCACATGCTGAATATGGCTTGCAAACAAGGCTTCACCTACGTGCCTGTGAATGGAATAGCACATTGAATATTGACTTTGACTGAGTGATTTGCCTACTAACAGCTTAATACACTAAGCATTTGTTGTACAGGTGTCTGCATGACAGAAGGCACCTGATGGGACACATTCTCTGGCACATACATTTATTGGTTGTTGGGCAGGAGATGAGGCTTTGCAGCATGCTCTAGGGGCTAGGGCACTGGGAGTCAGGGTAGAAGGGTGCTATTCCCAGCTCTGCCACTGACTTGCTATGTAATCTTGGGCAAATCACTTCACCTCTCTGTGCCTTTGATTCCCCTCCCACTCTTTGTTGGCCTTGTATATTTAGATGATAAACATTTCAGGGTAGGGATTGTCTCACTACATGTTTGTACAATGCCTAGCTCAATGATGCGCTAAGCTCAGCTGAGACCTCTAGGCACTACCTTAATACAAACAGATAACAGGGCAGTATTATTCCTATCTTACATATATGGAAACTGAGGCACAGAGTAGTTGTGCTACTTGCACAGAGGCAGCCCATGGTGGAGAACCAGCCCTCAAATTTCCTGAGCACCAAGACCAGTGCCTAAGGGGAAAGAGAGTCTCTGTGGCTGAGTGTAAACTTCTTAGGGTATGTTGCACCCGGGGTGCATGACATAGTTGGGTGGCTAGCCCATGCTGAATTCCATGCTGCTGTGTCTCCACTGTTATCAGTATCCTTGCTAGCTAGATTAAAGCTAGTCTGGGTACATTTACACATTCTCCATTTAGACACCCAGTGATTGCAGTGTAGACATACATTTAGTCATTAAAGACCCCCACTCACTGTTTTTTGGGTCACATTACTGACATTTATGCAGGTTGAGCTTGTTAAGTCTCTGGTAGAATTAGTGCCCTGGGGAGGATACGGTCTGCTGTGTTGAATTTCTGGTGGAAAGTCTCTCTCGGATGATGATAAATACATAATTGCAATAAATAAAATACCCAGAAGACCAAAGGCAGGGAACTGATGGATTTGCAAACTTCTCATGTTTGTCCTTTGACTTCTAGTGGAGGTCATTGTACTTACAATCTAAAATTAGACTAGACAAAAAACAGACTAGAAATGACTACAAGGGGAGGGTAATGGAGGGAAGGATTGGGGTAAACAAGATGAACATATGCTAGCTGTGTGTGCGCAATTTAAAGGCACTTTATATCCATTTCTTAATAATGGGGAAAGGTGGGGTGCTACTAGATATGCTAATCACTATCTTAGTCTCCCCCCATGCTAACTTATGGCACAGTTAGACACCTTATGGTGGTAGCAGCTACTGTGTCAGAGAGAGGATACCAGACTAAATGAACCACTGGTCCTCTGATGCAGTCGTTTCTAGGGTATGTCCCCCATCATGGAGTTGCAGAGCCTGGATTCCAGCCTGAACCCCAATATCTACACTGCAGTTTTATAGCCCCCTCAGCCCAAGTCCCGTGAGCCCCAGTCAGCTATCCCGGGCCAGCCACAGGCATTTTATTACCGTGTAGACAGACTAAGAGCACAGTTGCAAGCAGAAATCTGTTACTGCTAAGATCTTTCCCATGTGTGGTTAACATCTGGAGATAGAAGACCACAAGGAAGATTTGCAAACATTCATTTAGAGCACAAAACACAAATTGACTTTGATGGTAACTGCCATCCTTTTAAATTCATTTTCCACAGATCTCTCTGAATGGATTTATCTGTGCACTGGAATGTTCATGGAGAAATGAAAGTCTTCTGAATACTCATGTGACTACATGTGTGTGCAGGCTATTTTGAAAATAACTTCGATTCTGGTGACTTCTTTGGTCTTCTCCTGTCCTTTTCCCAGGACCTCCAGCCCTTACAGTTGGAGTGCAACCCCACTCTTCCCAGTAGAAACCCCACAGTCTCTCCGCTGGGTGTTCATCCTACCAGGGGAGCATCCACCATTCCCCCAAGGCCCTTAGCCTGCTCCAGCATGGAGGCATCAGTGCATAAGCCCCTCGGCTGCTCCCCTGCTATCACATTTCAGGGCAACTGCACTTGTATTTCCCCCTTGAGGCCACCCACTCTAGGATCCTGGCTCTCAGCCATCAACTCTCTTGGGCAGAGACCTGTCTCTCCATCCTGACTGGGGTTTTTCCAGGCTGCACAGTTCCTCGTCTACCCTGCGAGTTCCCCAGCAAGTCAGACTGCCCAAGCAGGTCTGCTTTTCCCTCTCCTCAGAGGCTATAAACAGCATAATTGCCCACAGTTATAAGCTCCCACACAGCCCTTTCTAAGCAACCTCACTTATTCTTCAGGTAAAAGCATGACAGAGAAAACATTAGAATAATAAAAGAACCTACATGTTTGCAAAAAGCTTACCTGAGATCACCCCAACTCCAACCTCAGGCTCTCACAGGTGTCAGTCCTTCCAAATCTTCCCTAAGGATTGCCCCCCCCCCATCCATGGACAGACAGTCCTGCCAATTTGCTGGATCAGAAAGAAGGCCCTGAGTCAATTTAAACTTGGGCTATTTATTCAAAAGTCCCATCTTTGTCTGTTGGTCTCAGAATAGGTGAGCCTCTCCCAGTGGTGGTACCTCTCTGGAGGTGTTACACAACTGGGGTGACTTTGCCTAATCACCCCCCACAGTTCATAGTTCCTGGAAGGCTGGGGGCACCCTCCTCCATGTAATTACACACAATCCCTGGCCCACAAGGATACATACACTTAATGCAGTAAAGTCTCCCCATGTTGTAGGGAATTGCCACATCTGTTACACCTGCCTTCAGCCCTCTCTGGCCCATAGCTTCAACTCTCCAGCTTTGAAGTCAGCAGGCAACTCCTGCTGCATCTCTCTGGCCTTCACCCTCTGGCCCTGGCTGGGGGAAACCACTCTTGCTACTCTTCAGCCTTCCCCCAGGAACCAACTACAGCTTCCTTCAGGAACTTCCTGCAGCCTTCCAGTCTCTGGCAGCTCTCACCTGCCACTATCTCATTTCCAAGCAGCTCTCACCTGTCCCTTTTCCTGACTGAACCATGGACTGTCTCAGTCTCTCCCCATTTATATGACCCAGGTGATTGGAGGTGCACTGAGCGCTTCCTTCTTAAAGATCCAGTGTCACCCTGTGAGAGTTCTGTAGCCAGATCCCCTTGACAGAGAATGCTTCATCCCCAGTTCTCACACGCCTCATCCTGTGCTTTGTGGCCTGCCTTGTGCTAGAGGAGCACAGCTGTCATGGGGGTTCAAGGTCAAAATTCAGTCTTTGATGTAGCTGAGGCTTGAGCCGTTAATTGTTTTGAAGATTAGCACCATGGCCTTGAACTGATATCAGATGCTGGCTGTTCCTCTGGAGGGACGAGAGCACAGACCAGATGTGCTCACGGCAGCCGGAGCCATGGAGCAGGCAAACAGCTACATTCAGTTGCAGCCTGTGCATTGTCTTCACGTTCCGCTTCAGATACAATCAACTACAGTCACCCAGCCTGGGGGTGACAAATGCATGTTGCCAGCGCCTCATCTGGGAAGAAGGGACAACATTTCCTAGCAAGCCAGAGATGAAAGAAGGCATTTCTAGAAACTGATGCTACTTGATCAAACAGGCTTAGCAGGGAGTCAAACAGGAACCTGAGGCTTTGCACCACTTTGTTGTGGCTATATACCTTCATGGAAGGTAGAGACAAGCCTTGGGAAGCTCTTCAAAGCCCTTCCCCTTTCCTACCAGCATCACTTCGGTCTGGCCTGGGCTAAGCTTGAGCCAGCTGCTCTTCATCCAAAAGCTAATTTCCTGTAGGTATTCTGCCCCCGTTTTCAGCATCCCGGTGCTGGAGCTCCGGGGGTCACTTTGCCTTTCAAGAGAAGGGAAGCACAGTTTTGTGAGATTCTGTACAGGAGAGCATCTTTGGTCCGATCCTTGAGTTGCTTTGGGGTTCTTGACAACAGCTCTGCTTTAAAAGGACAACTTTGTTTAAAAAAGGTGTGAGGCTTGCGTCAGTTGAGAATGAGATATATAGTTAAGTGGCACCAGAATACTGTAGGCAGCTAAGCCCATGGCATCTCATGGTTATGGTGGGAGGGATAGCTCAGTGGTTTGAGCATTAGCCTGCTAAACCCAGGGTTGTGAGTTCAATCCTTAAGGGAACCATTTAGGGATCTGGGGCAAAAATCTGTCTGGGGATTGGTCCTGCTTTGAGCAGGGGGTTGTACTAGATGATCTCCTGAGGTCCCTTCCAATCCTGATCTTCTATGATCTCTCTCTGTCCAGTGGTGTCATGGGGATATTAAAGAGAAGAGGGGATAGTATGGATCCCTGTGGGACCCTGCAGATATGAGCCTTTGGAGAGGAGGAGCAGATACCTGTCATCCCACCTGCTTGCTCTTCATGCATGGATACCTGGGTTTGCATCCAGTAGAGTCCCTTGAGGGCAGTGCCAGTGGTCCCCAGACTTTTGAAGGTCTCCCTCCCCTGCCCCGCCCCAGAGACAGGAGCAGCAACATGGTTGGGGGGTGGGTGTGGACACGGGTAAGGGGGCCGCAGCTGGGTGTGGGTCTGGGGCCAGGAGCATAGCCAAGGATGGGGGCTGGGAGCTAGGGTTGCCAACTTTCTAATCCCAGAAAACCAAACACCCCTTGCCCATCCCTGTCCCTTCGAGGCCCCGCCCACCACTCACTCCATTTCCCCCGTTGTTCACTCTCCCCCACTCTCACTCACTTTCACCGGGCTGGGACACGGGGTTGGGGTTGGGGTTGGGGTGTGGGAGGGGGGTGAGGACTCCAGCTGGAGGGTGCAGGCTCTGGGGTGGAGCCATGGATGAGGGGTTTGGGGTACAGGAGGGGGGGTCTGGGCTGGGGCCAAGGGGTTCCGAGTGCAGGAGGGGGCTCAGGGCTGGGGCAGGGAGTTGGGATGTTGGGGGGGGGGGTGTAGGCTCCAGGTAGGAGTTTGGGTGCGGGAGGGGACTCCAGGCTGTGCCGCCAACCAAACTTTTAACGGCCCAATCGGCAGTGCCAACCGGAGCCACCAGGGTTCCTTTTTGACCGGACGTTCTGGTTGAAAACCGGATGCCCGGCAGCCCTACTGGGACTGGAGCCAGATGCAGGGCCGGCAGCTGTGGCTGTGGCTGGGGGCGGGACCGGAGCAGAACTGGGGGCAGGGAAGGGCTGGGTGGTGCTCCCTCTGCACCCCCATTGGGGCTGGCCCAGGCCTTGCTGCTCCCCCCCCCCAAGGTTCCTCCATCCCCCCCTAAGGGAGCACGCCCCACACTTCGGGGACCTCTGAGCTAGGCTAACCTCCCCTGTCCGTGGCAAAGGCCAAATCTGCAAGCAGAAGGGATCTTTAGACCACATTTTAATTATCAAAAGTGCCTCAATTCATTCTCCAATTTTACACCCACAAGTACCCAGACTCTTTTATAGCACGTATTATTTGATGTCCATCTACCTGGCTACCCTCACACATCTGGTAGTCAGACACCTAATAAGTGCTATAAAATGTACCTGCTAGATTGATATTTAACATGCATGTACAAAATCAGAGGGTACTTCTGTAAAATCAGGACCTTCATAGATGAGTTACTAGGCAGGAATCCGCGCTACCAGTTTCGGATCTGGAGCCAAACTTCCGCAATATTTATTCTGATTTGGGAATCTGGAGTCGAGGTGCAGACTATTATAAAGAGGAGCCAGCTGCACAATCTGGAGCTGATGCTAAACCCCTTGTAGTTTGAGGGGTTTGGATCTGGGATTTTAGTTTGGGCCCATCCCTAGTAATTACACACCTCAGAACAGTTAGTTCTGTCCTGGGTCCTTGAACTGTGCTCACACATTCTAGAACCAGCCTCCGGCAGCCCTGCCTGCTGCAGTGGGACTGAGACCCCCATGTGCTGGAGCCGTAAACACCCTGCCTATTGTAACAGGGCAGAGCAAAGAGAAACCTCCTCAGCCCTCTCAGCTCCATGCCTCAGAAATAAAGCAATAAAAAGCCCCCTGCTCCATAGCGTCTATTTCCCTAGAGATGCTGTTGGATGAGCTGCAATTGCTTTTTGCCCACCGCAGTGCACTGAGAGGGGATTTGCACTGAGAGGTTGCTTGACAAGCCAGAGAGCCGAGACGGTGTGGGTGGAGGGAGGCTCTGGTAGCCAGTCAGGCTGTGAGTGTGTAACCCTGGCTGTGCCGAGCTCTGACACTCCCCGGGAGGAGCGCTTTCCCCAGCTCCACTCTCCTCGTCTCCTGCCAGGAAGCACAAGGGAAATGGAGAGATGAGAACGCACAGGGGGGACCCTTCACATTGACTGCACCCCACCTCTCTGCCTGCACCTGCGGACAAACTCCACACAAACCATGAGGAAGAGCCTCTTCACCGTCCCTCCTAGCATTGCTTTGTCTTTGATTTAAATCTTAACCCACTTCCACAAGGGGCCATGGAGCAGCAATATCTCTCCAAACTCCACCCCACAGTGGATTATGGAGCAGGAGTGTTTCTTCTGATCATAGGTGAGTTCTCCCTCCTCAGTCACTGATGCTTGTTTAGGGAACAGGAACTGCCAGATTGAATCAGACCCATGGTCCATCTAGTCCAGTCTCTGACAGTGGCCAGTACCAGAAGCTTCAGAGGAAGGTGCAAGAATAGGCAGATGGGATAATCTACCCCTGTCTCCCACCCCCGGTTTCATCTTAGTCTCTAATAGTTAGAGACTGGCTTGAGCCCTGACGCGCAATGTTTACTATCCCTTCCAGAACTTGTTGCCCATAATTTTGATAATTAACTTTTGCCAGCAGACGTTCTCTGCAGAACCAAGATTGTAAATCAACTGCCTTCATTTCAGCATCCCGGTGCTGGAGTTCTATGGGTCACTTTGACGATCAAAAAAAGAGAGGTCGTTTTGTGGGGGTCTGTACAGGACAGCATCTTTGGTCTGATCCTAGAGTTGCTTTGGGGTATCATTTCTTCTTAAGAACAGCTCTGCTTTAATAGGACAAGCTTGTATGAAAGGGTGAGAGGCTTTTCAAATAGCATGTGAGTTTTGTATAGGCTATCTGTATATTGTATATTGGCTATTTGTGTTTTTGAAGGTAGATTTACAATGAAGTACAGTACATGGGTACATATATGCCACGCAGAGTGTGGCTTATTACTCGTGGGCTTCTTGCATGCTTCCGAATAGCATCTTAGTGATCTGTTTGTTAAGGCTGGGATTTTTCCAAAGAGCCTAAGGGTGTTAAGCACCCAACTGTCACTGAATTTCAATAGGATTTGACTGCTTAGCTCCATTAGGCTCAGGAAATCCCAGTCTAAATTCCTAGCCACACAATAGGTGAGAGAGGGAAATAGCTAGTCAAGGTGTATTTCGGAAATGATAATGAGAAGTGTTATAGAGGAAGGGGAAATATGTTCCCCAGCTGGGGATCTATGGAAAACAAGGAACACTGTTTATTTTTCAGAGGTTGGACATTTCTCTGACTTCTTCCCCTACAAATACATCACTGCATCTTATTCATGAACACGCTGCTACAGTCTTGCTTTTACAGCTAACGGGAAGGCATTGTAAATCATGAGACTCTGTTGTTTCCTCTTTTCATTGCTGACTGTAGAGAGCGGGTTCACTGTAAAACTTTAGATCAATCTCGTTGCTGCAGAACCGTGCTTGCTTGGAAAGAAAACAGACCCGGTTGTTTGCTCTGGGTATTTTGGACAGGCTTTAGTAATATTTTGGCAAGAAAAATGACACTAGAGTGTAGTGGTTTGCTAGGCGAAAGCATCCTCCGAGAAAGAGGGAACGACATTTTGTTCTATCATCCCCTGTGCTCCTCTTGGGTCAGCTAGCCTGCTTTTATAGGAATTTGCACCTTGTGACTATTTTCATCATTAAAACAGCCTATCCCTTAACAATAGACTCTTAGTTCAGCCTAGGATTTAACTGAGGCCTTGGCTACACTGGCGCTGTACAGCGCTGCAACTTGCTGCGCTCAGGGGTGTGAAAACGCCCCCCCCCCCCCCCGAGCGCAGCGAGTACAGCGCTGTAAAGCGCCAGTGTAATCAGAGCCTGCAGTGCTGCACGCTCGCTCGCAGCGCTGCGAGCTATTCCCCTCGGAGAGGTGGAGTACTTACAGCGCTGCGACTACACTCACGCTTCACAGCGCTGCCGTGGCAGCACTGGGAAGTCCTGAGTGTAGCCAAGGCCTGAGGGAGGTGCTCAGATACTACCCTGATGCGGGTGGTATAAGGACTGATATAGGATTGAATACAATGTTAGTTAGCTCAGTCTAAAGCCTTGTGAAACTCCATCAAAACAAGTATCAGAGGGGTAGCCGTGTTAGTCTGAATCTGTAAAAAGCAACAGAGGGTCCTGTGGCACCTTTAAGACTAACAGAAGTATTGGGAGCATAAGCTTTCGTGGGTAAGAACCTCACTTCTTCAGATGCAAGAAGTGAGGTTCTTACCCATGGAAGCTTATGCTCCCAATACTTCTGTTAGTCTTAAAGGTGCCACAGGACCCTCTGTTGCATCAAAACAAGGTTAGTTTGCAAGTGCTAAGCTGATCCAGTTAAAGCCTATGCTTCCCTAACAGTTTAGCACATACTAAAAGTACAATTACTTTGTCTTGGTTAGAGTTTTAAGTGCTATGTAGCTAACTAACACCATCTGACACTGCACCCTTAGCTCCTAGTCTAGCCATAGCCACAGTCAGAGTGTAAAGGAACAGACTCTGATGTTAAACCATTATTATGGGCTTGGGAGAAATAGGAAGCATACCATGTGGACATAATGGATACCATGCTACAAGGTGTTGAGTAGCATCCAATCCCCAGGGGTGTTGAATGCACTCTGAACAACCCAGGTGGCACTTAGCGTAATGACCAATCAGGCCAGCTAGAGTTACCATATTTCAGGTTCCCAGAAAGAGGACACTGCTGGAGGGAGAGGAGCTAGAGGAGGTACTGTACGGGGTGACTTTGGCAAACCAGTAAAGTGCTTGAAACCACTATGGCTTATTGTTAAAAAGCAACCTAGTCAGCAGGCTGTAAAATGGCCATGCAGCTTGACCAAGGAAGAAGGGGAGAGGGTTTTGGGTGCCACAGAAAGGGCAGCTTGACCCCGCGTCCTTCCTGATAAGAATTGTGTTGAAGTTGCTGATACATGCGTTTTAAAAGAGTAGGATATGCCCCAGGAATGTCTATTGAGGTCTCAAGGCTGCAGATGCTGGAAAAACCCACACCTGGTTAATCAATAATCAGAAGGAACCTCTTGCTTGAAACTGCTTACTTGACAAGGTTTCTTTAAGGGACATGTCATTCTATTACTAATGTATAAATAAGGGGACTCGTTTGGGGACTCTTTGGGACTGGTCTCTCCCTCTGGATGCAACTTGTGTTCCCCACCGGCAGATGGGCTGCCACTGTGCCACTCGAGAGCCCCACTCAGCTTTGGTAATTATCAAGGGTTGGGGGTGTTTTACTAATCCTGTTGCGGACGTGTGTAAGTGCTTGAGTCTAAGGGCTGGTCCACACTACCCGCCTAATTCGGCGGGTAGAGATCGATCTTCTGGGATCGATTTATCGCGTCTCATCTGGACGCGATAGATCGATCCCAGAAGCGCTCCCCCGTCGACTGCGGAACTCCTGCTCGCCGAGAGGAGGAAGTGCTGTCGACGGGGGAGCCTGCCTGCGCCGCGTGGACCCGAAGTAAGTACTTTTAGTTCGATATAGGAAATGTCGACTTCAGCTACGCTATTCTCGTAGCTGAAGTTGCGTTTCCTATATCGATCCCCCGCCCCAGTGTGGACCAGCCCCTAAGTAAAGTTTAGCTTTAAGTGAAAGCACTCTTATGTTGTCCTGTTTGTGCCAGCCATCTGTCGGTCGGACGGACGGCCGTGTCTCCCCTGATTTATTTCCTGACACCTCCTCACACAGAGTAAAGTTACCAAGAGCTTTGGATTGCAAGAACCCCGGGTAACAGTACCTGTGGTGGGGGTACTCACTGGGAGTGAGGGGCAGTGTCACTCCCTTTCATGGTGGCAGGGTGGCTGGTGCAAGCCAAGGATGCAATGACAGCCGTCAGTCAGCACCTCTGCGGGACCCCCTCTTGAGGGCTGAGATCCTGGGACTAGGTGGGTAGAATCCGGCAACTGTGGCTTGCAGGAGAATGGACCAGTCAGGGGAGGGGAGGGCAGAGGACGGGAGGGCAGATGCAGGGGAGGGATCAATTGGGAAGTGGACCAATCAGGGCTTTTTTGGAGTGGCAGATTGTCTGCTCTGCAAAAACTAGGGACATTTCCTGTTATTTTAAAAATACCGCTGGAGCAAGAAGGCTCGAAAAAGAGACGTATGGTAACCCTAACTCAGAGCTCAGTCCTGCGGCTCTGCATGTAGAGGCCTGGGAAGGTTGGGTCCTGAGGTCAGGAGAGAGAACTTTGTGATGATTTCAGCACAGCTAATAAAGCTTCAGAAAGGAAGTTTATTCAGCAGAGATTTTCACTAAAAGAAGCATTACAAAAACTGAAGAGTCTTATTAGGTGAAGGGTCAAATTCTGGTCTTTCCTCAGTAAAGTCACAGAATAAACAAAGGTCTGGCCCCCAAATCATTCCAAAATCATCACAGGCCCGAATCATTGGTATGTCTTGGCAGCTTTGGGCGGCGCCAGCAAGGACCAGTTAAGCCAGGTTTGTGGCTGCTTTTGCATTGCAAGAGCTGTACAAATAAGCCAGATCAAATCAGGGAATCTGGCACTGAATATTTTAATCCAGGTACATTTCTGAGGACTAGTTCTTTAGTTTTTTAATATCTCACACAAATCATATACAGATGGATCAGCACAGATCCTCTAGGCTAAAAGAGTGCTTCTAGGTACCACAGGAAGGTCTGAGCTTGACTCTTAGCTCACCCTCACTGCTTTTACACTAGTGTGGCCCCACTGACTCCAACAGACTGACACCATTGTAGAGAAGAGATGCAGCTGCAGGCAGGTCCCAGTAAGGACAGGGGGCAAACCAAAATATCGGGTGCCCGGCTGCAGCAAAACAACAAATACTGTGATGAATTCTGCAGCGTCCTGTCACTAACAATGTCTGTTCAAGTCAGCTGCAGGGACTGAACCTGGGACCGCCTGCTCACTTGCGAGGATACATGCATTCAAGACTGTGCAGGGCTTTGATGAAAAGCTCTACATAAGAGCCAAGTATTATTATTACTACCACATGAACTTGATGACCAGGCCTGACAGCTTACAGTAGCAGATGCAAACCTCTGTGTTGTCTAGCCACTAGAGGGCGCCAAAGAGCCACATCGTTAGCCAAATGCCTCCAAGTCTCCCAGCGCACCTTAGCTCTGTGTCTGCAGGGACGTCCTTTCAGAAAAGTTCTTGTGGGGGAGGTGCGGAAAGCACAGTCACGTCAGCATCTAGAACATAACATGTGTTTATTTCATATCCTGCACAGTCTGCGGGGGAGGGAGGGGCGAAAAGCGGAAAGACATAATGGAGAATATAGACCTATGAAAACTCGGCGGGAGCAAACCAAGGTTTTGGGGGAGGGCAACTGCCCTCCTTACAAATGGCACCTCTATGTGTCTATCTTTTAGATAGGCCAGCGACTGGCACTGGTTGTCTTTCACAGCTCAAGCACATCACTGGCATGTCAACAAATACACTGTTTTCTCCCCTCTCAGGGATCCTGACGATTCTGGGGAATTCAGCAGTCCTTGCTACCGCAGTGAAGCGCTCTTCCCATCTCAAGTCACCCGAGCTGCTTATAATAAATTTAGCTGTAACGGATCTTGGAATGGCCATCAGCATGTACCCGCTGGCCATTGCCTCAGCATGGAACCATGCCTGGCTGGGAGGAGATGCGTCCTGTATATATTATGCCCTGATGGGTTTCCTCTTCGGTGTCTCCAGCATGATGACCTTGTGTATGATGGCTGTGATCCGGTTCCTTGTAACCAACTCATCCACATCTAATAGTAAGTAATAAAATACAATACTGAAGAGTGTCAAGGCCGGGTCGTGGGCAGCCAGACCTAGTGGTCAGAGTTGGAGTCCACAGTCAAGAGTTGAGTCAGCTGGGTCAGGATACTGGGAGATCAAAGGCAGGAGACAAACTTGGGATCAGAACCATGAGTCGGTAACCAGGGTCAGGCCAGGTCAGGATACTGGGGGGTCAGAGACAGGAGTCAAACTGGAGATCAGAGGTGAGGAGCCAAGCCAGGTCGGGATGCTAGAAAGTCAGGCAGGGGGAGACGCAGGAGGAGGAGGCACAAGGTACACAGTCCAGGACAGGGTGGATCCTGGTTGTTCAGACAGCTTCCTGTTCCTGGCTTAAATAGGGCAGGCAGGCCAATTGGCTGCTCTGGGACTCCACCAATAGGACCTCAGGGGCGGAACTTCAAACTGTGGCTGGACTTCATAGGTCCTGGGGTCAGCAGTTGTCAGCAGGCTGCCAAGTGGAGGGCTGATGCCTGGCTGCTCCTGTGGACCTGGGTCATGACAATGAGTCATCCGGGGACCATAATAGTAGAGCATTGGGCTATTATGTTGAGAGAGCCAGTTTCAGGTCATAGGTGGCTCCAAGTTCATCTTGCTGGCTTCTGAGGATCCTTTCCTTAGGCGCCTAATGCGGGACTGTGGATTACATTAGGCAGCTTGGGACATAGGAGCTAGGAACTGCAGCACCCCAGTACCTTTGTGGATATGGCCCTACGTCTCTGTTCCTCAGTTCTCCATATGTCAGTGCAGGCGATTCCTTCCTCCCATCCTTTTTCTGTCTCGTCTGTAGTTTCAGGGAAGGGGGTGTCTCTCACTAAGTACATGTACAGCACCTAGCACAACGGGGCCTCTAGGTGCTGCTATAATACACATAATGCCACAGTGATGGATTTCAAACCAGAATTTGGTACTTATCTGTCCTGAAACTCAGAATCTTTTAAGGTTTGTCTATCCCTGTTCCTTGGTGACCTGTTAGGCTCCCCACCCGTTGTGTGGGTGGAAGCTGGGCATTTCATTAAAGTGATATCTTTGAGGTCCCCTGAAGGAAGAGTGCAGTAGAAGCCACTCAGAGCTATAAGCAATTTGATAGCCCCTCTACAACAGGCTACTGACAGCTGTTTCCAAGTAGGCTGCACTTCATTATCTTAAATGTGTTGTCAGCTGCTCTTAGGGGGAAATGAGTAAAGAAACCATATGGTAGAGGAAGAGATTTGGCTTCAGAACAAAAGAGACAGACAATAGCCTCTGGGGTGGGGGGAAGCAGAGTGAGTCCACCATGACATGTGACCTGTTAACTAGAATGAGTTGGTTCTACAGGGCATCACTTAACAGGTAACGTTAGCAAAGCACCAATGAGAGACAAAGGCCTAGTTCCTGGCATTGCTAAAGCTACTTTGCATTGGCCTGGATTTCCTGGCTACAGGGAAATTGGGCTGGTCAGAACCGCTTCCTGACTCATGCACCCCCTACCTGCAAGGAGCTGGCTGGGAGAAAGGGGCCTAACCAGAATGCTGCACGCTGGCAATCCTGGCCTGCTGGCATGGCCCCCTGTAGGCTGTTACGATTCTAGAGTAGCAGCCCTGCAGCTGCTCTTAGTTGTTCCAGGGACTAGACTGGCATTCAGAGTACGTCTACACTGTGATAAACGACCTGAGGCATCGCTGCAGCTGGCCTGGGTCAGCTGATTTGGGGTCACAGGGCTTTAAAATTGCAGTGTGGATGTTTGGGCTCGGGCTGGAGCCTGGGCTCTGAGACGCTCCCCGCGACATTGCAATGTTTAGCTCTGTGGCCTGAGCCCGCGCTCAGAGACTTGGTGCCGCGGATATTTTATCAGAGCATCGACTTACCCGCAGTGACCCAACGATCAGGGAGCTGCAGTGATAGCTCAGCCACTTTTGCAGCACCATTCCCCAGCTGCATTGGATGGGAAAAGGCCAGTTTGAGGATCTGGCGCAGAGGGCTGTGAAAGCCAGGGCACCTCCTTGACTTCAGCTGTGGTTGGCATGGTACAACAACATTGATACATCAGAGGGCAAATGGGTCCCACAGGGCAAATCTTTTATTCCTTTAAACTAGCCCTGAAATCATGGGGTTAACGTGAGATTCATATGGACTTGCTGTTCCTTTCCTTCCAGGCAATACAATCAACAAGAATGCCGTTCGCATTTCGATTGCGTTCATCTGGCTGTGCTCACTGCTCTGGGCCATTCTGCCTTTGCTGGGTTGGGGTTATTATGGCCCCGAACCGTTCGGCATCTCCTGCACGATAGCATGGAGCGAATTCCACAACTCCGCCAACGGCTTCTCGTTCATCCTGAGCATGTTCATCCTGTGCACACTCCTGCCTGCGCTGACCATCCTCATCTGTTACTTGGGCATAGCGTGGAAGGTTCACAAAGCATATCAGGAGATACAGAATTTTGACAGGATCCCTAATGCGGCTAAGCTGGAAAGGAGGCTGACATTGGTGAGTGACCTGAAGAGCCAGAACAGGTCAAAGCAAGCAGGGGCCCTGTGTGACGTGACCCTTGCAGGAACCCAGCTAGCTCCCTTCACACTCAGTGAGTGGGAATCTCTTGCCCACATTATTTTGCACCTATCTGAGGATCTGTGGCATTTCTCCAATCTGATCCAGCCAGGCTGTTTTACATGGGTGGCACGTGAACCCCCCATTCGGGGAGGCTAGCCCCCAGCCCCGCCCCTTCTGCCTGAGGCCCCTCCCATTCCACCCCCCTTTCCTGCCAGAACCCCAAGCCTCCCACAGCAGCCAGAGGAGCCCCGCCCCGAGCCCTAGCCCACCGGCTGGCCCGAGCCCCAGCCCCAGCCACCTCAGCCCGCCCACTCAAGGCCCCGCCGGCTTCGAGGGAGAGACTGAGGGAGGGTGGGAAGAGGAGCAGCATGGGTGGGGCCACAGGGGAAGAGTGGGATGTGGAGTGGAGGCCTCAGGGAGGACCCATAACTTAGCTGTTTGGGAAAGTTCAGCCTCCCCTGGCCTACTATACCCGTAGCCCATGCTGTTTTTATAAGAGACTCAGAGTATCTGAGAGCTTATGATGATTCCTTTCTGTGGCCTAAGAAGCCAGAAAGAATTGTGTGCAACTTTCCAAGCACCTAGGGACTCCTCCCCCATCAGCTCCAGACAAGCTGACAGGTGCACAGCTCATACCTTTTAACCAGTGCTAAGATGTGGGAGAGCCAGGTTCAATTCTCACCTCTGTCTGACATTTGTGCTTGGGTCTCCCACATGCCAGGAGAGTGCCGTAGCCACTGGGCTGTGGGTTAATGTATACGGTGAAAAAGCTGCTCTCCTCCAGAGGAAAGGTGGGCAAAGTGATATTTTTGCCTGCTACACAAGCATACGGTGTGGGTTAACTATTGTAGCTATGCCATATCTCGAATAGAAAATATGGTTTGGATACAGAATTTGGGTGAAGTACTTTAGCCTGTGCTGTGCAGCAGGTCAGACTAGGTGATCACAGTGGCCCCTTCTGGCCTTGAAATCCATGAATTCATGTTGGAAAGTGCTTTGAAAACCTCAGATGAACCCTAGCATGGAAGGGCTGACTGTTATTTTGTAAGATTAGGGAACAAAACATTAATTTTTCCTTGATGAACAACATAAAGGACTCTCCAGTTCAAAGAACTTTTATTTCCTCAACTTCCACCTGCTGGTGCATAGTGTAATTTGTCATTATTTTATTCCCTTGTATGCTACAGTAAGCGGAAGTGCCTAGCCCAGATTCTGGGTACCCTTTGAGAAACTACATATCATAAAATAAGGAGGCTCTAGCAATTACTCTAGGATAATACTACCCCAGAAGCAACCAAGATTAATTTAAGGCCCGGATCCTAAAAGGCTCCTAATTTCCATTGATTGGGAGTTAGGTGCCTAAATACCTTTGAGGATCTGGGCCTAAGAAAGCTACAAGGTTAGAAGTGTCAGTGTTGCCAACTTTTGCAATTTTATTGCAAGTCTCACAGAATTTGGTGTTTTTCTTAAAGCCCCAGCTCCTGGAGTCACATGATTACCCGAGACTCAGCTTTTATTTAAAAGAAAAGTTTCTAGCCTCATGGTTGCAGAGAAAAGCTGGAAAAGGTGACTCATAAAGGCTCAAGAATCATAAGGCAAATAGAGAACCCAGAATGGTGGTGTGCTTTTTTTTTTTTTTTTTTAATTTTCAAGATTGTAAAGCTGTTCTACTGATTTTAGGGGCCTGACTCATGAACTTTGAACACTTGAGGCTGGCAATTGTGGAGCCTAGAGTTAATGAGCGCAGATGAGAGCTCATCACTTTTGAAAATCAAGCCACTTATTAGGAGCCTTAAAAAACAACAAATCAGGTTCCTATTTATTTAAAATCTTGGCCAAATTTAATAAACACCACTACCCAAATCACCTCCAGAACTGCCCTCCCTTCTAACCATCCTTCAGCCTCACCCATCTCCTAAGTCCCTAGAGACCAGGGAGACAGCTGGGTCTAGCAGCACACCTGGACATGTAACAATGGGAAAAGCAAATTCTGAAGGTTCAGGGCCCTAATGGGGCGTACCCTTCTAGCTGCCCTGACTCTCTCATACCCTCTGCTGACTGCAGCTGTGGCAGCCTCTCCTGGGGAGAGAGGCAGTCTTCTAGATAGTCATTGTTGTATTAGAAAGAAGTGATAAAAGCATTGATGCCTAATTATTCTTTGGGGAAAGTCATTACTGCGTGATTCCATCCCATAGTTCTACAAATTTACATAATTTGTTCTCCCCATCCATTGGACAGCAAGGTACATCTCCAAAAATTTTCCATCACAGCTTTCTTTTTTTTGTGTGTGTGGGGGGGGGGATAAAAAATTGGGGTTTTGACTAAACAAAGCTGTTCATTAAAAGTGTCTTCTCTGTATGGAAAACAGAAATATTTTGAGTCAGCAATGCCTCGCGAGAGTTGTAGGTCAGGGCTCTTATACTTCCATTTGCCCCCATGGTCCAGGCTCTCTGGCCATACTACACCTCCTGTGACGTACCACAGCCAGGGAAGGGAAAAAGCAGTGTTAGCTGAGGACTGAACACACTGTGCCTTTTTCAGATGGCCGTGCTTGTCAGTGTCGGATTCCTCGGCGCCTGGACACCCTACGCAGCCGTCAGCTTCTGGTCAATCTTTAACTCCAGCAATTCTCTACATCCTGTCATTACGCTACTGCCGTGTCTCTTCGCCAAGTCTTCAACAGCTTATAACCCTTTCATTTACTACGTCTTCAGCAAAACTTTCCGGCGTGAAATTAAGCAAATGAAGTGTTGCTGTGGCTGGCGAGCTCACTTCTTTAACACAGAGAACTCGACCGAAAACCACGTGTCGATGATGTGGATGGGTAGAGAAAACATACGTGCTTGTCCAACTGCAAAGGCGAACTACAGGGAGGCCTCAACCCAATGAGCAGCAGAGCTGGCTTTACAAACACAGCGGAAAAGCTTACTTCATCCTGTATTATAGAGAATCAGTCCAAGAGGGCCGTCATGATGTACGTTATGATAAATCGCTGTTGTAAATTGAGTGAAATGTTGTAAAGAACCATGATTTTTTTTTTTTTAAAGTTAAGCAGCAAGGAAAGAGGTGTTTTGAAGGACTTTCACTTTATGAAAATTAAAATATCGGTGGATTCCCCTCTGCCCTAAACCAAACAAAACCAGCTTTAGCTTAACTACTGTGGAGGAATAAGTACGATGCTTGAAAGAGGATTTACTGATTTTTATTTTTTTCCCTATGCTTCTGACTTTATGCTGGAATCTCATGACTGTGCCTCAAGAGAAAACAACTGATAATACTGGAAGTTGAACCTCCCACCCCAAATTAGATGCCTTTAAACAAAGAAGGACAATATGCCACTTCCCCAGCAATAAGAAAGGACAAACATAGCGGAATCAAGAACACTCACCAGCTGGAAGAGACAGAGCTACGGGATGCAGCAACCACTTGCAAAATGGCCATTTTAGGGCTACAGTTGTTTGCCTCTGCCAAATTTAAAGGGCCAGCCGCCAGAAAGGCATGTCAGGGCAAGGATTCTATAAGAGGGCGGGTCTATGCTGAGGCACCTCAGTAGGACTGAGGCAGTCTTAGAGAAAGGGTCTGCTGCTGCAGAACACAAAAAGATGTGAGCAACGAAATAATCTTTTAGAATAAGGAAGCACACAGTATATTATTTGTCAAAGAATGACAATTCCTTTGACACCAGTGCCTGTGTTGCTCCTCCCAGAGTGGAACCGAGTGGTGGGTAGAAGGAACACAGCTTTGACAGTGTAATGACTTAATTTTGAGTTGAAGTCCTGTGATACCCAGCAGGGGGTGCAAGGGGGAAGGGAGAGTAGACATAGCAGGCCTGATTCTCTGCTTATTCTAGTGTAAACGGGGAATTACTTCATTGAAGTCAATGGTACTATTAGAGGAGTCTCGGGCCCCTGTGCGTCGAGAGGAGAAAGGACAAAGGCTAGGTGTAGCCCTGTGAAGGGGAAGCAAATCCCAAGTCTCTTCAGTCTGCAAAGTTGAGGGTTGGCAAAGAATGGGTGTGTCTGAGGAGACATGGGTTTAAGCCCCCTCCTCCTCCTTTGCTCTTTGCTTCACTCCTGCTACTAAAGAGAAGTAACGTGGGCTCAGATGCTTTCTAGGAAATAATCAGTAGAAATTAGGAGCCTAAATACCTTTTAAGGATCCAGGCCCAGGTGTC
The DNA here is from genome assembly GCF_028017835.1 of Emys orbicularis. Classification (NCBI taxonomy): domain Eukaryota; kingdom Metazoa; phylum Chordata; order Testudines; family Emydidae; genus Emys; species Emys orbicularis. The sequence goes on along the minus strand of NC_088685.1, from coordinate 16,013,034 downwards.
CATGGGTCATATTCAAATTACTGCAGAACCCCACTCCCTGGTGCTCCCTCCTGTCTTGCCCATCACTTTTTGTAACAGTCTTTTACACATGAAACTCAGTGGAGCTTGTCGGGAATTTATCGAAGAAACACTGTTTGGTGGAAAATGCTGATTTGTCGAAACTGAGCCCATTCGTGGGAAAGGGTCAGTTTTGACAAATTTCCTGGTTCAAAAAAAAAAATTTGAAAACCCCCCTAAGTTTTGAAATTGTTGAAACCTCCCACTTCAACATTTTCTAAATGAAAAGTTCCAGTTTTTGGTTTGAAATGACTTTTCATTCCAAAATGTCAGTTAAGTTATAGTAAAAAAATTAAAGAAAGTGAAACAAAGTTATCAAAATAAAATGTTTTGATTGAGGGCATCCATTTTTTAAAATAATTTTCGGATCCTAGAGCTTGGGCTCCAGCCCGATACCATAAGTCTACACAGCAATTTAACAGAGGAAATGTGGGGACAGGTGCATGTAGGGGATAGGCTAAGGAGTGGGGAGTGAAGGGAGAAGACTGATTGGGCTAAGGAGGGAGAGGAGGGAGGCAGGATAGTTATTGTGACAGCTATGGCAATTTCCTGTAATATCCTTAAAAGCCTTTATTGTATTCGTTTATATATTATTGCAGGCTGACACTGTAAGTAACCTCCTGAGGGGTGGAGATGTGATAGATGTAAGACTGAGGAGTTCAAAAGACTATATTGAAAATGTGCCTGACAAGTATGGACTTTTGGGTCAATGGGTATTAAGTGGATTTCCTGGGGAATCCCTACAGCACGGTTAATGCAAGTTCCCACTCCTGGTTATGCAAAATCCCAGTCTTCCAAAGCTATGCTCTGAGCAGGGGGTCATTGCCTGCTGATTACCTGTAACAGAAGACCAAGCTCAAAAGCCCGAGCTGTATAAAGAAATGGCTGATCTGCCCACTCGGGCATTCTCATTCTGGAGCTAATACGGATGATCTTGTAACCATGAGGAAAACCCAGCTGTGGATTCGAAGGACTAAAACCTTCCAGAGCCCTAAGATGGAATGGGGAAGACTTCTGGTAAGCTGTCTAGCATGCATGCGGGTTCTTTTATTTTTTTTAATACGTTTTCTCTGTAATGCTTTTATCTTAAGAATAAATGTGCTTGCTTAGAAAGAGCGATGTGGTCATTTATAACTGCAGGCGATACACCGGTCATGTGCTGGCCTTTTTAGGCTGTCTGGCTTGCTGGGGATATCACAATGTAAAGCAGCCTTAAAAATCACTGTTCAGGAGGGAATGATACTCGAGTCTCTGCCCAACATAGGTGACCGCTGGGAACCAGAAGCCTAAAGTGGGTGCCTTTAGTGGACCATGAAGGGGGAATACAGGTGTACTTACCCTGAAACTGTGGCACACATCATTATCTCTGAAGATGGACCAAGAAAGCAATGAGCTAGGTTTTAGAGTGAAATTCACCCCTTCCTGCTCAAAGCCCATGTAAGCAGGCATGGAGCAGGGAACTGAAGAGTAGTGTGTGTGGTGAAATTAATCCCACTAGTTCAAATAAATTGGATACAGCAAGCAGCAGCCAGTTACAAAATAGCCACTTGAGAACCATAGCTGATGCTCTCTGCCAGATTTAAAGGGCCAGCCCCCAGAAATGCATGCTGGGGGAAAAAATCCCATAAACTGGCCAACATGCAGTGAGGAAGCACAGACAGTCCCCAAATAAAGTGCTCTGGCTGAGTTGTAGCCTTAGGTGTACTCATGGTGTGTCAAGGTACGTGTATGCATAAGGATTGTGGCTTAAGTGATTCAGGAGAACTTGGGCTCCTAAATCACATAGGTGCTTTTGAAAATCCCACCCTATATTTTTAAGGGGCTAGGGGAACCCTTTGCCCTAACAGGAAAATGAAGAGCACTCAGCCGCACATATGAGTGAGTAAATTATGGTTTGCTTGAATGATCAACGTTAAAAAATATTCACAGTAGCCATGGGTGGTTAATACGATCCATATTGTGGGTAAGTAAAGGGCAGATTATAAAGCAGTGATGGTCTAACTTCTTGAGAGCCATAAATAGGTTCAGGGCAATCATTTGTATGGCTGTAGCTAGAGCCTGTCAATAGCTGTAGCAGAGATGCCTGTCAAAAGCGCTCTCTGCCCAGGAGACGGTATGAAGGATGGATGAACAAGTTCAAGGACTATTTCAAAGGTGATTTTGCAGGCTTCAGTATGGGATGCACTCCCCTCCCTCCCCCGTTAAACACTCCAACAACAACACGCCTTGAGTGTGCTAAGCCACCATTGCAGTGTAAGGGATTTCAGTGGAGTTACACCAGGGATGAATCTGGCCCACTGTGTTTGCAGTAACTAGAACAATTAAGTCTGCGGTCCTATACAATCCACTCAGGGCCAGATTTTTATAGGCACCTATAGATGCAGGCAGGCATCCAGTGAGATTTTCAGTAGCACCTAAGCAGGTTAGGTGCATAAGTCCCACTGAACTCCAGGGGAGTTAGGTTCCTAACTTGTTTAGGAAATTTTGACAGTCCCATTAAATCTGTCTAGCTGCCTGGGTCGGCACCTAAGTACATTAAAAAATTTGACCCTTTACTTCTCTGGTGCAGTTTCCCCCTCTGTAAAATGGGAATAATACTTGCTTCCCTTACCTCCCTGAGACAGATCAATTTATTTAAGAGAAACCAGGTGGTTGAGTAGTTAGAGCAGGAGCCTGTGCTAAGGAAATCTGGGTTCCTTTCTCCCCCCCCCCCCCCCACCAATTCACTGTCTGACCGGAGGCGCATCATTTAAACTTCCTCGGTTTCTTCCCCTCCCTCCACCACCTGTGAAAGGATGCTGATGTACGCCCCACTTTGCAAAGCACTGAGACTCCATACAAGTATAAAGTGCCATTATTAATGGTTGTAAAGCACTTTGAATGTGAGAAGTCATGTTCTTAGCCTGGAATTCTCAGTGTGTGTGGAGTGGAGTGGAGTGGGGTGGGGGAGGGATTGCATGGCATCAGCACCTAGCACATTATGGGAGCTACTCACGCACAAATAATGAATGAAAAGTGCCGCAGGAGCAGAAGAAAGGTTGATCATGTGGTTTAAGAGCTGGATGTGACGCAGACTCTGGGCTCAGTTCCTAGTTCTGTCACAGACTTCCTTTGTGACCTTGGGCAAGTCACTTCACCTCTCTGTACCTCCGTTCCACATCTGCAAAATAGGAATCATCCTTTCTCCAGCTGGCTAGCTGGTCTATTTAGCTTGTAACTTTTCAGTGTCCAGCATAACAGCTCTTAGCTGGGATCTGCTCGAAGAATGAAGTTATTCTATACATTCCCTTTTTAAATAATGGAAAGGTTCTACAACTAAGAGCCAAGCTGTGCAATTTTAAGAAGTCCAAAATCTTATATTAAAGGAACAAACTGGCAGTCAGAAGTAAGTGACATTTTGAGTTTCCTATTTCTGGTTCTAAATTAGGACATTTTCACTATTAAAATTCAAAAGCTAAATGGCTAAGAGTCAGATGATGAGACTCTGACTCACACTGGTGAACAATTTTTCACATGTTAACAGGCCTACTCCTGAAAGTAACTGCTCATCAGCTTGAATAAGTGGCTCACAATCTGGTTTACATACATCAGTAGAGAGCTAAGGGTTACCAGGTTCAGACACACACGCTGATCGTCAGAACGCTGGGTGCATGGACCCGAGTAATGACCGAGTGCTGAGAGACTGCGGGATCAGTCAGCGCTATGCCTGGCTGATGCGGCAACTCATGGTGTCGGCCGCCATCAGGTGGTCGAGGGACATCTACATTGAACACATCACCGGACATCGGCAATACCAAGAGGGAGGAGCTGGAGTGCCCATGAGAAGCACGGTCAGGAAAGTAACTGAAATACTTCCCTGATGGATTGTGTTTTCTAAGGGACAATCTACCCTAAATTCTCAATTACTGAGGGACTATCTTCATTCATAGATATATTTTGCTTTCCACAACCAACTCTCTGTACAACTTTTCATGAGTGATGTACCCAAATACGTGGATGCTAATATCTAAACTGTATTGTTAAATTTATTCACCTAAATTTGGGTTATTGCTGATTAGGTACTATATGTATTTTACGACCTTTAAAACAAACTTGGTATTTCTGGATAATCTAAGCCTTATACCCAGATGTACAGACACTCTTTTCTTAACCTGTGTATTATATACTTTTTTAACATTAGCTTTAATAACATTTATAAATAATGTGTCACTCCAGTTTTACAGCTGAGAACATCAAGGAGAGGTATGGTTCACCTTGGCTTCTCACATTTGACTGCCCAGTTGTCAACTGTGAGAGGTTTGGAAGAAGAGTTTTTCAGCCAACTTTCCCTTTGCACAGAGGATCTAATACAAACGCTCTAAAGGCATGAGAGCTTTCGGGATAGCACTTGCCTTCATACGCTGCAATAGAAGACCTGCAGCTGGCCTGGGTCAGCTGATTCAGGCTGCAGGGCAAAATATTGCAGAGTAGACATTTGGGCTCAGGCTGGAGCCCAGGCTCTGAGACTCCACAAGGTGGTAAGGTCTCCGAGTCCAGGTTCCAGCCCAAGTTCAATCATCTACACTGCAATTTTTAGCCTTGTAGCCAAGCCCCACGAGCTTCAGTCAGCTCACCCAAGGTCAGAGACTCCGGGCTGCAGGTTTATTGCAGTATGGATGTACCCCAGGTGTCTTCCCACATTACTCTGACAAGAGCATCCTTTCACTTGGCTTCACTCCATATCCAGTGCTTTGTAGACAAATTAAAAGGCGGGAGTCTACTGCCACTGAAGTCAAGGGGAATCTTGTCATTAACTTCAATAGGAGCAGGATACGGCCCAGAGGATGTAAAAGGTTTTGAAGAGAGATTCTACTAAAAGTCAGATGAAACAAGAAAGGTGCATTAGTTAGCTAGATAAACTCAGAGAAAACCTAGCTGGATCATATACATAATTGAGAAGGGGCAGGGAAGCATATGAAGGGAGAAAGAAATCAAAGCACTGCAATAACTGAACACAGAAGTCACAAATGCACATGGCTAGGCCTGTGCTACTGGCTAGGAGGCTATGTCCCATCCTAAGGCAGATGGTGGTGTTTTTTACTTGTCACTCCTTGGGTGTCCAGAAGCAAATTCTGCCACAGGTCAATATGCCTTTCTTGAATCAAATCAACAGAGCACAGTCTAAAGCAGGGATCGGCAATCTTTGGCCCGCAGCCCGCCAGGATAAGCAACCTGGCGGGCAGGGCCAGTTTATTTACCTGCCGCATCTGCAGGTTCGGCCGATCATGGCTCCCACTGGCCATGGTTCGCCGCTCCAGGCCAATGGGGGCGGCGGCAAGCGGCAGCCAGCACATCCCTCGGCCTGCGCTGCTTCCCGCAGCCCCCATTGGCCTGGAGCAGCGAACCACGGCCAGTGGGAGCCGCGATTGGCCAAACCTGCGGATGCGGCAGATAAACAAACTGGCCCGGCCCACCAGGGTGCTTACCCTGGCGGGCCACGTGCCAAAGGTTGCCGATCCCTGGTCTAGAGGCAATGTTTTTGATTGGGGTCAATATTGTTAACTTTATTTAAGAAGATAAAGAAAAGAATGCAGCAGTGTTTCTGAGCAGTGGTGAGATTATATGTGCACACGCTCCATCAGACAGCCTATTCTAATTAAAGATTTCATCGATTTCAATCCTCAAAGCAAGCAGGAGAGGCTATTGATGGGATTTGTAAATTCAGCAGGTAGTTCATCGAGCTGCAGGAGACTTCACTTTACATAAAGGACGGTGTTGTCAAGCCTCTCACAGAATAATAAACAAAAAGAGAAGGTACTAGCTCTCGTACCAAAGTGCTTGTAAGCTCCTGGTAAAATGTGAGGCAGTGTGTATAGGTGTCAAACAACAGAATGAAATGGGGTGAGGTTCGACATGGGTTAGAACAGTAGGATCTCTGTGACAAATGTGGGAATTGTCTGATATTTTTAGGAACTCTCTTGAGGACTCTGTACTCATCATCTTGGCACGATTACCCTGTGGGTGCAGAAGGGTTAAAAAGCTGCTCCTGGGGTAGAGCAGGAGACCAAAGGGTTTGTCATGTAACTGTCTGGGATTATATGAATGAGTTGTTAAGGACTGGCTGAAACTAACCCATATCAATGGAGAATCCTGAAGACAAAGGGACCCTCAATGACTGCATAATTAACACAATAGGACCCTCTGAACAAGGGAACTCAGCAGGAGGCAAATGGACCAAAATGTGACAGGAGGCTGTGAGCCCAGTTCTTATCACTGAGGGCAAGTCTACACAACTAAATTGTTGATGTACAGCCAATGCAGTAATTACTGCAGTGGTCCACGTCCACACTATGCCTCTGTTGGCGGTGCGCATCCTTACCAGGAGCGCCTCCACCAACTTAACTGTGCGGCAGGGCCGTCCCTAGGGAGGTGCGGGGCCCAGAACATTAGAAACTCGGCGCCTATTTGCCGGAGGGGTGCTCGCCCTGCCTCCTCCTCCTCTTCCTCCCCCCATCCCGCCTCTTCCCCACTCAGTTCCACCCCCTTCCCTGAGCACATTGAGCCCTCACTCCTCTCCCATCACCCCCAGCGCCTCCTGACGCCGCAAAACATCTGCTCTGCGGCAGGCACTGGGAGGAAGGGAGAGGCACTGATCGGCAAGGCGCTGGGGGGAGAGGGTGGTTCTGGTAGGGGGGCTCCTCCTCACCCCTCCCCACCCATCTGCCACTCCCCTCCCCATTCGCCTCCTCACCCTGCTCACCCATGAGGCCCCCCAAAGCGTGGGGCATGGGACTGGGCACTGTAGGGCACTGACAGTTGGAGTCCCCTGGGAGCGACAGCCAGAGCTGTGAGCCCTGCCACCCCTTACATTTACATAACTCTAGTGTAGATCAGGCCTGAGACACAGCAGCTCTCACCTGGGACTGACAAAGAGACAAAGCCAAGATAGATTATACAGCAGCTTGGCACGGTGGAGCCTTGGCACTGGCCAGGATGAACCAGGTCCTGATTCTCATGGGGGACTTCAAATCACCCCGACATCTGCCGGGAGAGCAATACAGCAGTGCACAGACAATCCAGGAAGTTTTTGGAGAATACTAGGGACAACTTCCTGGTGCAAGTGCTGGAGGAACCAACTAGGGGCCATGCTCCTCTTGACCTGCTGCTCACAAACAGGGAAGAATTGGTAGGGGAAGTAGAAGTGGGTAGCAACCAGGGCAGCAGTGACCATGAGATGGTTGAGTTCAGGATATTGACGAAAGGAGTGCAGCAGAATACGGACCCTGGACTTCAGAAAAGCAGACTGACTCCCTCAAGGAACTGATGGGCAGGATTCCCTGGGAGGCTAATATGAGGGGGAAAGGAGTCCAGGAGAGCTGGCTGTATTTTAAAGAAGCCTCATTGAGGGCAAAGGAACAAACCATCCCAATGTACAGAAAGAATAGCATATATGGCAGGCGACTAGCTTGGCATAACAGAGAAATCTTCGGTGAGTTTAAACACAAAAAGGAAGCTTACAAGAAGTGGAAACTTGGACAGATGACTAGGGAGGAGTATAAAAATATTGCTGGAGGATGCAGGGGTGCAATCAAGAAGGCCAAAGCACAATTGGAGTTGCAGGTAGCAAGGAATGTGAAGGGTAACAAGAGGGATTTCTACAGGTATGTTAGCAACAAGAAGGTGGTCAGGGAAAGTGTGGGACTCTTACTGAATAGGGGAGACAGCCTAGACACAGATGATGTGGAAAAAGCTGAAGTACTCAATGCTTTTTTTGCCTTGGTCTTCACAGACAAGGTCAGCTCCCAGACTGCTGCATTGGGCAGTACAGTATGGGGAGGTGGTGATCAGCCCTTCGTAGTGAAAGAACAGGTTAAGGACGATTTAGAAAAGCTGGACATGCACAAGTCCATGGGGCCGGATGCAATGCATCCAAGGGTGCTGAGGGAGTTGGCTGATGCGATTGCCGAGCCACTGGCCATTATCTTTGAAAACTCGTGGCGATCGGGGGAGGTCCCTGATGATTGGAAAAAGGCAAATATAGTGCCCATCTTTAAAAAAGGGAAGAAAGAGAATCTGGGTAACTACAGTCCGGTCAGCCTCACCTCAGTCACTGGAAAAATCAAGGAATCCATTTTGAAGCACTTGGAGGAGAGGAAGGTGATCAGGAACAGTCAACATGGATTCACAAGGGCAAGTCATGCCTGAACCAACCTGATGAGATAACTGGCTCTGTAGATATGGGGAAAGCAGTGGACGTGATATACCTTGAATTTATCAAAAGCTTTTGATACGGTCTCCCACAGTATTCTTGCCAGCAAGTTAAAAAAGCATGGATTGGATGAATGGACTATAAGGTGGATAGAAAGCTGGCTAGATCGACGGGCTCAATGGGTAGCGAACAATGGCTTGATGTCTCGTTGGCAGCCGGTATCAAGCGGAGTGCCCCAGGGGTTGGTCCAGGGGCCAGTTTTGTTCAACATCTTCATTACTGATCTGGATGATGGGATAGATTGCACCCTCAGCAAGTTCGTGGATGACACTAAGCTCGGGGGGAGGTAGGTACCCTGGAGGATATGGAGAGGGCCCAGAGTGACCTAGACAAACTGGAGGATTGGGCCAAAAGAAATCTGATGAGGTTCAACAAGGACAAATGCAGTGTCCTGCACTTAGGATGGAAGAATCCCATGCACCGTTACAGGCTGGGGACTGACTGGCTAAGCAGCAGTTCTGCAGGAAAGGACCTGGGGATTACAGTGGATGAGAAGCTTGCTATGAGTCAACAGTGTGACCTTGTTGCCAAGAAGGCTAACGGCATATTGGGCTGCATTAGTAGGAGCATTGCCAGCAGATCGAGGGAAGTGATTATTCCCCTCTATTCGGCACTGGTGAGGCCACATCTGGAGTATTGTGTCCAGTTTTGGGCCCCCCACTACAGAAAGGATATGGACAAAGTGGAGAGAGTCCAGCGGAGGGCAACAAAAATGATTAGGGGGCTGGGGCACATGACTTATGAGAGGAGAGGCCGAGGGAACTGGGCTTATTTAGTCTGCGGAAAAGAAGAGTGAGGGGGGATTTGATAGCAGCCTTCAACTACCTGAAGGGGGATACCAAAGAGGATGGAGCTAGGCTGTTCTCAGTGGTGGCAGATGATAGAACAAGGAACAATGGTCTCTAGTCGCAGTGGGAGAGGTCTAGGTTGGATACTAGGAAACACTATTTCATTAGGAGGGTGGTGAAGCACTGGAATGGGTTACCAAGGGAGATGGTGGAATCTCCATCCTTAGAGGTTTTTAGGACCCGGTTTGACAAAACCCCGGCTGGGATGATTTAGTTGGGGTTGGTCCTGCTTTGAGCAGGGGGTTGGACTAGATGACCTCCTGAGGTCTCTTCCAACTCTAATCTTCTAGGATTCTACAGTAGTAGTTATGAACCCAGAGTTACGAGCTGACCGGTCAACCACACACCTCATTTGGAATTGGAAGTATGTGATCAGGCAGCAGCAGAGACAAAAAACCAAAACAAATATAGTACAGTACTGTGTTAGATGTAAATGACTAAAAAAAATGAAGGGAAAGTTTAAAAAAAAAGATTTGACAAGGTAAGGAAACTGTTTCTGCGCTTGTTTCATTTAAATTAAGATGGTTAAAAGCAGCATTTTTCTTCTGCATAGTGTAGTTTTAATGCTGTATTAAGTCAACATTCATTTGTAAACTTTTAACATATCTCAAATTAACTCCTTTCTTGCAGAGGAGACAGAAGTGAGGTTTGAGGAGAGATTTGCCTGAGGAGAAGGGGGTGGCTTCACAGGATAGCATGGGGAAGGCAGGGCAACACTGAAAAAAGGTACCCAGACATGTATGGGAAAACTGAAAGGACACTGAGGCTGGCATCAGTTTGTGGAGTGGAGGGTGGAATTGGAGGCTGGAGCAGAGCTGTGCAACCCCATCTCCACTCTGGCCTCCCTAAGCACCGTGGGACTACACTGGTTCTTTGCTGCATTTAGGTGTTTCCATGCCCCTAAAGGAGGCAGTGCAGGATCTGCTCCTTATGACATAGCCACATACTACAGTGTCTGTGTTTTCAGTTTATTTTCTTATACCGTTCCAACTAAAGGAAAATCAGAAAAAGATTTGCTCCTTAGACTTTACTGCATTAACATCCAAATGCCACTAACTCTACTGGATTTGGTCACCTCTATGCTGAACACAGGTGATTTTACCTGAAGGTCTCTGGGCCTAAAGCATCTGCCAAATATATGACAAACCCCTTCCCGCCCCCGCCCAAAAAATACATGTAAAACAGACCAATTAGGGTGGTGGTGTAAAATCAACCAATCCCAACCCAAAATATTAGAATGGATATTTTATTTAACTAAATCCTTGAAACAATCTGAATAATTTTACTGAACTCCCTTGTACTTTTAGAGATAATTTTTATATACACAGTCAGATGAAATATTCCTCACAGATAGAACATGATTGAGAAATTACAGCTTTCTTAGAAAGCACACAAGGCACCAAGCATTGTAACCAAAGCTATGTGGCTGGCTCTTCCTAGCTGATGACTGATCATGTTCTGTACATGGTTATTATACGGCTGATTTTGTGGTGTGATGTTTCAGTGTTACATAGATTGCTGCCTCTTATCCAGGCACTTCTCAATGTCGTCAAGCACCTGTTCAGCTGCCTTTGGAATCCGAGTCCCAGGACCAAATACACTGGAGACACCAGAGTCATAGAGGAAATCATAATCCTGTTCAGAGAGAGATTTAAATAGTTAAATACTGGAACATGAACTATACCCTTACAGCAGGGGTTCCCAAAGTGGGGGTCTGGACCACCTCACAAGGTTCTTACATGGAGGGCCGCGAGCTGTCAGCCTCCACCCCAATCCCCGCTTTGCCTCCAGCATTTATAATGGTGTTAAACATATAAAAAATGTTTTTAATTTATAAGGAGAGGTTGCACTCAGAGGTTTTCTATGTGAAAGGAGTCGCCAGTACAAAAGTTTGAGACCCACTGCCTTACAGCATCTATGAGTAATTCTCCAAGGGCCCTCAGATTGAAGGCTTGCAACCGTTCCCAGAAAGAGGAAGCAATGGCAGAATAAAAGCTCAAACATACAAAATAAATTCTGAACAATTTCACTGTAAGGGTTCTGTCAATTTAACGTCAGATTCCCTGACATTTTCAAAGGGACATGGAAAGCAGCTCTGATATTCTCTCACTTCTCCATCTCAACTGGTGTGTGGTGTAGCTGTGTAAGGTTAACAGAAGCTATGTTTCACCCAAGAGCTGGCTGCATTTAATTATTATTAAATAATTATCAAAATATGCAAATTATCATTAATCTTCTGTGATAGCACCCAATCTATGTTAAGAGTTTCCCAAATGCTTAAGCACAGTCCCTACTCCAACGAGTTCACAATCTAAGAACAAAGGAGTGAGAGAAATCAGGGGAAAGAGAACAACAATATGTAATTTATATACTGGGCAACTTGATTCATTCCAGGTAGCATAGAAGAGGACCCTAAAGGGACTTAAATGTGAACAGGAAAGGGGCTTAGAGGAGCTCAGGGAAGTTATACCAGGCATTAGAGGGCTTTGTGGCAGAAGGCATGGAAGTGATTGTGTGGAAATCTGAAAAATGGTGAACAAGCTTGGGAGCACTGGTGGAGTGGAGGGATGGCCAACACCAACCCTGCCAAGGGAGGATAAGTAGAGAGAGCCACTAAGACTATGGGCTGTGTATCTGTGTTAGTGCAGTGCCTCACACAATGGGGTCCTGGTCTGTGACCGGGGTTCCTAGGTGCTACACACAATTCAAATAATAATGTATTCTAAGGAAGGATCTGGCCTTTAATTTGCGAAGTGCTTTGCATTCCTTTGGGGAGAAAGGCACTACAAACAAAATATTATTATTATTATTCTGAAGATTCCCCTCTACTCTTGAAGTAACAGGCTGAATACATCATTCCTGCTTCTACTTGTAGTTTTGGAAAGAGACTCTTGCTCCTCCACCATGGCTTCTGCCTTATATATGAGTGACGTACTGCTGCTTAGAAGGACTAAAGAATAGACCCATCTAGTGGAAACATTTGCACTTGGCAGTACAGCAGCATCTGCTCATACATGAATCAGTCACGGAAAATGGAAACTACCATACACAGTTCATTTAACACCTGTGTCTGGTACGTGTAACTGTGGTGAACCTTTGTTCTGTTCAGAAAAAATAAAGTTCCAAATCCCCTGGGAGAACTGAGTTGGGAGCATCTCTCAAATATATAGTTGCCTGATTTACAAAGTGCAACAGCTTTCAGCGCTGAACTGAATAATTCTAATTTTTATAAATTCGGAAACAATTGAAAAGTCCATATGAGAACAACCCCATGCTGCTAGTTTTTTTCTGAACAAAAGCAGCTTAATGCTTTATCCTGCCAGAAGCTTTGCATGTTAAGCCAGAACAGTTATGTATGACAACCCAGGGCTTAACTTGCATGAAAATTGACATCAGCAACCTCTTTCTGTGACTAGCATGAAACTTGAAACTGACCCTAACTGACTATTGTGTAGGAAAGCCTTCAGCATTGTAACTCCCCAATGATGTTAAGAGTGCATAGCAAATAGCCAACAAAACAGGGCAGGCTGAAACGGAGTGTTCTTATAACTGTAAGGTATATTTGTTCTGGAAACAGATACTGAGCAATACCTGAGGGGGGATGACACCTCCACACATGACAAGAATGTCGGGACGGCCAAGTGCGTTCAGCTCTTTGATGAGTTCAGGAACAAGAGTTTTATGACCTGCAGCTAATGTGCTCACCCCCACACAATGCACATCAGCATCTACAGCCTGCTGGGCCACTTCACGGGGTGTCTAAAGAGAGAAATTAAACAGCAACAGCAATTAGTGCTAAAGTGACTGCTGAACAAGAACTGCAGGGACAAAAGCTGCATTCAAAATACATTTTAAGGGACAAGTTTGATTAAATAATACCTGGAAGAGTGGACCTATGTCCACATCAAAGCCAATGTCTGCAAATCCTGTAGCGATAACCTTAGCTCCTCTATCATGGCCATCTTGACCCATCTTGGCAACAAGAAGACGAGGTCTGCGCCCTTCACGCTCCATGAACTTGTTTACTCTATTTAAAAAATACATTTTATTCTTCTAAGTCACTGTCATTCATTAAAAGAGTCTAAAAAAGACAGGCTACTAGTGGCAACTCCTGCACCTTATGCTACACTAGCAACCAACTCATGGTTGGTTCATGCAGCATGCTCACCATTTTAGTATTTCACTTTGAATGGACAATGACAGGTTCCCTTTATAAAGTGCTTTGAGTAATAAAATGTTGCTTAGTTTGCAGATTTGTTTTTGCATTCCCACCCCTGCTTTGCTGCTCTTAATGAAGCAAAAATATTGTACTATTTGGGGTGCTGATATATAAAGCACATCTAAGTTTAAGCATAAGTAGTTTCACTGACTTCAAAAGTGCCCGTGAACCACACACACAATATAGACCTCAGTCCTAGATATTACAAGTGAAGTGGCCTATAAACATGACTTTGTCCATCTATTACCACTGCAGTCTCTAAAGCATAAGGATGCTAATCCCTTTACTCTGCTCCAATTATGTTAAATGGGAATCATATTATTTCCACTAATAATGGTGTGACAGATTTAGAGCTGCTCTGTAAAAAATTATGAATACGGCTGTTTTTTAGGCTGTTTGCTGCATAATATATTGGTTTAGTTTAAGTGCGGGCTCCTTGGAAAAAAACAAGCAGGATGGGAAAGAATGGTTCAAGATAAGACATCCATCATCAATCACTTGACTGTTGTTAAGAGACAATGACAGAACAGGAAAAGACCAGGAACACAGGAGAGCAAAAAAACTCAATCAGGTTTCCAAAGGAATACTCTCTCTCTCTCTCTCTCTCTCTCAAGAGAAGGGGGTATTTTCTCAAGGGAACCAGGCTGAGACACAGGCACTCGATGGGGTTTCTGAAGAAGTTAAGCCTGCCTCGGTTACCATCATGGGATTCGTAACAGTTTAGGTAAGATAGACATGCATGTAGACTGCTTGTTGTTTTAAAATCCTGCCCTCTCTAATGCTCTGTTCCTTCTGCAAAACAATAACTTTGGTTTCAAGAAGGCTGCTTTGTCCCTGGGCACCGACCATCCAAGGGAACAACTGCAGGAGCTTGAACTAAGACCTGCAGGGTAAGCACGGTGGATACATAGGGTGCTGTAGTCCAGGGCTTGCTCTCAGAGTGCGAGAATTATCAAAATTCCACCCTGGGACAGATATCATGCACTCAGAGTCCATAAATGGGACAGAGGTGTCCCTATTCCTGTAACTGTGACAGATGTATAATACTCATGTTGTTCATGTACAGAAAAGATGAGCAGTAGGCAAGATACATAAGAAGGTATGGGAAAAGTGTAACTGCATCTTGTTTAGAACATTCATTGAAAAACATGACACAACATGTAAATTAGTGCTTTTTTTTTTTTGGTCTTTAAAAAGAGATGCTTCCATCCAGCAGCAATAATACCTTGAAGTCATTCTGGAGATCACCAGCATGACCCAATCAGGAGTTTCCTTTTTAGGAATCTTGCAACTCTTAAGGTAAAGTGCAGGGTCTACAGCAGTTAGGAGTGAAGATCATCAATTAATATTACAGAAACACCTAATAGAGCACCTCAGTCACCTCACCTAAGATGCCAGCAACAAAGCCAGAAACTGGCAAAAGAGACAAATGGTATCGGTTTCTCAAAGACGCGTAAAATTCTGCTCTTGGTGATATGAATGTGCAACTCCCACTGAGTTCAACTAAAGTTGCATGAAAGTATCCAAAGGCAGAATCTGGTCCTATAACATTATAGACATTATTGAGAGTGAATGTAGCTGCAAGGACAACCTATAAAACCTGTTTTTTTATGTTTAGTCATAAATATAAGTTCCTGAATTGTTCTGCAAATATGCTCAGAGTCCACTATTATGGAGCCTTCACAACATGTTGGCTCATTACACAGACTGCACCATCTTGTGCAGGGGTCTCAAACTCAAATGACCACGAGGGCCACATGAGGGCTAGTTCATTGGCCCGAGGGCCGCATCACTGACACACACCCCCTTGCTGCCCCCGGCCCTGCCCCCACTCCACCCCTTCCATGAGGCCCCGCCTCTTCCCACCCCTTCCCCGCCCCCATTCCAACCCCTTCCCTGAAGTCCCCACCCCAACTCTGCCCCCTCCCTGCCCCCAGAGGGTGCATGAGGGGTGTGGCGGGGGCTCGGGGCAGGGAGTTGGGGGGCGGGGTGCAGGAGGGCTTCGGGCTCCGGGGTGGCAGCGGCGCACGCCGGGGCCGGGGCCAGGGCCAGGGCCAGGGCAGGCTGTCAGCCCCGGCCCTGGCCCCGTTCCACTCCACTCCGGGAAGTAGCTGGAACCATGTCCCTACGGCCCCTGGGGGAGAGGGACGCAGGGCTCCGCACGCTGCTTGCCGCTCCTCCAGGTACCTCCCCCGAAACTCCCATTGGCCACGGTTCCCCGTTCCCGGCCAATGGGAGCTGCGGGGGGGCGTGCCTGGAGGCCAGGGCAACACAGGGACGGAGCCCTCTGCTTCTCCCCCCCGGCCGCAGGGATGTGATGCCAGCCGGCGCGGGGCTCGAGGGGGGCAATCCCGCAGGTGTAGTTTGTCCACCCCTGGCCTGGAGGTAGGCCCGGGGGGGCGGGTGCAGGCCACGTGTTTGAGACCCCTGATCTAGTGATTCTAAAGGATCACACATGCAACACAAATGTCTAACATTAACTATGAGGCCATTCCCTCCTTCTGAGCCAGCAGCAAACTCTCACCTATTGATAGCATGAAGAATTTCGTCGCTCTCCCCAAACTCCTGGCGGTAAGCTCCGCTCACCATTCGGTCACTGGCTCTGTGCTCCCCAAACACCTTTTTCATTGCCTCGGTTATTTCTCCAACTGTACATCTAAAATACACAGAGTTAAAATGTTAGTATCATTAGGAGACTGAAATCAAAAACAGCCTGATGATTAGTCAGAAGAGCAAATTCAAACAAACTACTCTTTCCCTTTTACTCTACCAATGCTGGAAATTATAATTTCATTAGCACCATACAGTAATAGAATATGCAGTAGTACTTTGGAAATAAATTTCTGATCTACTGATGAGAAGACTTGACTAAGAACTGTACATCCCAGTGACATGCAACTAGAATGGTCACAGATCAAACCCTTCATCAAGATAACTGAAATGCCAGGAGTAGGGATTTCTTTTTATACAATCACTAACGTATTTGTGCTAGTATAGGAATTCTTGTCCTACCCAGCACCAAGAGGCTTCCTTGTAAAATAGCATCAGACTCAAATCCTAAAATAAACTGCATGAGAAATATTGAAGAACAGACACAAAAGTGGACTGGAATAAAAAAAGCCTTCACTGCAGTCAGTCACTAGTGGCCATCTGAGGAAAGAACATTCTGAGGTCTGAGTAAAATATGTTACACTTAATGTGCTCCGATTTCCCCCCTGTACTATATCTTACTTGGCTACTCTGACTTTCACCAGCGGTATATTTTACTGTCCTATACACTTTCTCCTAGATATTGCTCAATTGAGATGTAAGCCACAGGAAGAGCTGATCAAACATGCAACTCTCCGATGCTTTCTATTTTATTCTGTTTTTTCTTCAGTCTCCAAGATTGTGCATCTTTTCCATCATATTTTCCTTCTTGTTTTTCCAAATCTTCTGATTTCTCAATCAACAGCTGCTTTGTTTTGTACGAGGACAATTCAGAAACACAGTGCTGGTACAGAACAATGCTACTGTTAGTTTTTCTATATTATTAACAGCAACATTTATATTTGCTGCAGCATCTAAAAGCCACAATAAAGCTGGGCACCATTGTGCTAGGTGCAGTATAAACATAATAAAGGACAGTTCTAGCCCCAAGGGTTTACAATCTAGTGGATTCCACCTTTCTGTGAGAAATTAGTTTCCCCCCGCCCAAATTTATACTACATAACCTGTGGTGATAGGACAATACTGTGCCCAAATTATCATGGCACAGAAACCAATTGCAAGGGATTGACAGAAAGAAATAAGCTAATTAACAAGAGAAAGAAGCTCCTCTTCAGAAGTTAAACAGCTCACCTATAACCACCACCTCAGCAGTGTTCTCTGACCCTGCTAGGACAAGGACTGAATACAGGTTTGCATAATGGTGTGAAGCAGGTGAGTGAACAAGCTAACAATTATGTATTTCAATAATATATTCAGTGGCATATATTAGTATGCCCTGAGATGAAAAAAGATAGAGGGAAACAAGACACACACACAAAGAAATGCATATGACTTGTTGCAAACTTAGTCAAAGTAGAAAACAGACATCCAGAACATTTCCAAAGCACATTAATTATAAATGCAAAAATAAAGACAATACCCCATTCAATTACACTTTCTTTCTGCCATCTGTGCTGTAATCTTTTCTCAATTCACCAATACATAGATACAATTTGGCTGTAGTTAATCACATTTAATCCTTTGGAACTTGCACTTTTTGTACTATTACATTTAGCAATGAGGAATGCTCTTACTCAAAATTGTTTTTGTGACCTAGTTAAAGAATAAATACCCTCTAAGTCTTAAAACAAAAAATGTCAGAGGACAATCTGGATATCATTGCTTAATATCAGTTTAGACAGCTGTAACTTCTCCTCCATATGCTTTTACTAGGAGATAGTCAGAGATGGCCAGAGATGGCCAAAGTTCTAATGGATATTATCTGTAATCCCAGCCCTATGCCTGGCATCCAATATGTCCTGAAGATGACTTTCTGGTGTATTCACAGAAATCCTATAGTAAATCTCATGTAGATCTCTTGCCTCCAGCAAATCCTTGGCTATCTTTTGCTCTGTCTTTCCCACATTACTTTTAACTCATCTGTTGTATATTTGGTAGACTTAGCCATGTGGTTATAAATGGTAACTACTGAATACCACAGGCCCAAATTCAGCTCTACTGTAAACGGTCACAAGTCCTAATTTGTGGACATAAATAGGACTCGTGTAGGACCTGAGCCGGCCCTCTGGACGGAGCTGAATATCACCCTTTATTGGCCTGTCTTCGCTAGACAATTACACCAAGTTGGAACAAAACCTTACCTACCATGACACTGGCCACAACTTTGCTGTTATCATCAAGAGTGACAAACCATATTCAGCACTGTATCAGCTGGTCATGGGTGAAGCCTGGCTTCAGTAGACAGCTAACTAATCCCAGTTAAGCATACATTTTCATGTTAGCCAAGGTGCATGTCTTATCTTATGGATACTGCAGGTAAACCTTTCAAAAGGGCCTAACTGACTCAGGACCTTTATGCATTTTGGACAATTTTTTCAAGTGCTTAATTGGGACTTCTGAAAGCATGTTTACCCTGAAAACAAGACTATTGTTATTTTTGTGAATTACATAGCCTATTTATAACCCATCCTAAAACTTTAAAATGCACTGTAAGAAAGTCAATAGTCTAAACTGTTTCTCTTTGTGCTGTTGTAATCCAGAGGACCGCTTAACCAGGAGATTTTCAATGATCTAAAATTCAAAAAAGAATCCTACAAAAAGTGGAAACTAGGTCAAATTACAAAGGATGAATATGAACAAATAACACAAGTATGTAGGGACAAAATTAGAAAGGGCAAGGCACAAAACGAGATCAAACTAGCTAGAGCACGGGTGGGCAAACTATGGCCCCACGGGCTGCTTTCGGCCCATCAGACATTTTTATCTGGCCCTCGAGCTCCCGCCGGGAAGTTGGATCAGGAGCGCTCCCCAGCCCCCAACTCACAATTCCCTTGATGAGCACCATCTTCCGGCATGCATAGCCACACGGCGCAGGCACGACTTCACTGCACTGTTTCCAGGATCAAAACCCCGCCCCTATGTGGCAGTTTCCCCCCCGTCCCCACGCGGCAACGCACCCAACCCCTTCCCAGTCTCCTATGGCCCCACCCTCGAGAGCCTCAAAACCGCCCAGGGGACGGACCCATCCCAACTAGGGTGCTGTGGTGGTGCCTGGTACAGCTGCCTTGTTTTCACTGCTGACAGGGCCCCTAGGAGTCCCCGGTACTGCCCCTGTAGAATCCCCCCCTTGCCTCCCCCCACCTCGGTAACATCCCTTATAGAGCCCCCCCCATGCTACACCCCATAGAGTCCCCCTACCCCACTGGGCATTCATGGCCCACCATACAATTTCCATACCCAGATGCAGCCCTCAGGCCAAAAGGTTTGCCCACCCCTGAGCTAGAGACAAAGAATAACAAGAAAACATTCTAGAAATACATTAGAAGCAAGAGGAAGACAAAGAACAGGGTATGCCTGTACTCGGGGTGGGGTGGGGGGAAAAGAGAAATAACAACAGAAAATGTGGAAATGGCTGAGGTGTTTAATGACTACTTTGTTTCAGTTTTCATCAAGAAGGTAGGTGGTGATTGGACGCCTAACATAGTGAATGCCAGTGAAAATGAGGTAGGATCAGAGGCTAAAATAGGGAAAGAACAAGTTAAAAATTACTTAAACAAGTTAGATATCTTCAAGTCACCAGGGCCTGATAAAATGCATCCTAGAATACTCAAGGAGCTGACTGAGAAGATATGAGCCATTAACAATTATCTTTGAAAAGTCATGGAAGACGGAAAAGATTCCAGAAGACTGGAAAATATAGTGCCCATCTATAAAAAGGGAAATAAGGACAACCTGGGGAATTACAGACCAGTCAGCTTAACTTCTCTACCTGGAAAGATAATGGAGCAAATAATTAAGCAATCAATTTGAAAACATCTAGAAGATACTGAGGTGATAAGTAACATGGATTTGTTAAGATTTGTTAAGAAGAAATCGTGTCAAACCAACCTCAACCTGATAGCTTTCTTTGACAGGGTAACAAGTCTTGTGGATAAGGGGGAAGCGGTAGACGTGGTATATCTTGACTTTAGTAAAGCTTTTGATACTGTCTCACATTACCTTCTCATAAACAACTAGGGAAACGCAACCTAGATGGAGCTACTATAAAGTGGGTGCATAACTGGTTGAAAAACCATTCCCAAAGAGTAGTTATCAGTGGTTCCCAATCATGTTGGAAGGGCATAATGAGTGGGGTCCCGCAGGGATCAGTTCAATATCATCATCAATGATTTAGATAATGGCATAGAGAGTACACTTATAAAGTCTGTGGACGATACCAAGCTGGGAGGGGTTGCAAGTGCTTTGGAGGATAGGATTAAAATTCAAAATGATCTGGATAAACTGGAGAAATGGTCTGAAGTAAATAGGATGAAATTCAATAAGGACAAATGAAAAGTACTCCACTTAGGAAGGAACAATCAGTTGCACACATACAAAATGGGGAATGACTGCCTAGGAAGGAGTACTGCAGAAAGGGATCTGGGGGTCATAGTGGACCACAAGCTAAAGGAGAGTCAAGAGTGTAACACTGTTGCAAAAAAAGTGAACATCATTCTGGGCTGTATTAGCAGGAGTGTTGTAAGCAAGACACGAGAAGTAATTCTTCCGCTTTACTCCACACTGATTAGACACCAATTGGAGTATTGTGTCCGGTTCTGGGGGCCACATCTAAGGAAAGATGTGGACAAATTGGAGAAAGTCCACAGAAGAGCAACGGAAATGATTGAAGGTATGAGGGAAGATTGAAAAAACTGGGTTTGTTTAGTCTGGAAAAGAGAAGACCAAGAGGGGATGTGATAGCAGTTTTCAAGTACATAAAAGGTTGTTACAAGGAGGAGGGAGAAGAATTGTTGTTCTTAAACTCTGAGGATGGGACAAGAAGCAATGGACTTAAATTGAAGCAAGGGAGGTTTAAGCTGGACATTAGGAAAAAACTTGCTAACTGCCAGGGTGGTTAAGCACTGGAATAAATTGCCAAGGGAGGTTGTGGAATCTCCATCACTGGAGATTTTTAAGAGCAGGTTAGATAAAACACCTGTCAGGGATGGTCTAGATAATACTTAGTCCTGACATGAGTGCAGGGGACTGGACTACATGACCTCTTGAGGTCCCTTCCATTCCTATGATTCTATAATGAAAAGAACAAGAAACATAATTCAAGCACACACTTACATGGAAAATGCACCTTGCTGTAAAATGGAGCCAGGAATCTGAAGATAAATGTTACTAGAGGGATCTTCATCTAACCTCACAGCTTTCTTGAGAAGGAAAGAAAGGTGTTATGCCACTATCAGCTATTGGCCAAGAGAGTGCTTTTAAAGAGAAGTGAAAAAATTGATAATTTGTATCCTAAAATGCATTTAGGTCAGGCTGAAATCTACTGAGAGAATGTCTGGCTCTACAGATCTGGGTTCTGTTTTTGGATTGGTTGCTGACTCATCGCATGACTTTGGGCAAGTCACTTAATTTTTCAATAATGCAGTTTACCTTTCAGAAACATTACATCTATTTTACGTCATCAAAGCAATAAAACTGACAGCTTGATTTTCAGAGGGCCTGAGCACCAACAGTTCTTACTGAAATTAATGAGAGAAGTCAGTATGCACCTCTTCTATATATCAGGCTGTTAATGCTTGTATAGCATTTTGAAATCCTAAAAGGTGCTATAAAACTGAAAAATATTATTAAATTAATGAACAGGTCCCTGTGTCTGATCAGGAGCAGTTATTTTCTCTGAGGCATTAGAGGAAACATAAAGCACAACGGAACCTCCAAGTCAATTTCACACATGTGCTGACAGATACTATAGATTAAGTACTTGTGGCTGTTTGGTAGCCCATTAGCCTCATAAATTTAGGTGTGCATTTCTGATCATACTCTGAGAGGCCAATGGATATAAACAGAATTGTTTTTAAACATCTGAATTTTCAAAATAAGTAAGTGTAGGGGTAAATTTCGATATGAAAGAAAGAGCTAGGATACCAGCTAATCAGGATTTCTTTCTGAATGCACTAACAGAACAATTTGCCATTAGATTGTCATTCTTAAATAGCTGCATAATTGGCTTAAAGCAGAACTGAGTGTAACAGATAGAAACCTGGGCATCATGGTTTCTGAGTAAGATGCACGGAAAACTAAAGTAGATTGGTGAAATCACAAAGGAACAAGATTATTGTAAACTAGATTTGTTAAATCTGGAGAAAGTGTGATTAATGACATGTGACAGACTACATCTAGCTGGTCTGATATCAGTTCATTTAAATAATTGGTCTTGTAGATTTAATATTTAAATTGGTACATTTCTATGATAATGAAGTACTGCCCACGTTTAGATCTGTTAGCTCCAGAAAATAAAATATTAACCCATAGCATGTAAGAAGTTGGTGTATTCAAGAGTGACTGGAAGAAACAATGAGCATTTACAAAGAACCTTTTCAAAGATGAGAAGGAAGATGGGGATTAATTAATTCCATACTAAAGAGGTACATGAAGAGACAATGGCCTCACATTTGTACATTTCAGAGTTGGAAGAGAAATGTAATCATTTGACAGTGGTCTTACCAAGTGTTGTCCTCAGACCCTCAAATATAAAGCTGGTCTTTGGGAGAACAAAAGTATATGCTCTTTAAACTGAACGGGGATTGACCAACATGTTGTTCTGGGACATGTTTCACACCTCTCTAGGATACAGAACTAAGCCAACCTTTGAACTGTGAGCCAGACAAATTAATTTTTTTGCTGAGCCATAGGCCTGGGGTACACTAGCGGGGTGGTTCGAACTAAGATACGCAACTTCAGCTACGCTATTCATGTAGCTGAAGTCGAAGTATCTTAGTTCGACTTACCTGGCCGTCCTCATGGCGGCGAGTTGACTGCCGTGGCTCCCGCATCGACTCTGCTTACTCCTCCTGCCGAGGTGGAGTACGGGCGTTGATTCGCGGATCGATTTATCGCGTCCAGACGAGACGCGATAAATCAATCCCCGATACATCGAACACTACCCGCCAATCCGGTGGGTAGTATAGACGTACCCATAGATAATATTTTCAATACTCTAACATATGGGTATCGCTTCTGTAGCAATATCTTTGGCTATAGTTTAAAGCAGTTTTTGTCACTACCTTTATATTATGCTTTTCTCTGTTACTGTAGTTTACCAATAACGTCTGATTATACTTAAGAAATCTTTACTTGGCTTTGGACTTCTACCAACTGTGTATTTACTAATACATACTTCTGAGAGAAGCTATATCTGACCTCAGAGGAGACAGATGGAAGTAACCAATGTCCTCGCTATAAAGTCTGAGCAGGTTATGATCAACCTCCAATTGTGAGGGCCCAGTTCGTAATGTGGGGAGAATCGAATGACCTGAATAATACCAGACACTGTTATAATGAACATGGGCTCCAATCCTACAGTCAAACGGGTGGAACCTCCACTCAGTCTTACACTGTTGAGTTAAAAACTACTGTTGTGTTAGGTTTTGTTGCTCAAACCATATTCCTAGTAGGTCTAGTTAGTTATTTTCAAACTATTTTTAAATTTCACACTAACAGATCTCAGTTTTTACAAAACTTTCCATTACTTTGTAACTAAAATCCATTTAGTTTTGATTACTCTGATTTAAATGCAATATTCAATATTCATTTTATTTTCTACCTCCACAATTTTAAATTCCCCTAAGAGTCAAATCATCCCACATCTCTGTCAAATTTAATCTGAACGTTGAAAAGTAATTTGGACAAATATATAGGCTCACCTAAAGCCCATCCAAGAACTGAAATCCCAGAGATAATTTTCCATCAGCTGTCACTGACTATTTAAATCATTTTGTTCATTTCACAGAATCAATATGCCATGTTCATAAAGGTCAACAAGAAAATGTCAATATGCATTATTCATCCACATTTATTGCAATACACCCATATCAAATAACTACTGGAAAATTAGCAAAATGGAGGAAGAGGGAAGCAAAATCGTTTCAGACTCTGTTTTAGAAATTCAGGTTTCTTTGACAATGACTGTGACTGATATTTGCATCGTACTGGCCTATATTTATAACACGTTTTATTTCAATGGGTTCCAAACTGTTTAGAATCTAATCTGCTGCTTCTGCCAGTGTCAGGGGCTGGCATCTTCCTCCCTCCTCCCCCCACCCCCCCGCCCATCTCTGCAGGGGTGATCCTTTCCCTGCTGCTCCTGGGAGTGGAGGTAGCTGGGTTCTCTAATTGCTCAAGAGTTCCCTCCATAACCTCTCAAAAGGCAGGGGACCCACACGTGAGGTTTGTTAACCAAAAGTAAGGCTCTATGGCGATATGTTTACTAGTGGTACATTCATCTATTAGATGTAACATTCCAAAATATTCTTCTGCACAGGCATTAAATAGTGCCATAGATTAATAAGAGATCGATAATCAACCTACTTTCCAGTAAACATTTGTCCACATTCCATACAAGTCAGTGCAGTTCTGTTCAACAGCACAGTGCTTAAGGACAAGAATACTGTAGGTCATAACAGAGATACAGAGAACTAATTGGGGAATTATTATGATGATGACATTAACTCCTGTGAGGGCCAATATTACCTTCCAGTGATGTCTCCAACTCCAAGAGTGGTGATGACACGCTCCAGAGGGAGTTGGGACAAGCTCTCCTCTTTTGAAAGGAGATCTGTTGCACATGTGGTTGTTGCAGATGAAGTAGTGGTAGAATCAGACGAAGATGGAAGGCTAAAGATCTGCTCTAAGGATGTGGATAGGCAATTAAGTTTGGTTTGCTCATTTTTGACCCATCCACATTATTAAGGGGCATTTTCATTTTGTTGTTTTTTTGGCACCGTGACTGCATTACAAACCTCCAGGAGCACATGCAGAGGACAAAAGGGAGACAGTCAAAGACCAAAACTCAGTTTGAAATAGCAACTAAGGGTATCTCTTCACTGCAATAAAAGACTTGCAGCATGGCCGCGACTGGCCTGGGCTCATGAGACTTGGGCTGCTGGGCTATAATATTGCAGTGTAGACATTTGGGCTTGGGCTGAAACCTGGGCTTTGAGACCCCATGAGGGGGGAGTGTTTTAAAGCCTGGGCTTCAGCCCAAGCCTGAATGTGTGCACAGCTATTTTTAGTCAGCTGACTCAGGCTCTGAGACTCAGTGTGGTGGGTTTTTAATCGCAGTGTAGACATAGCCTAAACCATTGTTAAGGTGGCTTAGATGATAATGGTGAATGTGTCTCAGGACTACAGAAGATGCTTTACTACTTGAGACAAAGACAGAGTGCTTTTGACTAAAGTAGATACAAGTTTTCTACATTAGTCAGAAATGTTTTCACACCAATTTGTGGTGCAGGGAAGGAGGAAAAAACAGAGCGTGATAAGATTTTTTTTCTCTATCCCTTTTCACATCTCAGACACTTTTCAGGCTCTCTGACCTGTAAAACAGCAGAGCAGTACATCAAAGAAACCTATTCATAGTCTGAAACTGATAAGAGCTTGAGCCGTAAACAGAATCTGTGTGAACAGCAACATTTTAGGGGAAATTTTATTCCCAATACTGTCCTTGAAAATAAATTAAACATACTTTTAAGAGACTGAAAAAGTATTTGTATTTGGCTAACACCACCAAACCACAACCAAGGGTAATGCCCATCTGGACCTCTGAAACACACCTTCATGGTCAAGGATATTATCCTGCATTAAAAAAAAATGTATCCTATTTAAAAGCTGAAAGGGTGTGTCGATCTGTGACATATTAAATACGGCAACCTACGTATCCAAGAATTATTGGAAAAGTTGAAAGAAATAAAGGGAAACAGTCAACTTTTAACATCGGTTACGTTTTCCAACTTTTCTTACCCTACCTTGCGCGTGCTGCTTCCACTGCCAGTGCCAATAGGTTGCCTTGACCTGTGGCAGCACATTCTGTTAGAGCAGTGAGACACTGCTGGGCTGCTGCTTCATCTCTGCTAGCTTTTACCTTAGATGAAGGAGAGAAAAATACTCAGTTTAAGTAAGCAACTACAAGGCAATCAGGAATTCCAATATGAGCCTGGTAAGGCTCCCTGGTCGAAGATGCCTGTATTGGAATCAAATAAGAATACAGCTATCATCACTATGTTGAAGATCAGTATGTTGAAGGTCGCAAGACCAGTACTTGGAAACGTCTCCTGGTTCTGAAAGTATTTATTTATACAAGTAAGCCGACTCAGTAACTTTGCAACAGTATTCTTCATGTGATTTTAAATATACTGTACTATAAAGCAGCTAGAGAACGAGGCTTTTAGTGGTGTCATCTGAAAGCGGGGATCCCAATATGATGCAAAGCAATGATTCCTAGTTCTAATGTTAGGGAGAGATACCACAGTAATGATGGCATGCAAGTAGGTGGAAGGCAACATGGTAAGAACAACATCTCTCTCTGACTCAGGTATTTCCAAGGTGTTATCACTTTTGTATTTAGGCACTGACAATATGGTTTAAAAACACCCAATATCTTCCTAATTATCTCAGCTAGAAATGAATGCTTTGCACTGTATTATAGCTTGACACTCCAGTTTTCACATGCATGTTATATATCACAACACTTGCTTCTGATCCCAGCATTCCATGAAATATTGGATCCTACATCAACAAAAGCGTAACAATGTTTCTGGCACTATTCCAGGCATGAATACAATAGATAAATCTCAGAGTAGCGTAATTTTCAACCCCTGATAGGTGCTGTGACATGAAAACGTCCAAGAGAAACAATAATACACTCACTTTTGAGTGCTCCCTTATTATGCAATAACATTAAAGGTTACCCAGCACAAATCAACAGAAGCCAGATATTTCGAAGAGGGGGATGACATATCATTAATTATGCTTTCTACCTGCCCTTCCTCTCCTTGCCACCATACCACTTTGAGGCTATGTTAAGCTTAGTTTTACTTTTTCTGGATTTTTCTCCTGTTGGTGTCATAGATTTACTGTTTATAATTTATTTTGTAATGTGTAAGTATTAAACAAATTCTGTTAAGGCAAAAGATTTTCATAATCAGGTACATCGAGCTAGGCTCCTAAGTACATATGTAGGCACATATAAATATAGACAAAGGGAGCCTGCCTGGGTTCTCAGCATTTCTGAAAAATCTGGTTACATCTGTAGATGTCTCTCTGCAGACTTCAGAGCCTAACATTAGGCACTCACTTAAGAAAATCTTGGCCTAAATATTTAGAATCACATTTTTAGCGGGATCTCCTTAGAAGCGCTTACAAAAGTTTTCCATGGGCAGAACCTTTGTCTGACTGCAATGTGAATAACTACGCAGGTGTGTGTGTGTGTGTGTGTAAACTTATGCTCTACTAGATAAGATGGATACAAAGGAAGCCTAATGAAAAATTTACTCTAAATGTCTAAAGAAAAACAAAAAAAGGAACAGAAAGTTAAAATCATTAGAACAGAGTTAAGGCTGGCGCACTTTGAAAATGTTCCACAAATAAGAGTAAGAAACAAAATTAAGAAAGCATCATTACCTTTAGAATAATTTGCTGAATAGCCCAAAAAGTGAGGGCGAGAAAAATATTCAGAAATAGGAGTCTTTCCTCTGACTTCCATGAGCTTTGGATCAGGCCCCATGTTATTTATTTTAAATTTATTTTACTTGGTCTTTTCATTCTCACGAAGTCCAGCACACCTGAGCTTCTGCCCCAGCATTTACTGTCCTATCTATCACAGAACTCAATTAGAGGTGGAAGTCCGCTTAATGGGGGAAAGGTAGCAGAGGTGGGACATTTTTAGCATATCTAAGCAAAGTTTTGTTTTGTGCACTAGAAAGAATGTAAAGTAAGGATTTTTTTTTAAAGTTATCAAAAGAAAGAAGCATATTCTACACATTATATTGTAGACTAAAAACCTGCATATGGGCACAGCCACACAGTCCCAATGATCTAGGAACCAAATGCTACAGAAATACAAAATTATCTCATTTCAATAAACTCCTTGTATAAATAGGAACATTAATACCAGTCTTGATGAGTATCCACAACAGCCACTAGGTGCTTCAAGAAAGCAAAACTGAAACACAACATGAGGATGGAATACAAGCAAACAATGTCTGGAGCTGTTGCATTAATTATTTTAATGTAACACCTGTCTACCCCTATTCAAATTATCAAAAAAAAAAAAAAAAAGTTGACAAGACACTGCCACTTTTTAAAGATATTCTCCAACAGAGAAGCTTTAAATAAGTATAGTTAACACAAACCACCATTTCATTGAAAAATAGGGAATTATACAGTGACAAAGATAAATCTGCTGAACACAGCGTTTCAGGCACTTTAGCCTTCAGCTCTGGCAAAAGTATAGT
Source organism: Emys orbicularis (assembly GCF_028017835.1). Lineage (NCBI taxonomy): Eukaryota > Metazoa > Chordata > Testudines > Emydidae > Emys > Emys orbicularis. The sequence goes on along the minus strand of NC_088685.1, from coordinate 15,984,666 downwards.
CATGACTTTAAACAGTCTTTTGTCTGTTAGCTTCTGTGATTTATACTTTTTGCTTGCTATTTAAAACTATAAATTGTTTTAGTCATCTGATTGCAACCAAGTATCCTTGATATATAAATACCTGGGCATCAGATAGAATGTGTCTGCTCTGCTGCTCAACATACAATGGGCATTTTAAGATGTCCCAGATGTTAAGGGAATATTATTTTAATAAAGCAGCATAAGAATGGGGATGGACCAGGAAGAGAAGAGTTAATAGCAAGAGCATTAATATACTGTACCTTAGACAGAATTAATGGAGAAGTATAGTCCTGCTGTCTCTTCCCCCTCAGTCTTTGGCCTTCGCAGTGTTGCCATTGCCCCCTCCTCCCCAATTTGTACCTTCAGCTGGATTTGTTTGGGCACTTTCCTTAAACCTTTGTTAGTGTCTGCATTGAACTACTGTCTCAAAGCCCCATTGTGCTAGGTGCTGTATACACATCACAAAAAGTAGGTCCCTTCCCCAGAGAGCTTACAATCTAGATAAAGCTTTGTTCAAATGCTCGATTAATAATGGATCTGGACAAACATAACCTGCCTGCACTATTTGTAGGTTTTCCCACAATTCAGTCTCAATGCACTTCACTAGAGGCCTGCAAAACATTTACTCCTTGGTGCAGAGACTACTAATTATACCAAACTGAATTTTTTCTTTTGTCATCTTGACGAATATCCAGCAGAGATCATGATCAGACCAAACTCATTTTTCTGTGTCTGAGGGAGAATTTGAACCCAAGCATTCAATGGTAAAAAGCTCAAAAATCCATTACTGTACATTGTTTCCTTCTTGCTGGAAAGAGCCATGGTTTAATTTAAATGCAGTTTAATTTTTGTTTAATCTAACTAAATGAGGAGAATAACGATAAGCAAAATGCAAAGAATCTAGATTTCAGGAATCAGCCTCAGAGGAGAAATTGAAGTGCTACAGACAGTCTGTCTCTAAATTGCTGAATTCAAGAACAGTTTTGGCGCTCTTAAAATGCATTTTTTTTTGGCAAATAGAAAACTCATGAAGAAAATTTCATGCAGAACTACTTAAAATACAACAAGAATTTGCATTTTCAAAAAAGTACCACCTACCTTTTCAAGCTTCTCAATCTGCTTGGTTCGGACTGAACTGTTATCAATAGCCAAAACTTCAACGGTCTCTTCTTTTTCTAACTGGTACTTGTTTACTCCAACAATTACTTCAGAACCTGTTGATTTCCCACACAAAGATCAAGAATTTAGACTATATTCAAAACTGCGGTGCTTTTGGAAAGGTTACAGTATTTTATATAGCTAGGCAAGTGATTGATGTTTTAAATGCAATACTATGTTTTTTAGGCAGTCCTACCATCCAAAGCATTTAAAACTTCTCTCTCAAGAAAGGATTTAAGTTTACACTTGTCACATTTTATTATGAAGAGATGATCAAATGTAAGAATATTTGACTTTGTGGTTTTTATGCTGAAAAGTGACATGTAAAAATGGTATGTTCTTTCTCCTTAAATCTACGTGCAGTCAGAATCATATCTACTTACTTTACTAACTATTTTTAATGACAGGGGATCATATGTAAGACATGGGAGGTAACTGTTCCACTCTACTCAACACTGGTGAGGCCCTAGCTGGAGCACAGGGTCCAGTTTTGGGCACCACACTTTAAAAAAGGTGAGAACAAATTGGAGAGAGTCCAACAACAAAATGGAGAGCAAAAAATGAGGAGGAAAGGTTGAAAGAACTGGGCATGTTTAGTCTAAAAAAAGAGAAGATTGAAGGGGCACCTGGTATCAGTCTTCAGAGGTAAAGGTTGTTGTAAAGAGAACGGTAATCAATTTTTCTCCAAGTCCACTGAGGTAGGACAAGAAGTAATCTTAGTTTGCAGCAAGATTTAGGATTTAGCTATTAGAAAAATCTTTCTAACTATAAAGGACAGTTAAGCACTGAGCAGCTTAGCTGGGTTTGTGGAGATATTGGAGGTGTTTAAGAACATATTAGATCAGGGGTGGGCAAACTACGGCCCGCGAGCAGTTTTAAGCCAGCTTGCGAGCTGCACCCCGCTCCGGTGCTCCAGCCGGGGCCGCACCAGGCAGCTCGGCCCTGCTCTGGCACTCTGGCCAGAGCACTGGGTCGGGGCCGCACCACACAGCTCGGCCCTGTTCTGGCGCTCTGCCCAGGGCGCTGGGTCAGGGCCGCATCACGCGGCTTGGCCCCACTCTGCCGCTCCGGCCAGGGCGCAGGGTTGGGACCTGCCCCATTCTGGTGCTCCGGCAGGGGTGCAGGGTTGGGGACTGCACCACACTCTGCTCCGCCCCGCTCCTACATGCGCCAATGGGAGCTGTAGGGGCGGTGCCTGCGGATGGGGCAGCGTGCAGAGCTGCCTGGCCACGCCTCCGCATAGGAGCCAGAAAAGGGACATGCCACTGCTTCCCTCCTGCACCCCAAACCTCTCATCCCCAGCCCCACCCCAGAGCCCGCACCACCAGCCGGAACCTGCACCCCTTCCCGCACCCATGCCCCAGCCCTGATCCCCCTCCCGCCCTCTGAACCCCTCGGTCCCAGCCCAGAGCACCCTCCTACACCCCAAACTCCTCATCCCCAGCCCCACCCAAGAGCCCTCACCCCAACCCCAATTTTGTAAGCATTCATGGCCCGCCATACAATTTCTATTCCCCGATGTGGACGTTTGCCCACCCCTGGGTTAAACAAACAGTTGTCAGTCGGAGATGGTCTTGGTCTATTTAAACCTGCCTCAGTATGGGGAAATGCACTAGATGACCTCTTGAGGTCCCTTCCAGCACTACATTTCTATGATTCTATTAATTCAAATTGGTATTTGCAAGAAATGTGTGGCAATGCAAGGTCACAAGTTCACCACATCCTTCGCATGATGTTGCCAACTTCTATATCGGGGTGGTCAAACTTACTGACCCTCTGAGCCGCATAGGACAGTCTTCAGAAGTTCGAGAGCCGAGGCAACCCCCTCCCCCCGCTCCAGTCTGGTAGGTGGAATGGGGGGGGGGGGGAAAGCTATGCGAGCCACACTTTAATGGTAAAAGAGCCGCATGTGGCTTGCGAGCCATTTTGGCCACCCCTGTTCTATATACATCTTAAATTACTACTGAGCAGAAGTTCTCAGACTGTAGCTCACAGTGCATGTGAACACTTTCTGGCGGGGGTCCATAAAATCATAGAATCATAGAATATCAGGGTTGGAAGGGACCTCAGGAGGTCATCTAGTCCAATCCCCTGCTCAAAGCAGGACCAATCCCCAACTAAATCATCCCAGCCAGGGCTTTGTCAAGACTGACCTTACAAATCTCTATGGAAGGATGCTAGATTTTGCCTGCAAAAGTTGTTCACTTATGAAGACTTTGACCAATTTTAGTACGTAGACACACATGATTTTTCAAAATTGGAAAAAAGGATGGGGGGACTGGATGGCTAAGTATGATGGGTGTGGAAACTTTCATCTCTAAATCAGAGTCCTAGTCCTTGACAAAAATATGAAGAACCTTTAACTCTCAGTCAGTTTCCTCAAAAACTACAATATATGACCAAACAATTTAACATTCTATAAGAACGTTAAATTAAACTTTCTATTTTTAGCTGACTAGAGTTTTATAACAGGTTGTGTTTCCAAAGTCTACTAACATTAACTGCCTCACATTAACTAAAGGAATATAACCACCACTTAAAAATAAATTCACCTTGGGAGAAAAAAAAAAAAAAAAAAGGACACAGAACCCCTGTTTGTTGTTCCTTACTACTCTGAATTAAAGAGCTCCTTTAAATGTATTTTCCAAATTAAAGAGATCATATAATAAAGCTCCTTTATTTGGTGGTTTCTGTACCTTTTCTTTTTTTTTATATATTTGAAATGAGATTAAAAGGTTAGACATACACCAAAGGGCTGGATCTTCTCCAATCCAAGTCAATGGGAGCTTGGTCATTGTTATAAGAGAACAAAAGTTGCTTAGGGCTCAGATAGAAATTTTGCCAACCACATTCATTAATGACATCTGCTGGTGGTTATATTTTTACTTCAGTAGCTATGCTTTGAAGATACACTATTACAGAACTCAGGCAAGTTCATTGCTAATCATTGTAGGATATTCCTTCACCGTGTAGTCTAAAGTTTTGTCTAACCTAGTTTTAAATATGTCAAGCAATTTGGCTTCCTGTGGGAGACTATTTCACAGACTAATAGACCCTTCTCAGGAAGTTTTCACTGATATTTAACCCAAAATTTCTCATTTTATTAATTTAATTCCATTATGCCTAGTCTAAGAAGTGAAAATTAATTAAAACCCTGTTTAAAGCTCAGATCTTCAAATAAAAACATAACATTTTAAAACAGTGTACCTCTAGAGTTAAGTTCTCTCTCTCCCCCACTTCCTGCCCTTACCAGAATCGATCCTGGCTTGTCTTCGGGCAGCACATTCTTCAATCCGGAGTTTGGGAATTCCCTCAGCTACAGCTTTGGCCATTCCACCCATTTCTTCAATCTCATTAATAAGCTAAGAAAGATAACAAGAACAAATTAAGAGAATGGTTAGTAGCAAGATTCATGAAACCCACTTTTTACAATCAGTATTCTCTAAATCCTTATTAGTACAATTACCTAAAAGTCTCATGCTTTACATTAAAAACCTATTTTCTATCTACCTATATTTGTATAATTTAGCTTTCTTACTTTACACACAGAAAGAAAAAACAGTGTATTGATGCATGGTCTTTTACAAAGCCAATAAGAAACAGGTTTCCTGCTCCTTCACCTCCGCTCTTGAACGGTATACAATCTGAGTCCCACATCCTGCAACTAACTCCTCTTGGGCAGACATCTGGACCCATGCAGAGTCACACTGACTTTAATGGGGCTCTATACAGAGTCCCATGATCCACTCATGTGGAGACAGTTGCAGAATTAAGGCCTAAAGCCTCAAACTTGCAAATGGTTATAAATGTAACTTTATTCATGTAAGTAGTCCCAATGACATCAGTAGAACTACTTATGCAAGTAAAGCAACTCATGTCCATGCTAGGATGATGGTTATCTGTATCACGTTATCTTCAAGTCCTGCTCTGCTATTGCTGCTGGCTGTGCCCTGCGGCTCCTCTCCCCACAGCCACTCCGTAAACCTCCCACCCGTTACACACAGGGTGTTTAAGATGCTCTTCCACAATACACCCCCCTGAGGTCTTTTGGCAGGAAGTGTGCGCGGAGGGGAAGAGATGCTGTAACCACAAACAGTTCTAATCCTTACAGTCTCAGGTAGATTGCTGTAATCTATAGACTGCAGCATCTTAGTTGAGATAGTAGAAGCTTAGGTGTGCACATGGGTGGACCATCTCACCTCCATTTCCAATTGAGTTTCCCTGGGAGATGTAAGCACCCAATCAGGATCCTATTAGAGGGCACCAAGAATCAGAAGTCTCCAGACTTAACAGGTCTGGTTCATTTGTCCATTGTGGAAATATTTTCCTTTAGAATGTGTTTAATTCCAAATATGTACTGTATTCTCCTAGGCCTTAACCTAGCAAACTCCTGTATTAGCAGGCGTGTTATAAGCAAGACACGAGAAGTAATTCTTCTGCTCTACTCCGCGCTGATTAGGCCTCAACTGGAGTATTCTGTCCAGTTCTGGGCACCACATTCCAGGAAAGATGTGGACAAATTAGAGAAAGTCCAGAGAAGACTGACAAAAATGATTAAAGGTCTAGAAAACATGACCCATGAGGGAAGATTGAAAAAACTGGGTTTGTTTAGTCTGGAAAAGAGAAGGCTAAGAGGGGACGTGATAGCAGTTTTCAAGTACATAAAAGATTGTTACAAGGAGGAGGGAGAAGAATTGTTCTACTTAACCTCTGAGGATAGGACAAGAAGCAATGGGTTTAAATTGCAGCAAGGGAGGTTTAGGTTGGACATCAGGAAAAACTTCCTGTCAGGGTGGTTAATCACTGGAATAAATTGCCTAGGGAGGTTGTGGAATCACCATCATTGGAGATTTTTAAGAGCAGGTTAGACAAACACATGTCAGGAATGATCTAGATAATACGTAGCCCCGCCATGAGTGCAGGGGACTGGACTACATGACCTCTCGAAGTCCCTTACAGTCATATGATTCTATGAAACCACTTAAATACATCTGTAACTTTAGACAGTGAGTAGTCCTATTGACTTCAATGGGACTACTCATGTTTAAAGCTATACTCACGTGTAACGTGCTTTGCTGGATTTGGACTTTAATGGTAGGGAACTTAAAAATAAATGCAATACACATCCCTTTTAAGAATCTACTCTCATACCAAATAGCTACTTAAAAGGCATTTCTTAAAACAATCAATGCCCCTGTAATTAAAAACCCCCACAGCACAACTGACCTTTAAAGCGGCCTCACAGACATCGTCAGTAAGGGATTCCATCAAGTAGGAACCCCCCCATGGATCTGCCACTTTAGGAATGCCAGACTCCTCCTGTATAATAATCTGGGTATTCCGAGCAATGCGAGCACTTTTCACTGTAGGCAAACCCAAGGCTTCATCAAATGAATTTGTATGCAAAGACTGAGTACCTCCAAACACTGCTGCCATTGCTTCTATTGCAGTACGGATAACATTGTTGTAGGGATCCTAAAAAGCAAAAGGAAATCTCTGAAGCATGAAGTGGCTGCCATGTAACTGAGATGGTTATTTCATCCTCAAACAAATGCATTGAAAAAAGTGTTAGGTTTTTGGTATAATTGGATCATAAAAATTTATATTATACAAAAACCAGCCAAGTTAGAAAAAGAAAAGAGCAGTAATATGAATGCAACCAAGTTGATGCATATACGGAACCTTCTACTGAAAGGTGAAGATGAGGAGCCACAAACAAACAGCCAAATTATAAAGGTATCGGCCATTTAACTGACCAAGTAAATAAAAAAATCCTTCTAATCCCTCGTGGCATCTCATTATATCTGATCATTTGTATGACAAACCTGTTTCTGATTTCACATTTCTAGGTGGATTCACTGTTTGCACTTATACAGCAGCTTTTATCAGAGGGCCTAAAAAAGCCACTGCTTTAAGTCAGTTAATAAAGCCTCTCTATTATACTTATTTTACAGAAAAATAAATGATTTGCCCAAGGTCATACACCAAGAGCTGGAAAAAGAATCTAAGGAATTCCACCCCCCCCCCACCCCAGTTCTTTGCTCTACACACTACCCCTTAGTGTTTTCTTTGACTGCTCTTGAACCTGTTGAAAGTTTTTAATCTAAATATCACTTTTTCAGTTTGTTTAGAGCAATAATTTAGATGGAGAATACATTTATGCATATCACAAAAAAGGCTAGGTTACTTTTTCGTTTGGAAAAGTGACAGCAACAGGATTTTGAAAAGATTGTGTTGAATTAGCTGCCATAGAATGCTCATATTAGTACGATGAATGCAAATAAAAATTAACATTATATAAATACTATAGAATTAATAAAAATAACATTTTTCAGTTCATAGTTTATCAAGCTCCACATATAGAACTCATTTAAAAATCGGGCACAGCTCTACTTCTCCACAGATAATACACATACTGAGGTTATCTGAGGGTCTAGTAGAGTGATTAGATTTAGACAAAACTACAAAAAATGAATTCCAATTTTGTACAGAAGGATTTTCCTCTCTTTAGCATATGAGACTGGAAAGACTAAACAAACAATTAAGGGAAGATCCCAAGATGGAAAGCAAACAGGAAAGCCCAGAAAAAAAAAAAGTACACTTTAGGGGTGAAATTAGGATTAATTTATTTGCTCATTAGGGCACTTCTTTTCACACATCATCTGTCCCAGGAGGAAGTCTGTACATTTCTCTTACATAACGAATGTGAAACATACATGGCCATATTCAGGGCAGCTGAACTTCTCTTCAGGCTCATTCATACAAGAAAGTTTAAGTAGTTAAAAAAAAAATTATATAGTTAAACCAGTGCAAAAAGTGTATGAATTACTTATTTTGGTTTAGCTCAAGTCAACTGGGAACAGGTTTAACTATATAGGTTTAAAAACCAATCTACTATATACTGGTGCAAGTTTTGTTTAGACAAAGCCCTTATATTCTGCCCATTCACAAACATGGACATTACTGGGCAGAACAGGCTGTGGGAAGGGTTTGTAAATCTGCATTCTAGTAACACTTGGCCAATGTTCAAACAATAGCTTCTATTCTATCTAACCAGTAGGGTAGATCAGTCACCATCGTATGCAGTTGTCGCTAGTTTAACCTGTAACTGGAGTTGATTTAAGTTCTGAATTTATTTGAGGTGTGTCATTTTTTTGCGGGGCTCCATCATACTAGCTGAATCAGCATATTTTGTTGCGGCTGCCCCTTAAATTTCTGATATGCAAAGTATGGATATGATTATGTCAGATGCAAAACATTTCCAGATGAAAGAAATCCAGATTTTTAAATGAGAAATGTTTTATTCTGATCTCTTTTAACGTAGTCACAAAGGCATCCTGGGCAGCATGTAAATGAGGAAATCATATAGCCGCAAAGCTATTAGATCTGCTAATCTGCCTGTCTCAAAGCATCAGACAGGTAGGCATACAGTAAAAGCTGTGTTATCTGGACCTGTACCAACCGGAAAGCTCTATAAACTGGCATTTCTAATCTTCATAGAAAGTTCAGTTTATAGCCCGGTTGGTGCAGGGCCAGCAGGCCCCCTATCTGGCTCCGTGTGGCTCCCTGGAAGCAGCATGTCTCTGCTGCTCCTAGGTGGAGGAATGGCCACGAGGGATTCAGAGTGCAGGAGTGGGTGCGGGGATGGGGCGTGGACTCTGGGAGGGAGCTTGGGTGTGGGAGGGGGCTCAGGGCAGGGGGTTAGGGCACGGGAGAGGGTGCGGGATGCCGGACCTGGGGGAGCACTCACCTCAGGCGGCTCCCCCAAGCGGCGGCCTGACCCTGCTGTTCCTAGGCAGAGGCATGGCTAGGCAGCTCTGTGCACTGCCCCTGCCCTGCCCCGAGCGCTGGCTCCGCATCTCCTACTGGCCGAGAACTGCAGCCAATGGGAGCTGTGGGGACGGCACCTGTGGGTGGAGGCAGCGTGCACAGCTGCCTGCTGCGCTTCCGACTAGGAACAGCAGGGACAGGTCACCGTTTCTGGGGAGCCGCCTGAGGTGAGCACCCTCTGGATCCGGCATCCCACACCTCCTCCCATACCCAAACTCCCTCCCTCTTAGTTAACTGACATTTTTCACTTACTGGCACCCCCTATTTCCCCAACATGCTGAATAACAAAGCTTTTACTATATTAGTATGCATGAATCAGTAGAATAGATTTACTCCTAAGATCACATTTGTAGAAAATCATTTAAAATTCAAAATCCAACCTGCTCAGTAAGGGACCATCCTGAGGTCTGACAATGAGCTCTTAGAAGAAGAGATTTGGGGTCCTTGGGCTGAAACATTTTCTCTATTAATTGAGCCCAAAGTCGTCGCCCAGCTCTTAGCTTAGCTATTTCCATGTAGAAGTTCATACCAATTCCCCAGAAGAAAGACAGTCTGCAATAAGAGCACATGTCCAGGACTTTAATTGTACAGGATAATGAGCAATATAGTTCCCAGAATTCTCCATTATATCAAGGAAGAACAGCAGTCTCTAGGACCACCATCTGGTCCTAGAGACTTATTACTGTTTAATTTATCAATTTGTTCCAAAATCTCTTCTATTGACACCTTCATTTGGGAAAAGTTGCTCAGATTTATCACCTAAAAAGAATGGATCAGGTGTGGGAATCACCCTCGCATCCTCTGCAGTGAAGACCGATGAAAAATATTCTGTTAGCTCTTTCAAAATGGCCTTGTCTTCCTTAAGCGCTCCTTTAGCACCCCAATCGTCCAGTAGCCCCACTGATTATTTGGCAAGCTTGCAGCTTCTGATGTACACCTCTACCCCAATATAACGCGACCCGGTATAACACGAATTCTGATATAACGCGGTAAAGCAGTGCTCCGGGGGTGTGGGGCTGCACACGCCGGCAGATCAAAGCAAGTTCGATATAACGCGATTTCACCTATAACGCGGTAAGATTTTTTGGCTCCCGAGGACAGCGTTATGTCGAGGTAGAGGTGTATTTAAAAACTGTTTTGCTATTAGTTTTTGAGACTTTTGACAGTTGCTCTTCAAATTCTTTTTTGGTCTGCCTGATTATACTTTTACATTTGACTTGGCAGAGTTTAGGCTTCTTTCTAATTTCCTCAATAGGATCTGACTTCCAATTTTTAAAGGATGTCTTTATCTCTAACCACCTCTTTTACTCTATTTAGCCATGGTGGCATTTTTTTGGGGGGTCTGTTTTTTTATTTGGGGGTATACATTTAATTTGAGCCTCTATTATGGTGTTTTTAAACATTTTACATGCAGTTTGCAGGCATTTCACTCTTGGGACTGTTCCTTTTAATTCCACTTAACAAGCTTCCTCATTTGTGTGTAGTTCCCCTTTTTGAAGTTATTGTGGTGGTTTCTTTGGTATTTCCCTCCCCACGAGGTTGTTAAATTTAATTACATTATGTTTGCTATTACCAAGCAATTCAGTTATATTCGCCTTTTGGACCAGATCATATGCACCACTTATGACTAAATCAAGAATTGCCTCTCCCCTTGTAGGTTCCAAGAGTAGCTGCTCCAAGAAGCAGTCATTTATGGTGTCCAGAAATTTTCTCTCTGCATCCTGTCCGGAGGGGACAAGTTCCCAGTCAATATGATGATAGTTGAAATTCCCCACTATTACTGAGTTTTCTGTTTTTGTAGCCTAATCTCCTTGAGCATTTCACAGTCACTATCACCATCCTAGTCAATTGGTCGGTAATATATTCCTACTGCTATATTATTATTCAAGCATGGAATTTCTTTCCACAGAGATTCTAAGGTATAGTTTGTTTCATTTAAGATTTTTGCTATATTTGACTCTCCTCTCTCTCACATATAGTGCCACTCCCCCAACAGCACAACCTACTATGTCACTCCTACATATTTTGTACCCCGGCATTACCGTGTCCCATTGATGATCATCGTTTCACCAAGTTTCTACGAGACCTATCAATATCATCATCAATAATTCTTCCAGCAGGCTCCATGGTACAGAGACTGAGTTACCCCAAAGTAAACTGGATGAAATGGGGCCTGGCTGACTCATGGATTGGTAATGGGATACAAAGCTTTTTAATTATACAATATGTTGAAGAGTCTAATCCACCTCCATCTATAGAGCAGAAGTTGTTTCCAATGGATAGCCTATGTGAAATGAAATGGTGGACTCAGTGCAGGTGCCTACTAGACAAATCTCCATGCCATAAATTACCCCTACAGTCTGGTGGCTAAGGCAGGGGACTAGGAATTCACTCTGCAGGGTTCAATTCATTTTTCTATCACTTACTCATTATGTCACCTTGAGAAAATCACAACTGCTCTCTGCCTCAGTTTCCCCATGTGTAACAAGATAAACAGTAATTACCTACTTCACAATGTAGCACATAGACTTAATGCTTGTAAGGATTTTTAGAGAAAAGAAATGAAAAGTCTTTACATACAATGCATTGTCATGAAAGTTTCACAAGTGTCAAGGATGCAACTGGCACAAAGACAGTTACCCTCTTGACCCTAAAAGTGCTCTCTTCGAATCAGGTTTGAGGCACTCTGACAGGGCAATGAAGGGAAGTTTACATAGTTGCTGTGTCTGTCAGTGGATGAAGGTCTTAATTTTCACAAGACACCAATATGGCAACTTTCACACAAAAAGAAAATCTGTCTAAATATATAAATGTGAGGACTGGAGAAGTTACTTCACACAAAAGATACAGTGAGCTGAAATGTTGTAAGACCTGATCTTTGAGTTCATTCAGCATGCAGGGTCTCCTATCCAAAGGTTTAAGAGTCTATTCCCCAATTCAGTGAGAGTTTAACTCCCATTAGAATTAATGGAAGTTACAAGCACACATTGAATATACTACTTCTGGGCCTTTTGATTAACCTAAAGTGTTACATTAATTTAATATTGGATACCTGTCAGGGCATAGACTGGTTGGTCTACAGCGCCATCTCTATTTGTAACTTTTCATAATTTGCAGTTATGATCAGGACTTGTGATTCTGATGTCAGTCTGACAGCATCTAGGAGTGCCCCAAGGGTCGGTCCAGGGGCCGGTTTTGTTCAATATCTTCATTAATGATCTGGAGGATGGCGTGGACTGCACTCTCAACAAGTTTGCAGATGACACTAAACTGGGAGAAGTGGTAGATACGCTGGAGGGTAGGGATAGGATACAGAGGGACCTAGACAAATTAGAGGATTGGGCCAAAAGAAACCTGATGAGGTTCAACAAGGACAAGTGCAGAATCCTGCACTTAGGATGGAAGAATCCCATTCACTGTTACAGACTAGGGACTGAAAGGCTAGGAAGCAGTTCTGCAGAAAAGAACCTAGGGGTTACAGTGGACGAGAAGCTGGATATGAGTCAACAGTGTGCCCTTGTTGCCAAGAAGGCTAACGGCATTTTGGGCTGTATAAGTAGGGGCATTGCCAGCAGATCGAGGGACATGATCATTCCCCTCTATTCGACATTGGTGAGGCCTCATCTGGAGTACTGTGTCCAGTTTTGGGCCCCACGCTACAAGGATGTGGAAAAATTGGAAAGAGTCCAGCGGAAGGCAACAAAAATGATTAGGGGGCTGGAGCATATGACTTATGAGGAGAGGCTGAGGGAACTGGGATTGTTTAGTCTGCAGAAAAGAAGAATGAGGGGGGATTTGATAGCTGCTTTCAACTACCTGAAAGGGGGTTCCAAAGGGTATGGATCTAGACTGTTCTCAGTGGTACCAGATGACATAAGAAGGAGTAATGGTCTCAAGTGGCAGTGGGGGAGGTTTAGGTTGGATATTAGGAAAAACTTTTTCACTAGGAGGGTGGTGAAACACTGGAATGGGTTACCTAGGGAGGTGGTGGAATCTCCTTCCTTAGAGGTTTTTAAGACCTGGTTTGACAAAGCTCTGGCTGGGATGATTTAGTTAGGAATTGGTCCTGCTTTGAGCAGGGGGTTGGACTAGATGACCTCCTGAGGTCCCTTCCAACCCTGATATTCTATGATTCGAACAAAATCCTTGGAGCCAATACAAATTATTACTACTAAAGAAAACTGATAACTGAAGGCATGCCTAGGTATGTGAATTCTCTTGTGATATTAATAGAATTTTTAAGAACATTTTAAACAGTGTTTTGTTGGTTGAATATAAGGAGGCATAAATAAAACTACAATATGAAAAGACACCAGAGGGCTGCCATACCTGTTGATTAAACCTAAGTGTCTGTCGTACTAGATCTCACTCCTTGCCACTGCAATCTTATACTAGTTAAAAAGTCAGCTTGTAATATGGATATTACCTTCGTTACTAGCAGTTTTAAATGTCAGAGTCCAAACGTGAAATTAAAACCTAGAGTTTCTAGTCATTTTCCAAAAGTCAGGTAAGTACTTGTGAGCTTGTTTTACTTACCTTGGTGCGAATTCATCTATGTTAAGGCCAGCTTGGATTCCAGTTCTGCAGTACTCCAATCCATCAGCTATAGTATAAGCTAATTCCAATATGGCATCAGCTCCTGCCTCCTGCATATGGTACCCACTGATTGAAATGGAATTAAATTTTGGCATGTGCTGTGTAAACAAAAAAGCAATAATGCAGGGAGAGCAGAATCATGTAATTGTGCTATTAGGGCTAGTTTTGCAAAGAATCTTAGGCACAATGATGCTGAGTGCTCTAACCACCATACTACAGTCATTCCCATCCTTGCTCTCTCTTCGGCCCTACCATTCTTTCATTATTGATCCGCAGTGGAACAGCTTCAACATTTGGCTAGGCACTCACCAGAAAGGCAGCAGATCCTGTTCAAATTCCTTTTCCCACTCAGGTGGAGGGGGGACTTGAACCAGGGGTCTGCCACATCCCAGGTGAGTACCCTAATGACCGAGAAAATTATGAGGGAGGTCCTACTCCCCCTCACCCTGTCGCTATTTTATGTAAGCTTGTCTGTAGGAGCCCGATCTGGTAAGTGAGTTCTGAGCACACTTAGTGGATCAGGCCCCTAAGGCAAAATAGGTTGAGGAATGCCTTTGTTCTCCTACTTCATGATCGCTCTGGGGATTACAAGTCCAGCTAGGGTGACCAGATGTCCCGATTTTATAGAGACAGTCCCGATTTTTGGGTCATTTTCTTATATAGGCTCGTATTACCCTCCCACCCCCGTCCCGATTTTTCACATTTGCAGTCTGGTCACCCTAAGTCCAGCTGACTGGCATGGAACAGCATCGGCAGAAACAGAAACAGGCACCTAGGGAACATTTACTGCAAAACTAAGGTTCTTCACAAGTTTAAGTGCCTACAGGGCTCAGGAACAGCTGAGCAGGGCCTTTGTGAATCCCAGCAGGGACTGATTCTGGGATTTAGGTAGCTGTAGTGGCAGGTTGGTGCCTAAGTCCTTTTATAAATCTAGCCCATAACGCTTAAAGACAACCCTATTCATTGTAAATTACATTTCAAAAGTAAACTTGTTTCTGGCCATATCTTCTACTTAGACATTTATACACTACTCATCACCTTGATACTCTGCTGCTTTTCCTCCTTAATGTAGCCAGTTTGTTTTTACTTTTCTGCCCCAACAGCTAATTAGTTGTTTGAGCTTTAATGATCTCTCACCACGATTACTAAAACCTCATCCTCTGGTCTCCTTGATGGTCACACTGCCCCCCTTAAATCTATCTAAAATGATACAGCCAAAACAGTCTTCCTCAGCCATCATTAAAACCACTCTCTTTCAATCCCTCCACTGGCTCCCCCTTGTCCTGCATTTCAAAAATCAAACTTCTCCTTGTATTCAAGACTCTGCACCACTCTGGCCCAGCCTTCCCTTGTCTCCTACCTTTGTCTTCTTCCATGCTGACCTCTACGCACAAAACAGCCTCCCAATCCCTATTTGTCAAGCTTTCTCCTGTGCACCATGCACATCCTTCCTAAATCCCACTTCTTCCTTGCTGTCTACAGATAGTGATTAATATCTAATTTTCCCCAAACGATCAATATGTATATACCCCATTGATATATGATCTTATTATTGTAATCCTTGTACTTCCCATCCTGCATTGTTTGTTACTAGCTGCCATGGTATCTTTCTCTTTGTTCTGTAAAGTGTCTTGTGCACATTTGAGCACTGCATAAATAATATAATAGAAGTGAATTAAAATAAAGAATACCTTTGATGTATACTGGAAGATGTCAGCAATGATCCTCATCGATGGTTCTGGAGGGAAAATGTATGTATTTCGGACCATGAACTCTTTGAGTATATCATTCTGGATTGTCCCAGTAAGCTTGGCTTGAGGCACCCCTTGTTCTTCCCCAGTTACGATGAATGTGGCCAAGATAGGAATTACTGCACCATTCATTGTCATGGAAACTGACATTTTTTCTAAAGGAATTCCATCAAAAAGGATCTTGGTGTCTTCCACCGTATCAATGGCAACTCCAGCCATTCCAACATCACCACGGACTCGTGGATTGTCTGAATCATAGCCACGGTGGGTTGCCAGATCAAAGGCAACTGACAATCCTTGCTGGCCAGCTAGGTTCATGAAAACAAACAGTAAAACAGGTTTGCTTTAGGAATTGTAATTAACTTTATTTTACGTAGTCAGGGTCTCAACTGATCCAATTTGTGGTGTCACAGGCTATCTTCAAACTTCTCTGGAGGTCTATTAGTTTCTGTGGAATTTAAACTTTCATTCAAAAGTTTCTAACTCTTACTGTAGTAAAGATAATCTTGTTTTCAATGCAGCTCTGAGTCTGTGGTCAGAGAATGAAAAAATAGCTTTTAGGGCCAAACGCTGGCACCAAGTAGGGAATTAAAGGCCTGAAACGTTAAAGGCCAGGAGCTGCCATGGTTCCACTGGGGAGCAGAAACAAGCTCTGTAGTGGTGCACCATGTCATGTGTGTTATGTAGGAGGTCAGACAAGATGATCGCAGTGGTCTCTTCCGACCGTAGAATTTATGAATGAGGAATTTAATGGTGTTACACAGGCAGTATCGTGGAGTGGCCAGTATATAAACTGCCATTTGGATCCAGAATCTTACATTCTCCACATACCAGCTGCTACTAAAACCCATGAACTGTACTAGGGGCAGTGAAGTGGGTATATAACCGCTCCATGTCAAAGCACTACGTTTGGAGGAGGAATCCTTTTCCTCCTGTATTTGCACTTTGTGTAGGAGATTCAACATTAAGTTCTCAGAGAGATATGAACTGCCCCCAATTCATCTCACGGGAATGTCATCTCTGAAACATAATGATAGAAATTTGATGTAAACTTCTTTCACTGCTGATCATGTTTGCAGAAACATCCAACAATTTGGGGATTGTTGCTAGTTTGAGAGTATCATCACTCCACCAGCATGCAGTGCAATTATACAGAGCTTTTCACTGCGTGTTTCCAAATAATTTAGCAAGATTAAACATTCTGGTTAGGTGGTTAAGCATTAATATACCCACGTAGTGAAGAAAACATGTGACATGACAAGGTCACACAGCAAGCCAATGGCAGAACCAGGAATACCAAAAACCCTGACTGCAAATTCATTTGCCAACGACTAGGTCAGACTCCCACTTAAACACTTGTATAAAAATATATTTGTAGCATTCTTGCTCTGTGATAAACCTATGGTTTGAGGACAACATTTATACAAAAAAGCCTTTCTGAAGAACAATTTGTGAAACATAAATACTCTGTATTTGGAACTTTTTAGTTAATGGGACTTTCACTATTGTTTTGACTGGTAAAATTATACTGCCCTTCCCCTCAAAAAATTTTTGGGTTGTATTACTGGCAAAAAAACAGATGGGGTGGAATGAGCCCAGGTAGCTCATTTCAGCAGTGGCTGAATTACTTCTGACATCCAGACTGTATAACAGTATATTATTTCATTGTATAGAAGAGATTTGTTAGAAAATTTAACACTTTGAAGAAATATTGGAAAACCTGCTCTCAAAAACCTGAAAATGTCATCTCTGGGAAATTGGCTTGCCTACTATGCTCCGAGCTAAGCCATCAGGTATTCTTAACATGTAAATTAGGGATGTAAAATGTTAACCGGTTAACCGGCATTAGTCTTACCGGTTAACCCGTCTAAACCGTTAGCCCCCGGGCCGGCTGGCTGGATCCGTTAACCATTTAAACGAAATATTAATAGTTTAAACAGTTAACTTTTAAAATGGTATTTACATCCCTAATGTAATTATATTTAAAATGCACAGTATAATATTTAAATCTAGAGTGCCAGGATGAACGAGTATTAAAAGTTTAACTAAAACTGACAAAAAAACTAGCAGGTTTTCCACAGCAAATTTGTCCCTTATAGGGCTATGACACAAGACTAAATTGTTCCACGATATCTGCACTATCCTTACTAGGCTGAACCTGGAATGCGTCCAGGTTGCTGCCTTTATGCAGGCAGAAGTAGAAAGGTAAATGTTAGCTTTACCCTTGATGTTGTCCTTGTAGAACTTGTTGCTCTCCTCCACTGTACTGAAACCAGCATATTGGCGGATAGTCCATGGCCTATAAGTATACATAGTGGGATAGGGTCCCCGAGTGAAAGGTTTCACTCCTGGCAGCTCCTCAGGAACACCTTCTGTGTCCCTTCTGGAGTACAAAGGCTTGATGGCAATTCCTTCTGGGGTGTGCCATATCAATTCCTCTGGATTCTTGCCCTTCAGCTGCTTTTTAGCCATAGCAGCCCACTCTGGATGCAGAGGTTGCCGGTGCAGGGCGCAGCACATGATCTTGAAGTGGTGTGGCCAGAGGCACAGAAGCCCACCCTTGACCCTCAACATGTCTTCCTGTGTGGGTCACCAACGTGAGAAGAGCTGAGGAAACTGGAAGTATATAAATAAATACTTAGCATTGCCATATTTCATGGGAAGAGCTCGGATAGAGAAACTGAGTCACGCAGCAGTTAAGTGGCTTGCCTAAATTCCAACCGCAAGTCACGGCCAGCAGTAAAGGATGGAACCCACTCCCCTGCTTTAACCATTTACAAAGAAACACTCAACCTCAGCACAGCTATAAAGGGAGTAAAATGAACGTGGTATCGGAACCCGAAGAGAACTTAATTGGCCTGTGAAAACAAACACAATCCAGGCATTATATGCCTCCAACACTCATCTACCCACACTTCACCCCTCGGCGTTACCCATCTCAAGCCCGAACTGCCCCCCAGCCCCCAGCCCTGAAACCACCGAGAGGGGATTCAGTACAGACAAGCGCCGAGCGGGGCCCTTCGGAAGGAAAATCAAAGGCGCAGCTACAGATCGGGGAGCGGCCGGCAGCCCTGCGGCAAAGGACGCCGTGGTAGAAAGGGCTGGGGTGCGTTAGCGGGCACGGGCGAGGTCCCGGCCCTGGGAGCCGCACCCCGGGAAAGCCGTGGCGAAGCTGGGCAGGGGACTCCGGGGATCCTGCCCCGTGCGGGACGGTTAAAGCGAAGGGCGCGTCTGGCCTCGCGAGCAGCCCGGGGGGGGAGGGGGGCTGACAACAGCCTTGGGGACGTCGCGGGTTGTTTCACACCGGCCGGGGGCCCCCTGAGGCGCGGGGCGGAAGGGAAGCGGGATGGGGGAGGGGATTGAGCGGCCAGCGCCCGCTCCCCAGTGGACATGCCCTTACCCCCCCGTCCTGGTGCTGGTGCGAGTCAGTCCCAGACAAACCCAAACAAAGCCGAGTACGCAGGCGCACGCGCCTGTGCACTGGGAGGGACGCTGGCTTGGCCTCGGTGTGCGCATGCGCGCTGCAGCGCGGGAACGTTGTCTCTAACGGCTCGGCGGCGTTGCGCCAGGCACCTGGACTGGGGTCGTTGAGGAGGACCGGTGAGTCTCGGAGGGGCCGAGACGGGCCGCGCGCTGGGACTTTTCCGGGGGTGTGTGGTCGGTCAACGCGACAGCATCAGGTAGCTATGAAGTGAGAAGGGGCGTTCAGGTGGCCAAGACTACATCTCCCGGCATGCAATGCGCCCACCTCAGTAAGCGTCCTATGACCAGGGGTGGCAATGCATGCTGGGAGATGTAGTCTCTCTCATCTAACTTTAGGGAGCCCCTCCAGTCACAGACAGTATGGTTATGGCCATACCTCTCTCAGCTAGGGTGACTAGATGTCCCGCTTTTATAAGGACAGTCCCGATTTTTGGTCTTTTTCTTATTTAGGCTCCTATTAGCCCCCACCCCCTGTCCCGATTTTTCACACTTGCTGTCTGGTCACCCTACTCTCAGCCCACCCAAAAGGGGTCCCAATCACTCAGATTAGTCCAAGGGTTCTCAGACTTTTGAACTGGTGACCCCTTTCACATAGCAAGCCTCTGAGTGCGACCTCCCCCACCCCCATACATTAAAAACATTTCTGTATATATTTAACACCATTATAAATGCTGGAGGCAAAGCGGGGTTTGGGGTGGAGGCTGACAGCCCATGTAATAACCTCGCGACCCCCTGAGGGATCCTGACCCCCAGTTTGAGAACCCCTGGATTAGTCCTACCTACTATCACAACAGTTCCTTATATCATGACAGTCACTGCAGGAGACCCAGCACCAAACCGTGATGATCTCCACTGCAAGAACATCGTTTCCATATGTCATGACAGTAGCTGCTGCGAAAAAGTGCAATGACATGATCTCTGTGAAGTCATGAGAGTCCCCCCTGCAAGGATCTAATTGTCCATGATGTCACGACAATCACTGCCGCAAGGCTCAGCATAATGACATCGCCTCCCGTGTCATGACAGTTGCTGCCAGAAGCCATGGCAAAGTTGCATCATCCCCTGTGTCAGAGTAGGAGCTGCCTAGGAGAAGTGGTGTGAGGAGGGTGTAATGTAAATAGTCCCTGTAACAGGCATGACGTTGGTGTTTATGATCATATAACAAACAAATGTTGGCTAATGGATCTGGGGAGTAATCGGGGGCAAGGGTGTGTGTGTGGGTGCGTGTAGAATATCCCATGGCTTCTCCATCAGGCAGCAAGTGGAGACATTTACCAAGGGAGCAAAGCACTCAAATACACAAAAGGTTATGCTGTATTCAACACAGCCTTCCTGTTCAATAGCTGTGTGTGTTTTGCACTTCTTTATAGATTATACATCTCTGTTGACCCTACTTCTCTCCCCACTGCTTTAAAGGTCATGAAACATCATTGTGCTCGTCCCCCTAAGGCAGGGAAGTCTGTTAGAGAAGGAGCTGCACAAAAGAAGAGCAAGTCACAGCAGCACCCAGAACCTGCCAGCAAAAAAGCAGATGGAGGACAAAAACGGAGTCAAGAGAAAGAGGTAATTAAATTTCAGACTAATCAGCCCAAAGAAATAAAATTATTCAAGTGGGAAGAGAGAATATGTCGTCCTTTTTCTAATGTGTGTGGGGAGGAGAGCTTTTCTTTGCTCAAGTTAAGCAAATATTCAAATATCCAGTCTGTTCAAGATGGGCACCCCTTCTCTCTGCAACACACAGACTGGCTGGAAAAGACATGAGAAAATCCTCAGGGCCTGTAGGAAATAGATATCTGAATTTTATGTGATGGGTCAGGAGGGGGCAGTGTAGTCCCATAGCTTAATGAAACAGAACTGGCTATTCATCTATTAAAGGGATGTATTCTAGAACTGATTAGTGACTACGTGATTAGAGCAATAAAATCTTAGCTCAGTCATTCCTTGGAGAAAGTAGATCACTTCTGGCTCATGGTCTGCAGGGCACGAGATTGACACCGACAGCTTTCTATCTGAAAGATGCTCCTTGTCACAACCAGCCTTATGAGCAGCGTGGTCCCATGCTGTTGAAAAGAGATTAGGAGAAATAAACCCATACATTTTCTCATCCGCAGACTTGCTTCTGTAATGTGAGAGCTAAAGAGGTCTGGTTATGAGTTGCTTCCTCCTGTTTAAGACTGAAAGAAGCCTGCACAACTTGTGTGAGATGTGCTCTTATTTGAGAATGTGTGCTGGATGACTATGGCTGCACAAGGCAGAAAACAAGCCTTTACTACAAGAGAGGCAAATGCCATTGTCATGTGTTCAAATGGCTTCTCAGCCCTTACTATAAAGTTGGTCCTTGGAAGCAAGTGGATGGTTCCATGCACCAGAAAACATTTATAGGCAGTCCTCGAACTTACGACACAATTGGTTCCTGAAAATTGCATCGCAAGTCGAAACGTAACTCGGAATCGCAATCCACTCCATTGTGGGACTGAGCGTTGTAAAGTCGAAACCAACTGTCGTAAGTCGAATCAGGGTGTCAATTCAGAAGCATCGTAAGTGTCCTTCGTCAGAAGTCAAACGTCATAAAGTCGAGGACTGCCTGTACACATCTTTCTCTGGTGTAAATTTTCCTTTTTACCAGATCACACAGCCAGCCAAGAAGAGAGAGAAGCGACAGAGGGAGCAGTCTCCTGAGGGTACAAATTTCCTTATTTTCTCCACATGTCTGTATCCCATCAATATTTTAGTGCTTCACCCATAAATCCATATTCTGAAGCAACACTGAGAACAGGAAATAACTCATAAGTTTTATCAAAATATGATTGCAAATAGGCCTCAATTTTTTTCTGTGCATGACAAAAAATAAATTATCCTCTGTATAACCTTAGCCAAGATGCATTTCTATGTCTTATTAAAATATATGATTTTACTTCCAAATAGTATGTTTCTTTTCTATTGAGTGCTTGTGGTGGGGCCTGTGTGTGTCTATTGGGACCACAAGGGTCCTCATTTTAACTTGCTCCTGATCCCTTGATGGCTACTGGATTATTGGTGCTTAATATACAAATAAGTAGACAAGGTCCCTGCCCTCCAGAGTAGGGCTCCATGTCTGTCACAGAGGTCGCAGAGGTCACTGATTCCGTGACTTTCTGCGACCTCCATGACTTCTGCAGGTGCCAGCGTGGCTGACCCCCGGGCCGCCCAAGCAGCTGGCCCCGGGGCCAGCCACACCAGCCACTGCTGGAGCAGCTCCGGGGACAGCCACACCAGCCACTGCTGGAGCAGCCATGGCCCCCGGGCGGGTGGCTGGCCAGAGCAGCCACGGTCCGTGGCCCCCGGCAGCTGGAGCCGCTGGCCCCAGGCGCCCCCCCTCCCCAGCAGTGTTTCCCCTCCCCCCCAATATAAGTCATGGACAGGTCACGGGCTGTGAATTTTTGTTTATTTCCTGTGACTTGTCCATGACTTTTACTAAAAATACCCGTGACTAAATCGTAGCCTTACTCATGAGTTTACCATCTAAATGGGATAGTATTCCCTTTAGAACCTTTAAAACTGCTCCTTAGTCAGTCTGCAGAAGTCACTGCTAAGTGACAGAAAACATTCCCTTCTCGAATAAACATGCCATCTCTGCAGCACTTCCAACCTCTTCTGCATCCATCCGTTTAGAAATCAGGGCTGGAAATCGAACCTGAGTCAGTCGTATAGCAGTGCCTAATGTCAGTAGCTCAAGTGTCACTGGGGAGGGGGATGTGTTATGGACCAGTAGCCAAAATGGCTTCTCATGGGCTTACTTCTCAATCCTTTCACCAGTTTTATCAATTATGTTGGGAGGAAATCACAGTAGAATGGCAGCTTCTTAGGGCAGGGACCACATATCTTGTGTGTGTTTTACATCACCAAACATACTGTCAGTGCTTTACAAATAACTACTACTGACAGTGTGGACAGCTCTGAGATGCTGTTTCTTTGGGGCAGAAAATCTGCTCTTGAGTTAATAGCTCAGTCATTTGGGGGTCAGAGAAGTAACTGATTTACCATAAAGTTTTCTATCCAAGTCTAATAGGTCACACCTTGACTGTTTCTCCTCTCTCTCTTTCTGGTACCAACAAAAACAGGTTCTTGGGGCACAAAAAAGGTGAAGTTGGCCCCCGGCAAAACAGCAGCCTGGCAGCCACTCCCAGACAGCAGCATCGACTACCTGGGAGGCATGATGGATTCAGTAATATTGCAAGTATCAAGCACCACCACATCCCATACCTCAGCCAAGGCTTC
Organism: Emys orbicularis; assembly: GCF_028017835.1. Taxonomy (NCBI): domain Eukaryota; kingdom Metazoa; phylum Chordata; order Testudines; family Emydidae; genus Emys; species Emys orbicularis. The sequence continues at coordinate 15,961,570 of NC_088685.1, read as the reverse complement.
AAACACATAAGACCAAGAATCTCATTATGTTTCCTCAAGTAATTAGGATGCTTAATGTAATAGCTAGTAAAAAAAAAAAATCATTCTGAAAGTGTCCGAGCAACTAATCAGTTATTGAGGATTCTAAACATTGTAGCACATGACATCAGGTCCATCTGGCACTGGAACTCTTCATTTGGAAAGCATGAGATGAGATTTGGAAGGTGTTCTCAGCCTGGGGTAGAAAGACGCCTTGAGACATTTAATAGATAGTGGAAAAATAAAGACATACCCAGGTAAACTGACAGCATAAATGGCTGCATTTGCAGTTCAGCAATATTATTTCATGGAAGCTCTGCCAGACAGTTATGTGTTGTGTGATATTGCTGATCATATAATCCCATTCCAGGAAGTTCCTTCTACTTATAGATTCTGTGGTAGAAATTAACACTTTGCTTTTCCCTTCTTCTAGATCCATTCTGAGTAAATCAATAAAAGAAAAAGATGACATTCAAAAGCACCTCAACCTCCTGAAGGAAAGGTAATGAGTGGTATGGCGAAGAGACCCAAGGGCTCTCAGTGACTTTGTAACATATTCCTAGAAATGTTCCTTCAATCCTGGAAGCTGTCATTTTTAGGAAATCTATCAGAGGGAAGCTGCTGTATGATCAAGAAAGGGAAACCTCAAGAGCATATCTGCTGAAGTGGATGATCAAGATTTGTTCAAAGTGGCAGAGCCTCTCTTTAACCACCTTATATAGGCAACAGGCACTCAGGCAGCATTCCTGGGAGCTGCTGGAATGAACTGTATGCTCTAGAACTGTATTATAAAGTGAGATATTGAATTTGGCAATTTAGAGCCACCATCATTTTGTGACATCAACAGTTTAAAAAAAAAAAAAAAAAAAACCTCGCTCAGGTTGTTAAGAGCTGTGACCATTAATAGCATGCGTGGAGAAGGGTAATCTCATGTGTTGGCATAAGGTGCAGCTTTCTTGTACTTCATTGCTCAGGTAGCCAGTTATACTGTGAAAAATGTGTCTTCCTTTGAAGTGGCGATGACTGGCTACTGCCAGAGGCCAATACCAACTTGAGACACCGTGACCTGATTTCTGGAGGTGCTGAATGCGCACAGCTCTGATTAACTTCAGGGGGAGTTGTGGGAGCTTAACATTTCTTAACATCAGACCAAGTTATTTCACACTGGACATCCAAAAATCAAGGCATCTCCAAAATTAATGGCCACTTTTGAAAACAGGCATAAAGCTCTTGCTCCAACATGTATCTATATAGTATCTTTAACAAAGGCACAGGACACTGTATAGAGTTACTCAAATGAAAGGGTCCAAATTGGGAAACAGAAAGTGCTGCGCATAAGCACTTAGTTAGTTTTATTTTAAATGGGGAAATGATCAGAACAGCGCAGATAGTACTTAGAAGTAAGTTTCATATCCAGGAGCGTAGCCACAACATAACCCTAGCTCGTAGTACCTTTATATTATATCAAGAACAATTAAATAGGATACTGATTCTGACCTCCAGTAACTAAAGGGGGTTATAATGTTGGTCTTAAATCCAAGGCTATTTAGTTATTTTTATGTAAGCAAATACTACAACAGGTTCAAGTTGTATTTACTGAGAGCCAATGTAAATATTTTACGATGGGAATAATTTATTGACATAGGTCAGTGCTTGTAAGAATATGGGCTGTAGCACTGGGTATGAGTTCCATCCTGAACTTTTATAATTAGACATTACTGCAGTAAAGACTTGTGATAATCCAGTCTTAAAAAGATAAGGACATTTATAAGCAATTCCAGCTCCTTCTCCTCTCTCTTCCCCCTCTCTCCCACCAAAAAAGAGTCTTGGCTTTAGTAGATGATAAAAAGATGACTGAGCAAAGATACAAAGCATTAGCAAAACTAAAGGATGAACCATTACGAATACTTGTTTTAAGCATCAGAATCCTCAGTGAAAAAATCAAACAACATGTCATAACTGATCTTCTTTGGTTTAAATAATTAGAGCCCTGCGCAGATACAAAAATTTGCATCTGTATCTGATCAGCATCTGCAATAATTAATTTGTATACGATCCACACTCCACCTTTTATATGTATCCGCATCAGCACCCTATCTCACTGTTAGAGCCCTGCATGGATACAAAAACTTTGATCCACATCCGATCTGCAAAGATGGTAAACACCACAACTGCATCCGCGGATATAAAGCGGATATCCGCGGATTTGCAGGGCTCTATAAATAATAACACTAAGCACTTCCACAGCACTTCACAAAAATTAATTAATCTTAACAAAGACCTGAGAATAGTACTAACCTACTTAACCTTATAGTTGCCAAACTGAGCCAGAGGGATTAAGTGAGACCACAGCAGACAACATGGTCATAGCCAAGATAAGACCTCTGGAGTTGCTGGCTGCTAGTTCTGTGCTCAGGCATCTAAACCACATCACTCTTGAAAGAGAATTTCAGCCCACTCTCCCTTCTTTCTTTAACACTCTGGGCCCTTTATTTCAGTGAGAGCAGCTCTGGGAGTATATGGTGAACATGCCTTCTCCCTATGCAGATCTTTAGTGGGTCACCTTGTTTTTTCAGGAACAAACATGTGATTTTTTTTTTTTTTTTAAATAAAATCAAGGCTTCTAAGACATTACAAGACCCTGAAGGTGCCTATTGGGAAGCTAAGCAACCTGAAAAATGTGCTGAGTCTTAAGGTGGCAGAGAAACAGAATCTCTCATCCAATGAAGAGGCTATGGCACTACTACAGGTAAGGGAGACATGGGGGCAAAGGGGGTATGGGATAGGAATAAAGAATATGTATAAATCCTTGTTCTGCTCCCCAATAGATTCTAACCTTTCAATGGAAGGACCATTTACTCTAGTGATGGGAGGGGAACTTCAGGTGTTCATGTTCTTTCATTCCTGATCTTCACTTCACACTGCTGCATTGAAGGATCCCAATTGTGCACTGGAGAGACTATGGTCTCCAGGGATGAGGAGGAAATTCAGTCAAGGTTCACTCAATCCAGGTCTTATTCACCTCTTTTATCAGGCACTTCATTAAAAAAAATTCTGATGTGCATCACAGTACAAAGGGGAACAAAGACGATCCGAGGAATTATAGACCAGTCAGCCTAACTTCAGTACTTGCAAAGATACTGAAACAAATGATTAAACAATCAGTTTGTAGCACTTAGACAATAATATGGTTATAAAGAATAGCCAGCATGGATTTGTAAAGAACAAATCATGCTAAACCAACCATTTTTGACAGGGTTACAAGTGGATGGAGGTACGGGGGAAGCTATAGATGTGATAACTTAATTTTAGTAAGGAATTTGACACTATGCCACATGACAGTCTCATAAGAAAACTAGGGAAATGTGGTTTATATGAAAATACTATAAGGTGAGTGTACTGCATCCCTTTAATAGTTGCTGCTGGATTTCCTGGGCTGCCTCCCACTTGGTCTCATCACCTCTCTGTTCCCTTTTTCTTCCAGACCTCCTTGCCTGCAAAATTTCTCAGTCTCTGCCCTAATTTCTCAGGGTCTTCTCTCAGGCCTCTTTTCCTGGAGAGCTTGTAACAATCTCTGCCCCCGTTTAGTCATGGTTTTCTCTCCCAGGCTTCTGCATGGAGAGCTTCACAATCCTATCCCTGCTTGAGCAGGGTCTCTCTCAAGCCTCTTTACCTGTGGAACTTCACAGCCTTCCAGTCCTTCTTCACACATCTGGTTCCAGCCAGCAACTGACCTGCTCTGGCCCAGTAACTCCTTTTAACTGAGCCTGCTGAGCTCTGATTGGCTGCTTCCCTGCAGCTTTTCTAGGCAGGCCTGGAGGACACAGCTTTCACTGCTCCTTTTCCTGTGGTGGGGTATGGTTAGGATCATAAGGCCTCCAGCAGGGGGCCTCAAAGGGCCTGCTATACCCCATCACAGAGTGTTGTTTGTAAGACATGGGAGGTAATTGTCCTGCTCTACTCAGCACTGGTGAGGGCTCAGCTGGAGTACTGTGTCCAGTTCTGGGTGCCACACTTCAGGAAAGATGTGGACAAATTGGAGACAGTTGAGAGTAAAAATGATAAAAGGTTTAGAAAACCTGACCTATGAGAACAACAAGGAGTCCGGTGATACTCCTGATACTTGACCTACGAGGAAAGGTTAAAATAACTGGATGTGTTTAGTTTTCAGAAAAGAAGGCTGACAGGAGGACTTGATAAGTCTTCAAATATGTTAACGGCTGTTTTAAAGAGGACAGTGATCAGTTCTCCATGTCCACTGAAGACAGGACAAGAAGTAATTGGTTTAATCTGCAGCAAGGGAGATTTAAGTTAGCTATTAAGAAAGATTTTCTAACTATAATTGTAGTTAAGCACTTGAATAGACTTCTAAGAGAAGTTTTGGAATCCCCATCTTTGGAGGTTTTTAAGAACAAGAAACCTGTCAGGGATGGTCTAGGCATATTTGGTCCTGCCTCAGCACTGGGGATGGACTGAATGACCCCCCTTCCAGCCCTACATTTCTGTGGTTCTGTAGTAATATTTGAGCAGCTCTCTGATGTGCAGTTCCCCTTGTTATGGTAGTTTGGGATAACACAAACTTACAAGTAGCCACATTGCCTGTTTCTTGCTGGGGTGGGGGTGAATTTGGCACATAATTGGATTCTGTGGTGGTAATCGCTAATCTAACTGATCAGTAACCCAGATCCCTCATCCTTTCACGGTCTTCACACAAGTGTTCTATTAGACAGTGAGATTTCATGCTGTGTTTACTCTGGAGGCTGAGATGCAGTGGACGGTGTAATGAGGAGGCGACAGAATTTATAGTGTGTTGTATAGGGTATGTCTACACTACGAGGGTAGTTCGATTTCACTTAAATCGAATATGTGGAATCGATATTGCAAAGTCGAACGTGTGTGTCCACACTAAGGACAGTAATTTGACTTTGTGAGTCCACACTAACGGGGAAAGCGTCGACATTGGAAGCGGTGCACTGTGGGCAGCTATCCCACAGTTCCCGCAGTCCCCGCTGCCCATTGGAATTCTGGGTCGAGCCGCCAATGCCTTCAGGGTAAAAAAAATGTGTCTAGGGTGCTTTTGGATAATTGTCGTCATCCGTCCGTCACTACCGCCCTCCCTCCCTCCCTGAAAGCGCCGGCGGGAAATCAGTTTGCGCACTTTTCTGGTCAGTGACAGCGCGGACGCCACAGCACTGCGAGCATGGATCCCGCTGCGACCATCGCTGCAGTTGTGGCCGTTGTCAACGCCTCGCAGCTTATCATCCACCTTTCCCAGAGGCAGATGCAGATAAACCAGGCGAGGAGGCTACGGCACCGCGGTGAGGCCTGAAGTCTGAGAGTAGCACAGGCCTGTCAGAAAGCACGGGACCCAGCGCCGAGGACATCACGGTGACAATGGGTCATGTGGATGTTGTGGAACGGCGATTCTGGGCACGGGAAACAAGCACGGACTGGTGGGACCGCATAGTGCTGCAGGTCTGGGATGAATCCCAGTGGCTGCGAAACTTTCGCATGCGGAAGGGGACTTTCCTTGAACTTTGTGAGTTGCTGTCCCCTGCCCTGAAGCGCAATGACACCCGGATGCGAGCAGCCCTGACTGTCCAGAAGCGAGTGGCCATAGCCCTCTGGAAGCTTGCAACGCCAGACAGCTACCGGTCAGTCGCGAACCACTTTGGCGTGGGCAAATCTACCGTGGGGGTTGTTGTGATGCAAGCAGCCAACGCAATCGTTAAGGTACTGCTCTCAAAGGTAGTGACCCTGGGAAACGTGGAGGTCATCATAGATGGCTTCGCCGCGATGGGATTCCCAAACTGCGGTGGGGCTATAGATGGAACTCACATCCCTATCCTGGGACCGGACCACCAGGCCAGCCAGTACATCAACCGAAAGGGCTACTTTTCAATGGTGCTGCAAGCACTGGTGGACCACAGGGGACGTTTTACCAACATCAACGTCGGATGGCCGGGCAAGGTTCATGACGCTCGCGTCTTCAGGAACTCTGGTCTGTTTAGACGGCTGCAGGAAGGTATTTACTTCCCGGACCACAAAATAACTCTTGGGGAAGTGGAGATGCCTACAGTGATCCTCGGGGACCCAGCCTACCCGCTAATGCCCTGGCTCATGAAGCCCTATACTGGTGCCCTGGACACTGAAAAAGAACTGTTCAACTACCAGCTGAGCAAGTGCAGAATGGTGGTGGAGTGTGCCTTTGGCCGTCTCAAGGTGAGATGGAGAAGCTTACTGACTCGCTGTGATCTCAGCGAAACCAATATCCCCATTGTTATAGCAGCTTGCTGTGTGCTCCACAATCTCTGTGAGAGCAAGGGGGAGACCTTTATGGCGGGGTGGGAGGTTGAGGCAAATAGCCTGGCTTCCGATTACGCCCAGCCAGACAGCCGGGCGATTAGAAGATCCCAGCGGGACGCGCTGTGCATCCGGGAGGCTTTGAAAGCTAGGTTCCTCAGTGAGCAGGGTGACCAGTGACTTTTCAGTTTGTTTAAAGAGAAGCTGAACCTGCCCCCGTTTCTTTACCCGGTTAATGTTGTCTATCCTATCCAGCTACATACCCCCTTCACCCCCTTCCAAAAAAATAAAATCAGTTTTATTTTGTTAATGAACACCGTTGTCTTTATTACTGTTTTCGCGGGAATGTTTTAAACCTGGGACGCAGACTGTGGTGGGGAGCGGGTGTAGTGTACTGATGCAAATGATGCTTCTAAACTCCAGGAATGACAGGATTCGCAGTGGTGGACTGGTTGTTTCAACGGAGCCTGCCAGCCCTCCTGAGCGGGACTGCGTTTAGGTGGGGGCTATGTGACTGTATGGCAGGGGGAGGAGGGTTACAGATCCCCTGCTGCGTGGCTCTGTGATCCAGGAAAAGGACCGCTGCATAAGATCTGCCCTCCCCCGCCACACAGTCACAGAGCACCCCCCGCCCCCCACAGAACATGAAAACCACATCCCAGACTGACCAGGGTAACTAGTCACTGCACTGTGTATGTGCCCTGCTGCTGGACCTGCCCCCGCCTCTGTACCCTGCTAAAGGTGACTGTCCTGTCCAATTACCAAGCCCCTTCCCCCCCTTCAGACAGACTCTCCTCCAAAAGAACATGATGGAAACAGTAATGAACAGAAACGTATTTTTTATTAACAACCACACATGAAACTGGGGGGTGAAACTTGGACGGGGGCTTGGGTGAGGCGGGAAGGAAAGGACTTTTCAAACTTTGGGGAATGACAGCCTTCTGGTGCTTGAGCAGTCTGCAGGGGTGGAGTGAGAGTTTTCACGGACTCTGCCGCCCCTCCTTCTTTGGACTTTGGGCGAGGGGGGTATGGGACTTGGTGGCGGGGGAGGGCGGTTACTGATAGCCTGCAGCGGGGCTCTGTCCTCCTGCCTCCGTTCCTGCAGAACATCAACAAGGCGCCGGAGCGTGTCCGTTTGCTCCCTCAGAAGTCCAAGCAGCGTTTGAGTCGCCTGCTGGTCTTCCTGCCGCCACCTCTCCTCACGTTCCATGTGTGTCCAGTGCATTTGGGACAAATTCTCCCTCCACTGGTTCTGCTGTGCTGCCTGGGCTCGGGAGCAGCCCATTAGTTCTGAGAACATGTCCTCTCGCGTCTTCTTCTTCCTCCGCCTAATGTGCGGTAGCCTCTGGGAGTGTGATGCCAGGCTGGGTTGGGAGACAGTCGCAGATGTGCCTGTGGGAAAGAGAAAAAGGTAGTGAATTCCTCCGAAAGATAAATGTAGTTGTGAACAAAGAACATAGTCTTTCTCTGTGAACAAGACCATGCACTGCACCTATCACATGCGCACTCAGGACAAGGTCGAATTTTCGGACCTCGCCTTCAGTGCCTGGGGTCTTGCACTGCCTATCTGGGAAGCGGGGCAGGACACCGGAATTTCTGTAGCAGGCAGACATGGTAAGCCGTAGACTTGTGGCTGCTTAAAACTTTAATAGTAGCACTGGCCTCCTTTCACATTGAAAGCAATGCCAGTCTCTGCTGCCAGCAATCCGGCAAGCATGAACTCTGCCCCTGTCCCACCCCCTCGCGGCTGTCCCAGGGAAAGATCCCTGTATGCTGCCCCTCTCACGCCTCCACCACGTGGCTGTAAACCAGCGGTTACAGTTCTGTAAAGGAACGGGCAAGCAGTCCCAATACTAACAGTCCCCTACCTAATTCAAAGCAGGTCATCATGAGCGACATCACAATAATGAGGATCTCGGACAGCGATAAAGAAAGGATGCTTCGGGAAAGCCTGCAAAGACCAGGGCCGTATGCCGCCATGCTGTGCAAGGCTATGATCCCGGAGTACTTGAGGATCTCCTGGCGCGGAAACGTCTCCTACTTCGGAGGACCCAATAAGGCCGCTCTCCCCAGGAACCTGATGAACAGGCTTTCCAATTACCTCCAGGAGAGCTTCCTCGAGATGTCCCTGGAGGATTTCAGCTCTATCCCCGGACATATAGACCGCATTTTAATATAGCTGCACTGGCAGGGACTAAAGAGTGGAGCGGCTTGGGCAGCAGAATCATGCACAACCGGACACTGTTAGATTTTTTCTAAATAGTTTGGACTGAATAGTTAAGCAAACAAATCATGAAAAACACATTGTTCTTATTGTTAATATTCCAGTTCTGTTAAAAATAAATGTTTAAATGTTTCAAACACTTACTGCTTGATCCTTCCCCTGAAGCTGTGTCCGGGTTAAATGCTGGGGACGGTTGGTAGGGGATCTCTGTAAGGGTGATGAAGAGATCCTTGCTGTCGGGGAAAATCAGCTTGGTAAGCGCTGTCGACTGCCTCGTCCTCCTCATCTCCTTCCTCATCTTCCCCGTCCGCGGAACCGGCGGTGGACAATATCCCATCCTCAGAGTCCACGGTCAGTGGTGGGGTAGTGGTGGCGACCGCACCTAGGATGGAATGCAGTGCCTCGTAGAAACGGGATGTGTGGGGCTGGGATCCGGATCGTCCGTTTGCCTCTTTGGTCTTCTGGTAGCCTTGTCTCAGCTCCTTGATTTTCACGCGGCACTGCGTTGCATCCCGGCTGTATCCTCTCTCTGCCATGGCTTTAGAGATCTTCTCGTAGATCTTTGCATTCCGTCTTTTGGAGCGCAGCTCGGAAAGCACGGACTCATCGCCCCACACAACGATCAGATCCAACACTTCCCGATCAGTCCATGCTGGGGCCCTCTTTCTATTCTGAGATTGCATGGCCATCTCTGCTGGAGAGCTCTGCATCGTTGCCAGTGCTGCTGAGCTCGCCACGATGTCCAAACAGGAAATGAGATTCAAACTGCCCAGACAGGAAAAGGAATTCAAATTTTCCCGGGGCTTTTCCTGTGTGGCTGGTCAGAGCATCCGAGCTCGGACTGCTGTCCAGAGCGTCAACAGAGTGGTGCACTGTGGGATAGCTCCCGGAGCTATTAGCGTCAATTTCCATCCACACCAAGCCTAATTCGATATGGCCATGTCTAATTTAGCGCTACTCCCCTCGTTGGGGAGGAGTACAGAAGTCGAATTTAAGAGACCTCTATGTCGAACTAAATAGCCTCGTGGTGTGGACGGGTGCAGGGTTAATTCGATGTAACGGCGCTAAATTCGACATAAACGCCTAGTGTAGACCAGGCCATAGTGTCGCACCTCTCCCCGTGAAACTCTATAGTGGTAGTGAGTAAGATGGCACCAATGACCACTATGACTCACAAACTGCTGACCTTAAAATCTGCCCCTGCTTCCTCTTTGTTTCTTAGACGAAGTCTTAAAATGGCTATGAATTATCATTTCATATTCTAACGCTCCAGGAAACAATCTGTATCCAATGGGACACTTCCACAGATAAGCAACTCACTATCTTTAGCCCATCTGCCACAGAGCAGGAAGGAGGCAGGGCTCTGTGCTTGATGGAAAGTTAGTCAGGAAGTGCTGTCTAAGGCCACCGACCATGAAGAATCATTGTGTTCAGTTTTAAAACAAAATCCCACCAAACTTGCTGGCAGACAAGGAAATACTGAAGATGCTGAAACAATATTTTGTTATCCACGTGTCTTGTTTCTATTGGATTTCTGCCTCTTCTGTTCCTGCCTGCGGGTAGCAGGGAACAAGAGGCATCCTTTCTTATTTTGTGGAAGAAATCCAATAGGACATGTTCTGGGAAGGACAAGGACAAGAGAATGGGCAGTGAAGAAAAATTACAATGTAAGCAGGTGCCAGTCCGTGCCTCTCACACTTCATCTGCTTCAAACTTCCCCTTTCCAGGGTTTTGTTCTTATGGTTTACTTAAGTGGCAACATCAAAACATAACCCTGAGCTGGCTGTTCAGAGGGATTTTCCCCTTTGAGTTTCTTTCTGAGACAGAAATAACCTCCTTCTGAATTGGAGATAATAGGAGCCACCTGGTCTGTCTGTCATTGAGTCAGCAAAAGAACTCAACATCTCTGCGTAGAACCTGACATTCTATTACACAAATATTATTTAAAATATCATTTTCAACTTCTCAAAGCATTTGTCTTCCTCTCTGGTTCCCCTGGAAGAGTTCACGTAGATGCATAAGGTGGCTGTCGCCTTGGTATTGTAACAGGAGCTTATCTGGCTTATTTGGCTCATCCAGTCAAGCTGTTTCTAACAGAAGAGCAGCTGTGGGGCTGGGAGAAGGTGGGACTAGAGTCTTAATTCCATGCTTGAACTGAATCCAAGTGTAAAGAGGTTAGCCGGGGCTCATCCCTCGCCGGGGTGGCGGGGAGCCACACCGCCTCACTATACACTGTTGATGTCCTGGGGGGAATTAGTCCGGCCACGGGAGTCTCCTTCGGCGGCCCTTGCGGCAACTGAAATAAGCACAGTACGTCCAGACCCTGGGTCAGGCTGGGGGAACAGTGAGTCAGGTGCTCAAGCCCTCAGGCAAGGGTTGAGCAATAGTAACACAAACATTAGCAATAAGCCCAGGCCCTGGGTCAGGGCAGGGCAACAATGTGTCAGGTGCTCAGGCCATCAGGCAGGGCTGAGCAGTAGCAATGCAAACAGTAGCAATGAGCCCAGGCCTCCAAGGGACCTGGGAGAGGGGGAGACTGCCACCCCGGAATTGGGTGGCAGGGGGGACGCAGGCCCTCCCACTCCACTGCGTCCCAGTCTCCCTATTGGTTCCCCTGGTCAGGTACCAATTCAGGTTAAGCTTCTCCTAACCCTTTACAGTTAAGGCAAATAGGGTATAGCTGCTAAGGAGGATTCTATAGCTACTGACTGGCTGGGTGTGCATAAAAGGGAGCTATTCCCCCCCCCACACACACACAATTTATCAAAATGACAAAGTGCTTCTACTGAATTAGCACCTGGAAAACAGAGTTCACTTGATACTGAACACTGTCATGGAACCACTTGTCCACCTGTCTACAGGCTACTGGTCTCTTTAATAAGGAAAATGGGGATAATTAACTCACATCTATGAGCCATGGGGGATTAAAAGCCTGCATATAGTTGCTCTATGGGACCTGAAAATCCAGTGTAGGGGAGACACTTTCTTCTCTGGGTGGATCAAATGAAGAAGATTTTTTAAAAACTGATCTGTGTTTCAGAAGGTTTAGTCAGCAGCAGAAATGAGCACTGTGACGGGATGTCTGCCTTACACTGGCCCTAATGGGGTTAAAACTCAGCCTAGAAGGCTGCAATGCCTCTGGAGGGTGAGGCGCCCCCGTGGGCCAGCCTATACTCCACCTTGGTCCTGAGGCCTGCCGGGTATATCAGTTGGCGGCTCCTTCATGGGGCCGTGAACATGGGCGTGTTCTTGGTGTGGTTCACCCCCATGTGACACTATGCCACATGACAGTCTCATAAGAAAACTAGGGAAATGTGGTTTATATGAAAATACTATAAGGTGAGTGTACTGCATCCCTTTAATAGTTGCTGCTGGATTTCCTGGGCTGCCTCCCACTTGGTCTCATCACCTCTCTGTTCCCTTTTTCTTCCAGACCTCCTTGCCTGCAAAATTTCTCAGTCTCTGCCCTAATTTCTCAGGGTCTTCTCTCAGGCCTCTTTTCCTGGAGAGCTTGTAACAATCTCTGCCCCCGTTTAGGCATGGTTTTCTCTCCCAGGCTTCTGCATGGAGAGCTTCACAATCCTATCCCTGCTTGAGCAGGGTCTCTCTCAAGCCTCTTTACCTGTGGAACTTCACAGCCTTCCAGTCCTTCTTCACACATCTGGTTCCAGCCAGCAACTGACCTGCTCTGGCCCAGTAACTCCTTTTAACTGAGCCTGCTGAGCTCTGATTGGCTGCTTCCCTGCAGCTTTTCTAGGCAGGCCTGGAGGACACAGCTTTCACTGCTTCTTTTCCTGTGGTGGGGTATGGTTAGGATCATAAGGCCTCCAGCAGGGGGCCTCAAAGGGCCTGCTATACCCCATCACAGAGTGTTGTTTGTAAGACATGGGAGGTAATTGTCCTGCTCTACTCAGCACTGGTGAGGGCTCAGCTGGAGTACTGTGTCCAGTTCTGGGTGCCACACTTCAGGAAAGATGTGGACAAATTGGAGACAGTTGAGAGTAAAAATGATAAAAGGTTTAGAAAACCTGACCTATGAGAACAACAAGGAGTCCGGTGATACTCCTGATACTTGACCTACGAGGAAAGGTTAAAATAACTGGATGTGTTTAGTTTTCAGAAAAGAAGGCTGACAGGAGGACTTGATAAGTCTTCAAATATGTTAACAGCTGTTTTAAAGAGGACAGTGATCAGTTCTCCATGTCCACTGAAGACAGGACAAGAAGTAATTGGTTTAATCTGCAGCAAGGGAGATTTAAGTTAGCTATTAAGAAAGATTTTCTAACTATAATTGTAGTTAAGCACTTGAATAGACTTCTAAGAGAAGTTTTGGAATCCCCATCTTTGGAGGTTTTTAAGAACAAGAAACCTGTCAGGGATGGTCTAGGCATATTTGGTCCTGCCTCAGCACTGGGGATGGACTGAATGACCCCCCTTCCAGCCCTACATTTCTGTGGTTCTGTAGTAATATTTGAGCAGCTCTCTGATGTGCAGTTCCCCTTGTTATGGTAGTTTGGGATAACACAAACTTACAAGTAGCCACATTGCCTGTTTCTTGCTGGGGTGGGGGTGAATTTGGCACATAATTGGATTCTGTGGTGGTAATCGCTAATCTAACTGATCAGTAACCCAGATCCCTCATCCTTTCACGGTCTTCACACAAGTGTTCTATTAGACAGTGAGATTTCATGCTGTGTTTACTCTGGAGGCTGAGATGCAGTGGACGGTGTAATGAGGAGGCGACAGAATTTATAGTGTGTTGTATAGTGTCGCACCTCTCCCCGTGAAACTCTATAGTGGTAGTGAGTAAGATGGCACCAATGACCACTATGACTCACAAACTGCTGACCTTAAAATCTGCCCCTGCTTCCTCTTTGTTTCTTAGACGAAGTCTTAAAATGGCTATGAATTATCATTTCATATTCTAATGCTCCAGGAAACAATCTGTATCCAATGGGACACTTCCACAGATAAGCAACTCACTATCTTTAGCCCATCTGCCACAGAGCAGGAAGGAGGCAGGGCTCTGTGCTTGATGGAAAGTTAGTCAGGAAGTGCTGTCTAAGGCCACCGACCATGAAGAATCATTGTGTTCAGTTTTAAAACAAAATCCCACCAAACTTGCTGGCAGACAAGGAAATATTGAAGATGCTGAAACAATATTTTGTTATCCACGTGTCTTGTTTCTATTGGATTTCTGCCTCTGCTGTTCCTGCCTGCGGGTAGCAGGGAACAAGAGGCATCCTTTCTTATTTTGTGGAAGAAATCCAATAGGACATGTTCTGGGAAGGACAAGGACAAGAGAATGGGCAGTGAAGAAAAATTACAATGTAAGCAGGTGCCAGTCCGTGCCTCTCACACTTCATCTGCTTCAAACTTCCCCTTTCCAGGGTTTTGTTCTTATGGTTTACTTAAGTGGCAACATCAAAACATAACCCTGAGCTGGCTGTTCAGAGGGATTTTCCCCTTTGAGTTTCTTTCTGAGGCAGAAATAACCTCCTTCTGAATTGGAGATAATAGGAGCCACCTGGTCTGTCTGTCATTGAGTCAGCAAAAGAACTCAACATCTCTGCGTAGAACCTGACATTCTATTACACAAATATTATTTAAAATATCATTTTCAACTTCTCAAAGCATTTGTCTTCCTCTCTGGTTCCCCTGGAAGAGTTCACGTAGATGCATAAGGTGGCTGTCGCCTTGGTATTGTAACAGGAGCTTATCTGGCTTATTTGGCTCATCCAGTCAAGCTGTTTCTAACAGAAGAGCAGCTGTGGGGCTGGGAGAAGGTGGGACTAGAGTCTTAATTCCATGCTTGAACTGAATCCAAGTGTAAAGAGGTTAGCCGGGGCTCATCCCTCGCCGGGGTGGCGGGGAGCCACACCGCCTCACTATACACTGTTGATGTCCTGGGGGGAATTAGTCCGGCCACGGGAGTCTCCTTCGGCGGCCCTTGCGGCAACTGAAATAAGCACAGTACGTCCAGACCCTGGGTCAGGCTGGGGGAACAGTGAGTCAGGTGCTCAAGCCCTCAGGCAAGGGTTGAGCAATAGTAACACAAACATTAGCAATAAGCCCAGGCCCTGGGTCAGGGCAGGGCAACAATGTGTCAGGTGCTCAGGCCATCAGGCAGGGCTGAGCAGTAGCAATGCAAACAGTAGCAATGAGCCCAGGCCTCCAAGGGACCTGGGAGAGGGGGAGACTGCCACCCCGGAATTGGGTGGCAGGGGGGACGCAGGCCCTCCCACTCCACTGCGTCCCAGTCCGGGGTCCTAGCAGCAGCAGAAAACCCGCTGCTGTGTCAGTGGGGATCCTGACTGCAACACACTGACACGGGCTCTGGCAGTGCTGCAGCCAGACTAGGGTCGGCTGCCCCTGGGCTACTTCCAGACTCCCCCTCCTGGTACCTGGGTCACGGTGGTGTCCTCCAGGGGGTCCAGCACCATGGGTTCCTCAGGGTAGCTGGCTTGGGGCAGGCCCGGCAACTCCTCCGGGTAGCGGGCGTGGGGCAGGTCAGGCCAGTCCTTGGGTGCACCTAGGGCCACAGGGGCTTCCCAGTCGCGGGCCAGGCCAGTGTCTGGCCTCCCCGGTGGCTGTCTCTCCAGTGAGTTCTGAGGTCGAGCCTTTGTACTTCCGGGGCGCCCCCTGACCCTCTGAGGGGCGGGCTCAGTGCTCCCTAGCTCCACCCACTCCGTTGTCCGGAAGGGCTCGTCCCTCTCCAGGGCGGTGGAGAGCGACACCGCCTCACTACACCAAACTTCTTGTTCATAGACAGAGATCAATGGCCGTGTCGTAATAGAGCTGTTTCACTGCTTCATACAAATGCTGTCACATGATAGATGAGACTTCAGTCCTTTAATTCTATTGATTTCTTGTTCTTTGATTCTTTCTTGAGCATCTGTGTTTGTCAGGGAAGTTAAAAATGGGACAGTTTGGGTGGGACTCTACCACAATGTTTTGCATATAAACCGTTTTAAAATGTATTTGTTCTGTTCTTTTCATTTTAACCCAGGAAGAAATAACGACAGCTGTGCAGACTGCTGAGAACACAGACGAGAATATTCAGAGCCTGCAGGACAAAATCCAGACTCTCAGGAACCGGTTGGAGGAAGCTGAGGACAAGGCTAAGAAGGTATCTTATAACAAGATTTACTGCATTGATCCCAGGAGGGCATGTTTCTGGAACCAACCAGTACACGATCTCTGAGCAGAGGCCTTGTGTAGGAGAAACACACCTGGCATTAGGTGTGTGCATTTTCAAGGATTTCTAAACATCAGGGATTTCTGTCTTTCGGACGAAGAAATTAGGAGGAGGATGGCCGTAAAGAATCCGTTTGCATCTGTCATAACTATAAAGGGAAGGGTAACAGCTCTCCTGTGTACAGTACTATAAAATCCCTCCTGGCCAGAGACTCCAAAATCCTTTTACCTGTAAAGGGTTAAGAAGCTCGGGTAACCTGGCTGACACCTGACCCAAAGGACCAATAAGGGGACAAGATACTTTCAAATCTTGTGGGGGGGAGGCTTTTGTTTGTGCTCTTTGTTTTGGCTGTTGTTCGCTCTTGGGACTGAGAGGGACCAGACATCAATCCAGGTTCTCCACATCTTTCTAACCAAGTCTCTCATATTTCAAACTTGTAAGTAAACAGCCAGGCAAGGCGTATTAGTTTTCCTTTGTTTTCTCAACTTGTAAATGTACCTTTTACTAGAGTGTTTATCTCTGTTTGCTGTACTTTGAACCTGAGGCTAGAGGGAGGTCCTCTGAGCTCTTTAAGTTTGATTACCCTGTAAAGTTATTTTCCATACTGATTTTGCAGAGATGATTTTTACCTTTTTCTTTAATTAAAAGCCTTCTTTTTAAGAACCTGATTGATTTTTCCTTGTTTTAGATCCAAGGGGTTTGGATCTGTATTCACCAGGAGTTGGTGGGAGAAAGGAGGGGGATGGTTAATTTCTCCTTGTCTTAAGATCCAAGGGGTCTGGATCTGTATTCACCAGGGAATTGGTGAAAGGTTTCTCAAGGCTTCCCAGGAAGGGAATTAGCTTTGGGAATGGTGGCAGCGGACCAGATCTAAGCTGGTAGTTAAGCTTAGAAGTCTTCATGCAGGCCCCCACATTTGTACCCTAAAGTTCAAAGTGGGGAAGCAGCCTTGACAGCATCTGTGATCACATTTTATTTTTCTTGCTTCTCTAGGTGTTCCAGAAAAATGGTACAGGGGTCCTCAGTCTTCCAGAACTCCCAAAGCACAGCCTGACAGCACCCATTCTGCAGGTGAGCAGGGACAGGGCACCATGTTTTCAGAGACCTTCCAGACAATGAGGAGGAAACAACAGAAACCACATTACCCTTTCTAGCAGGAACTGTCTGCATTTCCCCTCTCCTGGGCAGAGCAATGTGTTTGTGTTTGAATAGTCTGTAAAATACTCTGAATAAGAACTGTCTGCCTATCCTTGATCGCAGAAAGAAGTTTATTAAATGGTCCCTTGTGAGATATTTCCATCCAAGTGTTAAGGATCACTATCCTCATGTCACCTTGTAGACAGCTGGGACTGCACTGGAAATAAAGTCTTATTGGATGGAATTTCTCCTGGACTTTTAATGGCTTGTCTACACATAGCAGCAATGCACACTGGGAGCGGGGGTGCGATTTTTGAAATGCACTCCCATAGTGTGCAGTGTTGCTCCCTGTAGACATGCCATAAGTGAAATGGATATGTCTTGTATGTCTCTCACCCATTCTCCTTCCTTTCTTCCTTCTCCAGGAGGAGATTCTGAAAATCCAAGACCAGAAAGGTATTCTGAAGGACCTAAGCACCATCCAGCACTCAGCTGAGATGAAGAACATGTTGACCCTCCTTGAACAGGCCTATGAGAAGGTGGACTTCCTTTGAGGAATCCATACACAAAGTTATGCTGAGGCTGGCTTTATTTCATGGTCCAGCAGGTGTTGATCCTGTGACAATGTTTTTTGCTTCTAAAGACTTGCCTTCTGCAATCACCAAGTGTCTATTAGTCAGTCCTTTATTAGCCAGATATTGGCACAATATATTGATTGTTGCCCAGTGGGACATTAGTGACATGCTGTTTTTTCACTGGCGTAAAGACCAGACATATAGAACCTAGCTCATCCACATAAGGACCACTTTTAAATAGTGTATATATTATCTATTAATAAACTGGGTTATGGCTGATATTTTCCATTTTCAAACATTTTTTTGTGGTTCAGAGAACTGACTGACCAGCAGCAGATTCCACTAGCTCTAATATTGCATTGAAAGGTCTGGATTTCTTTTCTTTCCTTTTGGAAGACTAGGATTGTTTCATTATATTAGGCCTGTCATGTCAGAGATATGAATATAGTACCTCTATGGACTCAACATTCACTCTAAAGAGAAAATTAAATCCTATTTGAAGTTGAATGATGTAATAGATATTTTATTTAAAGAATAGTTGCTAAACCACAATAAATACCTCCTTTTCAAGCAAAATTAGGTCTGTCTTTAAATGTAAATCAAAACACCTATGTGGGAACCGTAAGTTAAAGGATCAACATTTCATTTGATCAGTTGGACAGTATTCCTTACACTCTGAGTCCACTGCATAACAAAGGCACTTGCATCTGGTTCAGTAGTGTGTTAGGTTTATCCTGGGAGATGGGCAGGGATAAGAAAAGCTTATGGTGCAAATCTCAGAGTTCTGTACTCACCTCTTATTTCATTAATTCCCAGGAAATCTTTAGTTTTGGAAAAGGAAAACAAACTAAAATGTGCATTTCCTCCCAGGCCTCTCTTGCATGCATTTGTCAATGATAGATTCTCTCCATTATTTCATTAAAAGATCTGGTTATGACTGTCAGGGTATACACCCCCCCAAATCTGAACTCTGGGATACCGATATGGGGACCCTCATGAAAGACCCCCTAAGCTTTTCTACCAGCTTAGGTTAAAACTCTTCCAAGGCACAGTCTTGTGCCTTGGGCAGATACTGCTGCCACCACCAAGTGATTTTCACAAATATTCAGGGAAGAGTCACTTGGAATCCCCAACCCCCCAAAATATCCCCCCAAGCCTCTTCACCCCCTTTCCTGGGGAGGCTTGAGGATAAAATACCAACCAGTTGCTTTAGCAATGGGAGCACAGACGAACCCCTTGTCTAAGGACTTTAGAATCAAAGGATTCTTTTAAAAAAAAAAAAAGGTAAATTTTATTTAAAAAGCTAGAAACACATCTGAAAACTCAGGCTTTAGGGATTAAACACCAAAAATAACGTTCTTGGGGTTCATCTTAAAGGTTACAAGCAAAACAAAAGCACCTGGGGTTAGCACAGGGGAATCCACAAACCAAAACAACCAAAAAGGTTCCTAATCGCATCTGTCTTAACTTTTCTTGTGCTACTTACATATCTGGGGTTCCAAATGAGGAGTTTCTAGGTATGATGCTGATGATTTTCCATATCTGGCTTAACGATTACAGCTTGCTGCCTTCCCCTCTCTCCAGCCCGAGAGACAAAGAAAACCCCCCCCACACCCAGCAGTTTTTCCAATTTGAAAGGGTACCGTCTCCCTATTGGTTCCCCTGGTCAGGTACCAACTCAGGTTAAGCTTCTCTTAACCCTTTACAGTTAAGGCAAATAGGATATAGCTGCTAAGGAGGATTCTATAGCTACTGACTGGCTGGGTGTCCATAAAAGGGAGCTATTCCCCCCCCCCCCATTTATCAAAATGACAAAGTGCTTCTACTGAATTAGCACCTGGAAAACAGAGTTCACTTGATACTGAACACTGTCATGGAACCACTTGTCCACCTGTCTACAGGCTACTGGTCTCTTTAATAAGGAAAATGGGGATAATTAACTCACATCTATGAGCCGTGGGGGATTAAAAGCCTGCATATAGTTGCTCTATGCGTGGGACCTGAAAATCCAGTGTAGGGGAGACACTTTCTTCTCCGGGTGGATCAAATTAAGAAGATTTTTTAAAAACTGATCTGTGTTTCAGAAGGTTTAGTCAGCAGCAGAAATGAGCACTGTGACGGGATGTCTGCCTTACACTGGCCCTAATGCGGTTAAAACTCAGCCTAGAGGGCTGCAATGCCTCTGGAGGGTGAGGCACCCCGGTGGGCCAGCCTATACTCCACCCTGGTCCTGAGGCCCGCCGGGTATATCAGTTGGCGGCTCCTTCATGGGGCCGTGAACATGGGCGTGTTCTTGGTGTGGTTCACCCCCATGCTGGACACCTGCCCCTTCTGCGGCGTGAGAGAGACCCTGACGCACGTGTACCTGGGGTGTGCCAGTTGCAGCCCCTATTCCAGCTCCTCCAGAACCTCCTGCTGAGGTTCTGGCTGCACTTCTCCCCACACTTGTTCATCTTTGCACACCCTATCTGTGGCCCCACTAAGTTGCAAGACCTCGTCAACCTACTCCTGGCACTCGCCAAAGTAGCCATTTACACCACCAGGAAGAGAATGGAGGATGAGGGGGTGCTCTGTGACTGTGGGGCCTACTTCCGCTCCTCCCTGGTCTCACGCATCCGGGCAGAGTTGCTCTGGGCAGCGTCTGCTGGCTCCTTTGACGCCTTCGAGGAGCAGTGGGTGCTGTCCGGGGTTCTCTGCTTGGTATCCCTGTCCGGTTCCCTTCATTTAGACCTGTGACCTCACTCCTGTCCCTGTTATATCTTTAGTTATCCCCCGTACTTAATTGAGATCCCGGACCTTGTGGATCCTCCCCTTAGGCTGGGGAGGTCCTTTAGTAGTGGGTGGGCTCTGCCCGCCCACCTCCAGGATCCCAACAGACTGGAGGGCTGCAAGGAAACAGCCAATTAGGGCAGTGGCTGCAGGCAATTAGGGTGGCGGCTGGACCAACCAATCAGGGCCCAACCAGCCTATATAAAAAGAAGCTGCAGGCCAGAACCAGTCAGTCTGCTTCAGGAAGCCCAAGGGAGAGGACCAGCTTTCTAGAAGGCTTCAGAGACTAGTACTGTGACTAGGGCTGCTGGGAAGAAGGTGAAGGAGTCAGAGGCAGGAGCCAAAGGTGCTGGGGCTGCAGGAAAGTGCCCAAGGAATTAAGACAGATTGGTGGAAAAAGAAAGGAGGGGCAGTGGGAAGCTGTTGTTTACAGAGTCCCTCAGCAGGGACCGAGAGTAGTGGGTAGGCCAGGATTTCCCACTCACTGCTGAAGAAGTGGCTAAGCTATGGACTGCCGAGCTGATGCGAGGAGCGGCTAGACTGTTGCGGAAGGAGTCCCCCAGAAGGGGGAAAACCCAGATTGTGACACGGCTGGAGGACTGTGCCACAAAGCAGAGGCAGTGAGACTGGAACTGCAGTGGGTCTGCAGGTGGAGACAAGGACGGGAGAGCCACCACCACCCGAGGGCACACCTGCTGACCAGACCTAATTCCCGAAACGGCCAGCAGGAGGCACCAGTGTGGTGAGTGACCCTGTGACAAGCACTTATTGAAATAATCAGGATCCCAGCATAACTCTCCCCACTTCATAAGTTTGACTATGTTTTTCCTTATCCCTCTTGGCTGATGATAAATGAAGATTTTTTTTTTATTGATGTTAAACATTCATTGGATCAGGGACTCGCTCATCTCCCAGGTGAGTGCCCTAACTACTGGTCTTTAGAGTAATTTTCGTGGTCTCTGGCCCAAAGTGAAATGGCTTCAACAGGAGAGATTGAGACAGACCAACCCCAAAATAACCAATGTTTATGGAAGGGGGTCAGGTGGCTACTACCACCACTATGTTTTTGTCCCCAGAAGCCTTTACAGCTATTCTGAAGGGAAATGGGCCCTCTTCCCCCAGGAATGGTTTGTAAATATGATTTAATCAAAATCACTAAAGAAATGTAAGGGGTTTCTATTGGAACTTGACTGCCTCCGATTCTACAAGATGGGAATGTAATTTGGGTACAGTTGTGTAAAAATGATAGCGGTGGAAGGAGTGTTAGGCAAAAGAGAATTTGTAAGACTTTAAGGACCTAAACCAACACTCATGGTTTGTAAAATCCTGTTTGTAGGCTTGAGATAAATTGGTTTGGTTTTTGTTCTTAAATAAAGAAGAAACAATGCTGCTAAAACTCCATTTGAATCGCTCATTCAAAGTTGCAACACTGACAGATCCTTGTGCCAGACATGGGTAGCTAGTGCGATGTGGCTTTGGTATTTAGCATTTAACCCTTTGGGTACCTTCCTTGTGTGTTTAAAAAAAAAATCGAGTTTAATATCTTTTTAAATAGGGACCAGAGAATAAGGCCCTGGCTGGGGCAGCCAGAACTGGGAGAATGGGGAGAGATTCTGGATCCTTTTTTGGTAATAAATAGCAGCTAAGAACTGCAGGAGGGGAACAAAAAGTAAAGACAATGTACCTCTGAAGCAAAGGCGGGGTGGAATGTACAAAAAAGCAATGTCAGCAATACTAAGCCTTGAGGTGGCTCTGAGTAATCAAACTCACAATGTTAAACCGTGGGTTTAGTGAGTAATCCTGTGATAATGGTAATTGAAAGCAAATCTCATGTCAAAGGTTTCATGGTAATACTGCCTCTCCGCGATTACCTGTGAATAACCTTAAAGCTTGGCACAGCAGAAAAACCATTAGAAACCTGGTCTGTTGTGCAAGAGGGGGAACTGAGGTACACCACCTCATGAATGAACAGTGGGATAATTCACTAGCCTGCCTATAGAACAAAACAAGGAAAGTCTGGAGGTAATTTTTCTGTTTTTCCTGCAGTCAGCAAGATTTGGAAAAGGAAGGGGTATCTTTAAGTAATAATCTGTCCCCACCCAGGGGGCTGGGACACGTTTCTTTTGTTTTCAGACACTCTACAGGCAAGCTGGCGCTAGTGGAAGAGCAACCCAGAACACTATGAGTCTACTGTTGTGATGAAAATTGAGTTGTGTGTTTTGTCTTGTTGTTGTACTGTTTGTACTGTTACTTTGGTGAATATTATACAAGGAGGGTTAACACATATAGCAGCAAAGGTCAACGCATGGTATGGCCTGCCTGGAGAACACGATCTACCCATGGCAGGAAGATCAAGTGATTTCTGGATTTCAGAAGAACACCCTCTATTCCCAGCTTCTAAATGGGGGGGCTTACCTAGTCCCTTGACTGATTGGGGCCCAGCTTGCTGCTATAGGAGAATGGAGGGTGAAAATGGGTTCATTGCATGCAAATAAAAAGGCATTAAGAATGGGGATGGATAAATTATGTTGCATGCATCTTATAGGTGGACCCACGAAGGGAAACCAAGGACTCCCTGGCCTGGGATGAAACAATTGTTGCTGCTAATCACAATTGTTGTTGTTAATGTAACCCTACAGGTATTATGGATGCCAAGATGGGAAAATCCTGATCTAAGCTGGCCGCAGCCTGGAGCCGAAATACTTCCTGACAGGCGAACATGTGGGAGCAGGTGCAACTGGTGCTTTTCAGTGTGTCCTTTCAGTCCATTACATGGGTGGTACACCTCCAGAGAATGGTGGGTGTACTGGGTACACCCCAACTGCGCACATACGTAGAAGGGTTGAAGCAACTATTTAATTGGTGGGTGAGGGGACACACATGGAATTGTTGCCGGAAAAGGAATTTGTGGGCAGCAGGAACCACAGGGTTTGATGTATGGAATCTGGGGGACAGTTGGGTAACCAAGCAATTGATAAGCCAAAATGTGACATTGCAGCAGCAAATCAATGAACTACTGACACAACAGCTGTCTGCAATTGCAACGGGGTGGAAGAGGGCGGCAGAGGTGAACCTGCGGCTAACTCAATGGAAAGGAAACCTTGTGACATGGGTAAGGGGTGGCTTCAAAAGGCTAACTTGGGCGGGGGAGAAGGTGTGTATGGGAATGCAAAATGCTTAACTGTGGGGCTAGCACTTTGTAATAGTTAGTGTGGTACCTTGGAATGGGATGGAAACTAAGGTGGTCCCAATAAGTCCTATGGGAATAATGAGACCGGGAAGGGCTTGCTGGGAACCACTGGGGGATAGATGGGGAGGATGGAATGGTGTAAATTGGACAATAATTCAGTTAAGTAATTGTCCATAGAAAATATCTGGATGTGCCCCTCCCTGATGGTCATAGGGGAGCAGACCCAATGGCCTGTTGCAAGGAGTGGATAATTGGGTGTAATGTATTCTGCTGTGAGTGTACCTAATTCTGCAATGTAACCCTTAGGAGTATAAGTGCACCAGCATCTGGCACAATTATGCACATTGACATGCTGCCAGCGGGACTTTGGTGCACAAATGGATCTGTGGAACTCATTGCTGTGGATAATCGAAGCAGTGCATACTACCTGCTTCCATATCAAGTGGTCGAGCTGGCTTGGATAATACCCCATTTCTCTGTGGACATTCAATGAAATCATGAAATAGACAAAGGCAAGCAAAACCTGCAGGAGCAGCTCGATGTAACTGCCACCAATTGGACACATTAAAAATATATTCTCCAGAAGGGTGTTAAAAGGAGCTTACCCCTCTCAAAAGAGGAAAAGCAGTGTTTCTGGTGGTGGCCCAGATGTTGGACTATATTACAATGGTCAGGGCTGAAAATATTACCGTGGATTATTGTGGCTATTGGCCTATTGTTAAGTGTGCTAATTTACCAATGTATACCATGGTGGTTAAGGGAGGCACAGACCCAAAAGGTACAACCACTAATTGTCACATATAAGTAATGTAAACAGTCCTCCGCCAAAGTGAAACAGATAACTTGGACCCAACCTTCTTGGGCCCATTACTGGGGGAGTCTGACACACTCATTGAAATATAGGGGCAGTATGTCCGTACAAGGGAAGGTGCAGGGCATCATACTGCTTAGGGAGCAGTGGGGCAAATGGAGCACTGGCACATTCCATCCTGATACCTGGCCCTATCAGGAAATTTGCTGCCATATGTCCTATGCTTTCCCTGGGATATGTGGGCAGGAGGGTCCCAAAAGAAAATAAAGGGGTGGAGTGTTAGTATATAGGTCTGTTAGCCTGGGATAGAATTTTTGAGTTATACTCTTATACTAAAATGTGTAAATAAGGGTCAAAGACACTATGATGTTGCTTCTGCCTACTCAGCTGGATTTGTTAGTACAATGGGAACAGATACAAGCCGTTAAAGTGTTACTTGAGAGCACACTTTAAGATTGCCTCAACCCCTATCTCAAGGCAAAGTCAAGCAGCAAGTTAGGAGGTGCCAAGGGGCTTGGGGGGGGGGGAGCGCGTGTGGTATAAAAGACAAAAGAAATGGCCATCCCTGACCAGAGCACAACCTCACTTTTTACCCCTCCCATGGGGTACAAAAGGGGTAGAAGACCCCAGACCCAAAATGGAACATGACCCTACGTTGTAAGGGGTGGGACTGTGGGCGTGCATTGCAGGTGTATTTGGGCCTGCTAAGAAGGATGAGGTGGGAAGGGGGACATGGGGTAAATGCTCTGTAGGGTTGGAGCTGGGAACAGAACACTGTGAAACAAACTCTGCTGGTGTGTAGAGCTATGGATATGCTTGTTTGGATCTAACCCCAATAAACATTGAATTGTCTGCACTTTGGACTTCTGGTCTTCTGCTTTCTGCCTGCGTGACAAGAACCGGAAGAGAGGGTGAAGGGAAAGCCCTCTAACAGGCAATCTCTATACACCCGAGACCTCATCCTGCACATGCAGTCCCTCAGGGAGCGTTCCTTTCTCTAACACACACACACACACACACCCTTCTTCTTCGAGTGATTGCTCCTGCGTATTCCACAGTAGGTGTACGTGCTCGCCACGTGCACCGGTGCCGGAAGTTTTTCCCTTAGCAGCATCCGTAGTGGGGGAGCACCGCTGCGACCCCTGGAGTGGCGCCGACATATCGTGCCATAAAGGGGGCTGCGCGCTCCCCCCACCATCAGTTCCTTCTTGCCGCCAGTGAAGGTAGTCGGAACTTGTGCTCCAGCTTTGCTGCAGCAATTCTAGCCTTAGTGGTATCCAGCTTTCTCGGAAGTTACTTGTCGAACTTTTCTCTGTTCGTGCTGGGCTCAGGGCATGCCCCGTGGCCCAGGCTTCAAGTCGTGCGACTCTTGTCGCAATCCCATGTCCAGAAGCGATCCACATAGTCAGTGTCTTCGCTGTCTGGGCGAGGCTCACATTAGTGAGAAGTGTAAAATTTGCCGCTCCTTCAAGCCCCGAACAAAGAGGGAGCGTCAGATCCGATTGCAAGCTCTCCTAATGGAGTCGGCGTTGACCCCGGCACCGGCGCGTCAAGCCGACCCCGCTCTGGGCACCTCGTCCTCGGCGCGCAGCGAAGCGCCCCCAGCGCGCAGCTAAGTGCCCCAGGCACGCCGTCCTGATTCCACGCCTGGTACCACGTCGTCGGTGTGCAGCGAGGCCCCGTCGACGAGCTGGCACCGCTCCCCTTCTAAGAAGCAAGGGAAGACTCAGCGGTGCCGGGAGAAAGAAAGGGGTGAGGCTAGACCCGTGCTGGGCAGCCCACGATCCCCATCGGGACTGAGACCTCCGACTCGGGTAGAGCGGAGTAGTCCGGTGCCGTCCACGCGCGCCTCGCCAAAGGTGAGAATGTCTTCGCCGCCGGAGGCAGCTCAGGCCGCGTGCGACATCATGACGCTTCCGGTACTGGGAGCGCCGCTCCATGCGGGCCCCCGATCCCGTGGGAAGTCTTCGCTAAGTGCCCATCGACCCTCTCCGGACATCTCCGAGGTCGGGACACTGTCCCGAGTTGAAGGGCTGAGCCGCGGACCTTGGCGCGCCTCCACGCCGCGAGCAGGATCGTCTGTGAGCGAGCTTTCCATCTCCACTCCGGGAGACCGTAGGGGAGGCACTAAGAGACGGCGCCGCTCCTCTTCGAGCCTTGACTGCAGGGACAGGTCTCGTCGTCATCGGCACCGCCGTTCCCGCTCCGGCACCCGCCATGGAAGGCGCTACGCCTGGAGCTCGTCACAGAAATCCCAGGCACCGAGGCGTCGTAGTCTTGGGCGCCGGAGGCACTACGGAGACAACACCCCCAACTCCTACCTGTCCTCCTCCAGGGGCCGGAGCCATCATGTACGGGACTGCTCCAGCCGTTCGTACGGCACCATCCGCTCATCCCGGACTTCGGCTTCGGCACGCAGCCGCTCCTCGTCGAGCCGCTCGGTGCTGCAGGACCAGCTGGCCCTTCCGGGCCACCTTGCGTCCCAGGGCCAGGCCATTCCCTGGCAGGGACAGTGGTGCCAGTGGGCACCGTGGTCCCAGGCACCGGCACCGCCGGGACCCCCGCTCCGTGGCGGGAGCGTCCCAGGCCCAGCCAACGTCGCCACCTCGGCACCGCGACAAGGCAGTGGGCACCGACCCTCCGGCACCGACTCGGGCCCCGGGTCAGGACGTCGAGCTTGCAGTACAGCCGGGTGCAGACGACACCGCGGCACCGACCTCCTCGGCGCCGGACGACTCCGTGGCGCCACCACCTCCGGTCTCTCAGGAGGATTTCAAGGCCCACCAGGAGCTACTCAGGAGAGTGGCATCAAACCTCCAGCTCCAGGCCGAGGAGATGGAGGAGCTGTCGGACATATTGTTTAATGTCCTGACCTCCTCGACGCCGGGGCGTGTGGCCCTCCCGCTCCATCAGGGGGTGCCCAATATTACTACTGGTCTCTGGCAAACCCTGGCATCTCTCTGTCTGATCTCCAAAAAGGCCGAACGGAAGTACTTTGTGCCCACAAAGGGGCACGAGTACTTATACTCCCACCCAACTCCGAACTCTCTAGTGGTGGAGTCAGTGAACCACCGAGAGAGGCACGGCCAACCCGCTCCTACCCCGAAGGACAAAGACACTCGCAGGCTGGATTCCTTTGGGAGAAAAGTTTATTCGTCTGCGAGCTTTCAGCTCAGAGTGGCCAACCACCAGGCACTTTTGAGCAGATATGATTTTAACCTGTGGGGGTCCCTTGCCAAGTTTGAGCCCTCCCTCCTCGAGAAGGACGGGAAGGAGTTTTGGGCCCTTGCGGATGAGGGGGCGGTGGCGGCTAAAGCGGCGCTCCAGGCAGCCTCCGATGCGGCGGACACGGCCGTTCGTTCGATGGCCGCGGCGATCTCCATGAGAAGGGCGTCCTGGCTTTCGCTCTCTGGCCTATCGGCTGAGTCCCAGTCGATCATGCAGGACCTGCCGTTCGATGGTCGGGCCCTGTTTGCAGATCAAACAGATACGCATCTGCATGGGATGAAAGACTCCCGTACTACCCTGCAGATGCTGGGCCTGTACGTCCTGCCGGCCAAGGACAAGCCCAGGCCTCACACCTCCGCTCCACAGGCTCGGGGTAGATATGAGGCCCCACCTAAGAAGCAGCGGGAGCAGAGGCGCCGGCCCCTTGTCCGGGGCCCTCTAAGGCCAGGAGTCCAGGGAAGTGGCGTTTTTGACTGCTTGCGGGGGGTCACCGGGCCTGTTGCCAGGTTAACCCCCCCCCCCCAGTTAATAAAGTTCAGGTTTGCAAATCGTTTACCTGCCTTCCGCTTGCAATGGTCCCGTATTACTATGGACTGCTGGGTCCTCAACACTGTATCCCTGGGGTACAGGTTGCAGTTTGTTTCGCCCCCTCCCAATTGCCCTCCGGCCAGGGAGTCGGCGGAGGACCCGGAACATGCGTTCCTCCTGGGTCAGGAGGTACAGCGCCTCCTCTCCCTGGGAGCCGTGGAGAGGGTACCTTGGGAATTCCGGGGCAAAGGGTTCTATTCCAGGTATTTCCTCATCCCGAAGGCGAAGGGCGGGCTTCGGCCCATCCTCGATCTGCGGAAGCTAAACCAGTTCTTGGTACTCTGCAAATTCCGCATGGTGTCCCTAGCCTCTATTATTCCCTCCCTAGACCCGGGGAATTGGTTTGCAGCGGTGGACCTTCAGGATGCCTGCTTCCACATCCACATTTTCGAAGGTCACAGGCGCTTCCTCCGTTTCCTGGTGGGTCAGGACCACTACCAGTTTATGGTCCTCCCCTTTGGCCTCTTGATGGCCCCCAGGGTTTTCACCAAATGTATGGCGGTGGTAGGGGCCCACCTCAGGAGGAGAGGGCTGCAGGTCTTTCCCTACCTGGACGATTGGCTGCTCAAGGGCAAGTCCCGGTCCCAGGTGCAGCAGCAAGTATCCCTCTTGCTACACACCTGCTCCGCTCTGGGCCTAGTGGTAAATGAGGAGAAATCCATGTTAGTTCCAGTCCAGCGCATAGAATTCATAGGAGCGCTGCTGGACTCCTAGGCGGACACGGCCTCCCTTCCAAGGGACAGGTTCGAGGCGCTCAGAGGCCTCGTCGCCTCAGTCACGGCTTTCCCGGTAACCACGGCTCGGATATGCCTTCAAATCCTCGGCCACATGGCAGCATGCACCACAGTGGTGCGACACGCCAGGCTCTGGATGAGGCCCCTCCAACTCTGGTTGGCCTCCCGCTATTCCCAGGCCAGGGACGGCCTGGACAAGGTTGTCATGGTGCTGCCAACGGTGGTTGCAGACCTCCAATGGTGGTCCCTTCCGAGCAACATGCTCCGGGGAATCCCCTTCCGAGACCCCTCTCCCTCACTAGATCTAGTGTCGGATGCCTCGGACCTGGGCTGGGGAGCCTACGTGGGGGACATCAGGTCCCAGGGTATGTCGTCACCCGAGGAACTGACCCTACACATAAATGTCAGGGAACTCAGGGCTGTGCGCCTGGTGTGCCTGGCCTTTCGCCAGCACTTACAAGGGAAGGTGGTTAGAGTCCTCATGGACAACACCACCGCAATGTATTACATCAACAGGCAAGGGGTACGCGCTCCAGGGCCTGCCAGGAAGCCCAATTCCTGTGGGAATTCTGTATAGCCCACAACATCCTCCTCCGAGCGTTCCACCTACCTGGCGAGAGCAACATGCTCGCAGATCGCCTGAGCAGTGTATTCTCACATCAACACGAGTGGTCCCTGCACAGGGAGGTGGCAGAATGGATTTTCCTTCAGTGGGGCACTCCCCAAGTGGACCCGCCCAGAACCGCCTCTGTCCCAGGTTCTGTTCCAGGGTGATAGAAGGCGATGGGGCCATGACGGACGCGTTCCTGCCCGATTGGTCGGGGCCCCTGATGTACGCCTTCCCGCACTTCCCCCTCATAGGCAGGGTCCTACAGAAGGTGAAGTCAGACGGGGCGAGAATTATCCTGATAGCCCTGGATTGGGCCCGTCAACATTGGTACGGGACCCTACTGCAACTCTTGGCGGCCCCCCCCCTCGCAGGCTGCCGCTCCGCCTGGACCTCCTCTCCCAGGAGGGAGGTCATCTCCTCCATCCCAACCTGGCCCCGCTCCACCTGACAGCGTGGCTGCTCCATGGCTAGATGCGGAGGAGGGGAGGTGTACCGAGGCTGTTAGACGGGTCCTGCTCGAAAGCAGGAAGCCATCCACACGGAGGACCTACCTGGCTAAGTGGTATCGGTTCTCCTCATGGACGAGGGAGAGAGGTTCCTCCCACGCGTCCGCTCCGCTCCAGCTGGTCCTGGACTACCTCCTGTCCCTTAGGACCCAAGGGCTAGCCCCCTCCTCGATCAGGGTGCACCTGGCGGCCATTTCGGCCTTCCACCCTCCGGTGGCGGGACAGTCAGTGTTCTCCCACCACATGACTTCCAGGTTTTTAAAGGGTTTGGACAGAGCGTTCCCTTATGCTAGACCCCCGGTTCCCCCTTGGGACCTGAACCTGGTTCTGTCACGCCTCACGGGACCTCCCTTAGAGCCCTTGGCCACTTGTTCCTGGTCCCACTTATCTGAGAAAGTGGCGTTTTTGGTGGCTATCACCTCAGCCCGCAGGGTTTTGGAGCTTAGGGCGCTCACCTCGGAACCCCCGTACACTGTATTCCATAAGGGGAAGGTACAGCTTCGCCCGCACCCGGCCTTCCTGCCGAAGGTGGTCTCGGCGTTTCATATGGACCAGGACTCTCCCGCCTCACAGGGCCTCCTTTTGAGCCGTTAGCCACGTGTTCGTGGTCCCACCTGTCGTGGAAGGTGGTGTTCTTAGTGGCTATCACCTCAGCCCGCTGGGTCTCCGAGCTCAGGGCCCTGACTTCTGAACCGTATATGGTCTTTCATAAGGACAAGGGTCAGCTCT
Organism: Emys orbicularis; assembly: GCF_028017835.1. NCBI lineage: Eukaryota > Metazoa > Chordata > Testudines > Emydidae > Emys > Emys orbicularis. Next base: position 15,930,950 of record NC_088685.1, on the reverse strand, counting down.
GCCCTCACCCTGCCTTTTTGCCGAAGGTGGTCTCGGCTTTCCATATGGATCAGGATATTTTCCTCCCGATCCTCTGTCCTAAGCTCCATTTCTCCAATGAGGAACACCGCCTACACATGCTAGATGTGCGTAGGGCGCTGGCCTTTTACTTAGATCGAACAAGGCCATTTCAGGCATCCCCTCAGCTTTTCATTGCTACGGCCGAGCGCATGAGAGAGCAACCGGTTTCCACCCAGCGGATTTCCTGCTGGATCACCTCGTGCATACGCACGTGTTATAACCTGGCTGGGGTTCCCCCGCCTCTTATTGTTAAGGCACATTCGACGAGAGCCCAGGCCTCGTCTGCGGCCTATGTGGCTCATGTCCCTATTCAGGACATATGTAGGGCTGCTACATGGTCCTCTGTCCATACTTTCGCATCGCACTATGCGATCGTCTCCCAAGCAAGGGATGACGCCGGGTTTGGTAGGGCGGTGCTCCGCCCGGGTAACCCGTAACCTTTATCATTTAGAACTCCTACCCACCTCCGTCAAGTATAGCTTGGAGTCACCTACTGTGGAATACACAGGAGCAATCACTCGAAGAAGAAAGGACAGTTACCTGTTCCGTAACTGGCGTTCTTCGAGATGTGTTGCTCCTGTCTATTCCACATCCCACCCTCCTTCCTCTCTGTCAGAGTTTTCTGGCAAGAAGGAACTGAGGGTGGGGGGAGCGCGCAGCCCCCTTTATGGTGTGATATGTCGGCGCCACTCCAGGGGTCGCAGCGGTGCTCCCCCACTACGGATGCTGGTAAGGGAAAAACTTCCGGCACCGGTGCACGTGGCGAGCACGCACACCTACTGTGGAATAGACAGGAGCAACACATCTCGAAGAACGCCAGTTACGGAACAGGTAACTGTCCTTTCTACACTCTTTTGCCTAGTGCTATTGGCTGAGTCAGGCCCAGATAAAGAGGTGATAAAGAACAGAGTAGCACTTAGTAGAAGAGAAGATCAAGTAAGAGAGAAATCAAGAGGTTTAAGGGACTGGAATTCTGTCTCTCTACATCGCTTTTCTTTCATTGTCTGCTGGATCAATTTTCTCTGTGGTAGGAGAATGTCTCTGTTTAGTTCAGGTTGTTCATTCCTACAGGGTATGAAGATTGACAGAACTGTTTGAAACATGTCTATTCTATTAATGTTCAGGCTCTGCAAATTATGTACAAAGCAGATGATTAAATGATATCAACACGGCAAGATTGAATGTCTCATTGTGGAAGTATGAGGCCTCCGGCTGTTGCCTTACACTCTCTGACCTGCCTCTTAAAGCTTCTTTTTCACCTTGCCTTGCAAGCCCCTCCCATCTGAAGGTGTGATTCTCTCTTTGTTTTCTTTCCCTGCTCTTCAATAAGAAGGAATAATAAATCTATTTGGAACATTCCATGGTCAAACTCATTACTTCTGTCATTCTCCACATTGAAGAGACCACTGCTACCTCTTAGCACTAAGCTGATAATTGCAACCTTGAATGACAAGCTGCAATATTGACAACAGGTAGGTGTTCTACCTATGCAATGTTTGCTTCAATATAGGTGTATTTCATGGCATATATCTACACAAAATTGTCCTTATATAGAGGCAGCTGTATAGCCACGTGTATATCAAAATTGTCCTAATATAGAGGGAGATGCATCTCAGTACAGAGGCAGTTTACATGCTAAAGATGGGGAAATGATGAAGAATAGACACTAAGCCCCTATAAAGAAAGATGCACAGTTACACTCAGCACCATATACAGACAGGGACATGCACAAAGAGGACAAGAAAGAAAACTGTTAGACCTTAATGGTCTATTTTGAATGGAGTTTTTTAATGTGAAGGTTTTAATGCTGTGATAAGATGCTGGATCAACAGCTTTGGAGACTGGTGGATGCCTTTTTGCTACTTATCTAGAGGACATGTGAGGCAGTGTAAGATTCCCCACACTGGTTTGTTTGTTAATATGCCTCAACACTGACCTGGAGAGGCAGACGACCTTTACATGCAAGAGCATAGATCAGTGCTGTAGCTCAGTGGTTCTCAACCAGGGGTATGTGTACTTCTGGGGCTACTCAGAGGTCTTCCAGGGGCACATCAACTCATCTAGATATTTGCCTACTTTTACAATACACTACATCAAAAGCAGCAGTGAAGCCAGTACAAACTAAAATTTCATAGACAACGATTTGTTTATACTGCTCTGTATACTATACATTGAAATGTAAGTACAATATTTATATTCCAATTGATTTATTTTATAATTACATTAAAAATGAGAAAGTAAGCAATGTGTTAGTAACAGTGTGCTGTGACACTTTTGTATGTGTGTGTCTGATTTTGTAAGTTTTTAAGTGAGGTGAAACTTGGGGGTACACAAGACAAATCAGACTCTTGAAAGGGGTACAGTAGCCTGAAAAGGTTGAGAGCTACTGCTGTAGCTCATTTGGCCCTTGGCTTCTCTTCTGAGAAGGCCAACAAGAGGGCCAATTAGTGCCAAATGTAGGTTGATTTTTGTTAGGTGCACCCTTGCTGATGGGGAATTGGACAGAGAAGTGTTTGAATTTTAAACCAAGGTTGGGAGGGAATGTCATGTTACAAAATGCAAGAGACTGGGACAAATTCCTCATTGACCAGTCCATTGAAGTAACTAAAGCCCCACAGAAGGTAGGATTTGACCCATTATATTTAGAATAATAGCCCCTGAGCTAAGTGATTTAAGACCCACTGGAGTAGGTCCTATTGGGAAATCAGCTAAATATGACCATGGGTTGATGGATACTAGCAAAACCAAAAAGCATCAGAAAAAATGTGTTCTAGTTATTGCCCATAGCAAATCATGCAGACTAACAACTGCTTTGATAACAATGTGAATCCTTCACACAAGATAACAGGGCTAGGGTGACCAGATAGCAAGTGTGAAAAATCAGGACCGGTGGGGCGGGGGTAATTGGCGACTATATAAGAAAAAGCCCCAAATATCAGGACGGTCCCTATAAAATCGGGATATCTGGTCACCCTAAACAGGGCCATCAAGGAACTATAGCAGAAGCGAAAATCTGGGCAGTGAAGCATGAAAATGTATCTTCCTGAGAGGAACTTCATTAATAACATAGACTAATTAGTCTGTTCTCCCCCATCAAAGCAAAGCCATTGAGAACAACACCTCTGTTACTTAAATGTACACAAGCAAACTAGAAGGCAGGTAGCTTGTTTCAATCACTGGGTTTTAAGGGACTTAGCTCCAGCAAGGCTCTCAGAAAGGGCTGAGAGATTCCTAGATGTTCAAAAGAGATTGATTGAAATATTATTGTGCATTTCACTGACCTTTCTGTCACCATTAGCGTCAGCTCTTCAAAAGCAGGTTATGTGAAATGAGCCTGTGGTTTCAATCCAGTTCCTAGGGGATACATGTCACAGAATGTGACATCTTAAATTAGCTCCTTTTGGTAGCCTTAGCAGGCCACATGCAGTGCACTGCATACTGGGTGTGTTTTCCTTTGCCATATGGAATGTTGGCCTGCTCTGCTAAAGAAGCTCCTCCTTCAGCCCAAGTAGTGTGGGTGTGTGGGCTTCTGGAGGAGATTGGCCTGAGGTCACTGTCCATACCATGAAGTCCTGAATGGCCACAGTATGTTGTGCTGTGAAAACCTATCACTGACCCAAGGCCAAGGATTGACTGTGTGTACAGCCTGAACTGCCCTCTTGGCCTGAGATGTGCAGCTCTCCATATTGGGGAAAAATGCATTGGCAGGGTGGTGTGGAGACACCTACACTGCAGCTGTTGTACCTGTTCTGTGGATAACAGAAAGCTCCTCTTTACAGGGCTGTTAATTTACGGTACTTGTATAGCCCCCATTATTATAGTATGTGAGCACCTCAGTCTTTACTGTGTTTATCCTCAAAATACACCTGTGAGGTAGAACAGGGCTATTATCCCCATTTTACAGATGGGGAACTGAGGCACACAGAGGCCTGGTCTACACTAGGAGGTTATGTCGAATTTAGCAGCGTTAAATCGAATTAACCCTGCACCCGTCCACACAACGAAGCTATTTAGTTCGACATAGAGGTCTCTTAAATTCAATTTCTGTACTCCTCCCCAACGAGGGGAGTAGCGCTAACTTCGACATGGCCATGTCGAATTAGGGTAGGTGTGGATGGAAATCGACGCTAATAGCTCCGGGAGCTATCCCACAGTGCACCACTCTGTTGACGCTCTGGACAGCAGTCCGAGCTCGGATGCTCTGACCAGCCATACAGGAAAAGCCCCGGGAAAATTTGAATTCCTTTTCCTGTCTGGGCAGTTTGAATCTCATTTCCCGTTTGGACATCGTGGCGAGCTCAGCAGCACTGGCAACGATGCAGAGCTCTCCAGCAGAGGTGACCATGCAATCGCAGAATAGAAAGAGGGCCCCAGCATGGACTGATCGGGAAGTCTTGGATCTGATCGCTGTGTGGGGCGATGAGTCCGTGCTTTCGGAGCTGCGATCGAAAAGATGGAATGCAAAGATCTACGAGAAGATCTCAAAAGCCATGACAGAGAGAGGATACAGCCGGGATGCAACGCAGTGCCGCGTGAAAATCAAGGAGCTGAGACAAGGATACCAGAAGACCAAAGAATCAAACGGACGGTCCGGATCCCAGCCCCAGACATGCCGTTTCTACGAGGCACTGCATTCCATTCTAGGTGCAGCCGCCACCACTACCCCACCACTGACCGTGGACTCTGAGGATGGGATATTGTCGACGGCCGCTTCCTCAGAGATGTTAGCGGACGGGGAAGATGAGGAAGGAGAAGAGGAGGATGAGGCAGTCAACAGCGCTTACAACGCTGATTTCCCCGACAGCCAGGATCTCTTCATCACCCTCACAGAGATCCCCTACCAACCGTCCCCAGGCGTTAACCCAGACCCTGAATCAGGGGAAGGATCAGTCGGTAAGTGTTTTAAACATGTAAACATTTATTTTGAACAGAACAGGAATATTAACAATGGGTTTTTCATGATTAGTTTGCCCTAGGCGCTTAACGTTTCAGTCCTTGGCAGTGCAACTACTGCAAAAGAATCTAACAATCTCCGGTTTATCATGATTAGTTTGCCCTAGGCGCTCTACTTTTTAGTCCTTGCCAGTGCAGCTACTGGAAAATAAGGTCTATATGTCCGGGGATAGAGCTGAAATCCTCCAGGGACATCTCCACGAAGCTCTCCTGGAGGTAATTGGAAAGCCTTTGCATGAGGTTCCTGGGGAGAGCGGCCTTATTGTGTCCTCCGTGGTAGGAAACTTTTCCGCGCCAGGCTATCATCAAGTACTCTGGGATCATTGCCTTGCAGAGCATGGCGGCATACGGCCCTGGTTTTTGCTGGCTTTCACGCAGCATGCGTTCTTTCTCTGTCTCAGAAATCCTCAGCAGAGTGATGTCGCTCATGGTGACCTGCTTAGAATTAGGGGAATGTTAGTATTGGGACAGCTTGCCTGTCCCTTTACAGAACTGTAACCGGCGGTTTACAGCCATGCGGTGGAGGCGGGAGAGGGGCAGCATACAGGGATCTTTCCCGGGGACAGATGCGAGGGGGTGGGACAGGGGCAGAGTTCATGCCTGCCGGATTGCCGGCAGCAGGAACTGGCCAACGCTAGGAGCATGGCTTTGAACGTGAAAGGAGGGCACTGCTATAATTTAAGTTTTAAGCAGCCAAAAGTCTACGGCTTACCATGTCAGCCTGCTACCCGAAATCCGCTGTCCTGCCCCGCTTGTCTGATCTCCACTGCAAGACCCCAGGCACTGAATGCGAAGGCCGAAAATTCGCCCTTGTCCTGAGTGCGCATGTGATAGGTGCTGTGCATGGTCTTCTTCACAGAGCAAGACTATGTTCATTGTTCACAAAAAATTATCTTTGTGAGGAATTCACTCCCTTTTTCCCATCCCACAGCTGCGACTGTCTCCCGACCTACCCTGGCATCCCCCTCCCAGAGGCTGGCGCAGATTAGGCGGAGAAAGAAAAGGACACGGGGCGACATGTTCTCAGAACTTATGGGCTGCTCCTGAGCCGAGGCGGCCCAGCAGACCCAGTGGAGGGAGAACATGTTGCAATACCATCGATCGCACAGCGAACGGGAGGAGAGGTGGCGGCAGGAAGACCAGCAGGCGACTCAAACGCTGCTTGGACTAATGAGGGAGCAAACGGACACGCTCCAGCGCCTTGTGGATGTTCTGCAGGACCGGAGGCAGGAGGACAGAGCCCCGCTGCAGTCTATCTCTAACCGCCCTCCCCCGCCACAAAGTCCCATACCCCCCTCACCCAAAGTCCCAAGAAGGAGGGGCGGCAGGGGCCGTGAAAACTGTCACTCCACCCCTGCAGACTGCTCAAGTACCAGAAGGCTCTCATTCCCAAAAATTTGATAAGTCCTTTTCTTCCCGCCTCACCCAAGCCCCCGTCCCAGTTTCATCCCCTAACTGTGTAGTTGCTAATAAAAAATATGTTTCTGTTAATTACTGTTTCCATCATGTTCTTTTAGAGGAGAGTGTGTTTGAAGGGGGGGAAGGGGGTTGGTAATTGGAGAGGACAGTCACCTTTACCAGGGTACAGACACGGGGGCAGGTTCAGCAGCAGGTCACACACACATTGCAGTCACTAGGCACCCTGGTCAGTCTGGGAGGTGGTTTTCATGTTCGGGGGGGGGGAGGGGCTATGTGACTTTGTGGCGGGGGAGGGCGGTTAGAGATCTTATGCAGCGGTCCTTATCCTGGATCACAGAGCCACGCAGCAGGGGATCTGTAACCGTCCTCCCCCGCCACAAAGTCACATAGCCCCCACACACAGAGTCCCGAAAAGGAGGGGTGGCAGACTCCGTTGAAACAACCAGTCCACCACTGCGGACCGCTCTAGGAGCAGGAGCCTGTCATTCCTCGAGTTTAGAAGCGTTCTTTCCATCACTACGCCCGCTCCCCACCATAGTCTGCGTCCCAGTTTCAACACTTTACCGCGAAATCCGTAATAAAGAAAACGGTGTTCATTAACAAAGTTCCATTTATTTTATTTTTAAACGTGTGTTGGAAGGGGGGGACGGGGTGAACGGGGTATGTAGCTGGAGAGGATAGTCAACATTAACTGGGTAAAGAAACGGGGGCAGGTTCAGCTTCTCTTTAAACAAACTTAATAGTCACAGGTTACCCTGCTCACTGAGGAACCTAGCTTTCAAAGCCTCCCGGATGCACAGCGCGTCCCGCTGGGCTCTTCTAATCGCCCGGCTGTCTGGCTGGGCGTAATCAGCAGCCAGGCTATTTGCCTCAACCTCCCACCCCGTCATAAAGGTCCCCCCCTTGCTCTCACAGAGATTGTGGAGCACACAGCAAGCTGCAATAACAATGGGGATATTGGTTTTGCTGAGATCAGAGCGAGTCAGTAAGCTTCTCCATCTCCCCTTGAGACGTCCAAAAGCACACTCCACCACCATTCTGCACTTGCTCAAACGGTAGTTGAAGAGTTCTTTTTCAGTATCCAGGGCGCCTGTATAGGGCTTCATGAGCCAGGGCATTAGCGGGTAGGCTGGGTCCCCGAGGATCACTATAGGCATCTCAGAGACTAACAAATTTATTAGAGCATAAGCTTTCGTGGGCTACAGCCCACTTCTTCGGATGCCTCCGAAGAAGTGGGCTGTAGCCCACGAAAGCTTATGCTCTAATAAATTTGTTAGTCTCTAAGGTGCCACAAGTACTCCTGTTCTTTTTGTGGATACAGACTAACACGGCTGCTACTCTGAAACCTATAGGCATCTCCACATCCCCAACAGTTATTTTGTGGTCCGGGAAGTAAATACCTTCCTGCAGCCATCTAAACAGACCAGAGTTCCTGAAAACACGAGCGTCATGAACCTTGCCCGGCCATCCGACGTTGATGTTTGTAAAACGTCCCCTATGGTCCACCAGTGCTTGCAGCACCATTGAAAAGTAGCCCTTTCGGTTAATGTACTGGCTGGCCTGGTGGTCCGGTCCCAGGATAGGGATGTGAGTTCCATCTATAGCCCCACCACAGTTTGGGTATCCCATCGCGGCGAAGCCATCTATGATGACCTGCACGTTTCCAAGGGTCACTACCTTTGACAGCAGTAGCTCAACGATTGCATTGGCTACTTGCATCACAGCAACCCCCACGGTAGATTTGCCGACGCCAAAGTGGTTCGCGACTGACCGGTAGCTGTCTGGCGTTGCAAGCTTCCAGAGGGCTATGGCCACTCGCTTTTGGACAGTCAGGGCTGCTCGCATCCGGGTGTCCTTGCGCTTCAGGGCAGGGGACAGCAACTCACAAAGTTCCAGGAAAGTTCCCTTCCGCATCCGAAAGTTTCACAGCCACTGTGATTCATCCCAGACCTGCAGCACTATGCGGTCCCACCAGTCCGTGCTTGTTTCCCGGGCCCAGAATCGCCGTTCCACAGCATCAACATGACCCATTGCCACCATGATGTTCACGGCGTGGGGTCCCGTGCTTTGTGAGAGGTCTGTGCCACTCTCAGACTTCATGTCCTCACCGCGCTGCCGTAGCCTCCTCGCCCGATTTCTCAGCATCTGCCTCTGGAAAAGGTGGATGATAAGGTGCGAGGTGTTGACAACGGCCATAACTGCAGCGATGGTCGCAGCGGGCTCCATGCTCGCAGTGCTGTGGCGTCCGCGCTGTCACTCACCAGAAAAGTGCACGAACTGATTGCCTGCTGGCGCTTTCAGGGAGGGAGGGCGGGAGTGACGGTTGGATGACGACAGTTACCCAAAACCACCCTCGACACATTTTTTTACCCAGCAGGCATTGGGGGCTCGACCCAGAATTCCAATGGGCAGCGGGGACTGCGGGAACTGTGGGATAGCTGCCCACAGTGCACCGCTTCCAATGTCGACGCTTGCCCCGTTAGTGTGGACTCACAAAGTCGAATTACTGTCCTTAGTGTGGATACACACGTTCGACTTTGTAATATCGATTCCACATATTCGATTTAAGTAAAATCGAACTACTCTCGTAGTGTAGACATACCCAGAGACTAAGAGCTTCTCTACACTTAAAGCATTACAGCATCAAGTGTGAACACTACCTGCTCCTATGGGAGAGGTTCTCCTGTCAGTAAAGGTAATCCACCTCCCTGAGAGGCAGTAACTAGGTTCAATGGAAGAATTCTTCCATTCAACTAGTGCTGTCTACGCCAGAGGTTAGTTTGGCTTAACGATGTCGGTCAGGGGTGTGGATTTTTCACAGCCCTGAACAACGTAGCTGCGTCAACCAAACTTTTTAGTGTAGACCAGATGTAAGTGACTTGCCCAAGGTCACACAGGAAGTCTGTGGTGGAACAGGGAATTAAAAACTGGTCTTCCCGAAATCCCAGGTTTATGCCGTAACCGCTGCAACATCTGTCCTCTCTTCACCCAAATCAAGCACTAAATCCACTTTATTGAAAAATATTCCAATCCCAAAATGATTCTCATACAAAAACTGGTGATTCCCAGGGCTTTTTGGAATGCTATTATCGATTACTGGACTTGCAATTCTCTGATTTAAGTAATAAGAACAGCTATATTGGGTCAGACCAATGGTTCATCTAGTCCAATAACCTGTCCTCTGACAATGCTTCAGAGGGAATGAACAGAACAGGCAATCACTGAGTGCTCCATTCTCTGTCGTCCACTCTGAGCTTCTGGCAGTCAGAGGGTTTCATCCCTGCCCATTTTGGCTAATAGCCACTGATGGACTTGTCTGCCATGAACTTATCTAATTGGAATAGACCTCAGTCATATCCCCCATTAGTCATCTCTTTTCCAAGCTGACAAGTCCCAGTCTTATTAATCTCTCCTGATATGTGGGGTCTGAATGAATGCTTCCCTGACAGCTAGCTGGGAAGGGGAGAGACTTTGGGTGTGTTTATGTAAATACAGTTTGCTCCTGCTCTGCTTAGATATCCAATAGATGGAGCAGTGTTTTGCTCAAAATAATCAACTTTGGCTGGTGTTGGGTTATAAATCACTTTAGTACTGAATGCAGGGGTAGTGAAATGCTGTTACCAATGTTGTAATTATTGTAGGAATACAGGGTAGCAGGACTGTGCTGAACCTGTCCCAAATGAGGGGGGTCACCTTCAGCTGAAAGGACCTCATTAAGCCAGGGACTCGAATGCCAGAGCCCCGTGAAAGTGAGAGGGGGTGGGGATAGGTATTCTAGCCAGGAGATTGTGGATCCTCTCTAGACTGGTTTGACCTGTTCCTCCCCACTGCTCAAAGAAAGCATTAAAGAGGCTTCCTTAGGAGCCTCTTTTGCTATTTTAAATGCTCACTCAGAGCTGAAATCAGTTGTGGGACTTTGTTTCTGCCCAGACGGCTAAAAGCTAAAAAAGAATCACTGAGGGCTGAAATCACTTGAGGGGGCAGTGTCTCTGCCTAGCCTCCAAAGAGCTGAAAATCACTAAGAGGATGATGTGGAGAGGTCACAGTAGAGTGGCAGGTGGCAGCAGAAGGTGACTGACAGCTGGTGAACGAGTGGCTGGGGAGGCGGAGAGGTGCAGCGAGCAGCCATCAGGGTGACTGGCAGAGAGGGGCAGTAAGCAGCCAAGCAAGGCGGCTGGTGGAGAGAGGCGGCGGGTGAGTGCCTGAGCAGCGGAGCAAGTAAGGTATCTCCTTACCTCCACACAGGGTGGGAGGTAAACTCTGCAGATGAACCTCTGAACTCTGGGTCTGCACTGACCAAGGACAGCAACTGTGAGTGGGGTGCAGAGAAGGGATGGGCACATTAAAGAGACTTTTGGGTTGCTGGACTTAGGAACCTGAGGGGATAAGGACACTGCCCAAATTACTCGGGGGTGGGTCTTTTGCTCATGGTTTATGTTTATGAACCCTGTTTGCTGTGTTTTCCCAAATTAATGCCGAGTTACTTCCCTCCTTTTATTAAAAGTTTCTTTTCTACACTCAGACTCTGTGCTTGTGAGTGGGGAAGTATTGTCTCTCAGAGGCGCCCAGGGGTGGTGTGTAATTTTCCCAGGTACTGGGTGGGTCTCGAGCCAATTCTGTGTTGTATCGATGGAAAGGAGCCCTGTCATAACTATAAAGGGAAGGGTAACAGCTCTCCTGTGTACAGTACTAAAATCCCTCCTGGTCAGAGACTCCAAAATCCTTTTACCTGTAAAGGGTTAAGAAGCTCGGGTAACCTGGCTGATACCTGACCCAGAGGACCAATAAGGGGACAAGATACTTTCAAATCTTGGGGGGGGGGGGAAGGCTTTTGTGTGTGCTCTTTGTTTTAAGGGGTGGTTCGCTCTTGGGACTTGAGAGGGACCAGACATCAATCCAGGTTCTCCCCATCTTTCTAAACAAGTCTCTCTTATTTCAAAATTGTAAGTAAAAGCCAGGCAAGGCGTCTTAGATTTACTTTGTTTTCTCAACTTGTAAATGTACCTTTTACTAGAGTGCTTATCTTTGTTTGCTACACTTTGAACCTAAGACAGAGGGGAGTCCTCTGAGCTCTTTAAGTTTGATTACCCTGTAAAGTTATTTTCCATACTGATTTTACAGAGATGATTTTTACCTTTTTCTTTAATTAAAAGCCTTCTTTTTAAGAACCTGATTGATTTCTCCTTGTTTTAAGATCCAAAGGGGGTTTGGATCTGTATTCACCAGGAGTTGGTGAAAGGAAGGAGGGGGGACGGGTCAATTTCTCCTTGTTTAAGATCCAAGGAGTTTGGATCTGTATTCACCAGGGAATTGGTGAAAGGTTTCTAAAAGCTTCCCAGGGTAGGGAATGGTGGCAGTGGACCAGAACTAAGCTGGTAGTTAAGCTTAGAAGTCCTCATGCAGGCCCCTACATTTGTACCCTAAAGTTCAAAGTGGGGATACAGCCGTGACATGGTGGCACAGCGGTGGAGATCGTTTTAAACCCAAAAGCCAGTAAGAGATTTTTTTTTCCTTCTAGCTGCTTGGAAAGCAGAGCTGAAGGTAGATGCATATCTTATCTCTCCTTGCCTGAAGGCAGAGGTGTTAAGTTTTTTTAACAAGGTCCTTTGTTAAGAGAAGTGTTCAAATAAGCAAACAAACTTTGACTGGTAAAGGCAATTTACAAACTGAATTGTTTTTTTTTCTTTTTACATCCTCGGGAGTAGCTTGTTAGAAAGTCTCTGTTAACTCAGCAGTAGCCAGAGCTAAGTACATCCCAGTTTCAGTCAACTGCAGAGGGGGTGACCCAGCACAAGAAAACAGGAAAATGACTACCAAAGAAGTAGCTAACAAAATAGAACTGGCCAAACTAGAAGCAGAAGAAAATGAAAGAAAACATCAGAGACTGCTTCAAATTAAAAAACTTGAAGAGGAGGCCCATGAAAGAGAAGAGAAAGCCAAAGAGGAGGCCCATAAAAGAGAAGAAAAAGCCAAAGAGGAGGCCCACAAGAGAGAGAGGGAGCTGGAAAAAGCCAAAGAGGAGGCCCAAGAGGAGGCCCACAAGAGAGAAGAGAAAGCCAAAGAGGAGGCCCACAAGAGAGAGATGGAGCTGGAAAAAGCCAAAGAGGAGGTGAGAGAAAAAGAAAGGAAGCATGAACTGGAAGCAGCAAGTGCTAGGCAGGATGCATCAGACCACCCTAGCAACTCCTCTCCAGGTACCACTTCCCATCCCAGGAAATTCCCCACCTACAAGGCAGGCGATGATACTGAGGCCTTCTTAGAAAATTTTGAAAGGGCCTGCCTTGGATACAGCATCACTCCAACCCAGTACATGGTAGAGCTGAGGCCGCAGCTCAGTGGACCCTTAGCAGAGGTGGCGGCTGAAATGCCTAAGGAACACATGAACAGTTATGAACTTTTTAAAAACAAGGCCAGACTCAGAATGGGGCTAACACCCGAGCATGCCCGTCGGCGGTTCAGAGCCCTAAGGTGGAAACCAGAGGTCTCATTTACCCGGCATGCCTACCACATTGACAAAAATTGTGATGCCTGGGTATCAGGAGCAAATGTTAAATCTCTGGAAGATCTGCTTTCCCTAGTAAAAATGGAGCAGTTTTTAGACTGTTCCTGAGGAAATAGAAAGGTACATCCTAGATAGGAAGCCCAAAACTGTAACCGAGGCGGGGGAGATTGGAGCCAAATGGGTGGAGGTGACAGAAAAGAAAAAAGCTAGTAGCAGTTGGAGCGAATATCAGAAGGGGCAAGCCGAAACAAAACCTTATCACCGGGGACAACCCAAGGCCCCACCCACATCCCAAGGGAAACCCCAGACGCCTTCTCACCCCACCACACCAGTCTCCATCAACCAACATCGCCCCGGTGATACCTTAGCAGGGCGATGTTTTAAATGTAATGAACTGGAGCATATAAAGGCTCACTGCCCCAAGAACCCCAACCGATTACAGTTCATTACACCCCAATCACACCAAAGATCCCCAGACCCAGATGCCTCTCTCATACCCTCGGAGCGAAGGGAAACCTTGAGAGTGGGCGGAAAGAAGGTTATCGCTTGGAGGGACACTGGGGCACAAGTGTCAACTATCCACCAATCCCTAGTGGACCCCAAACTCATCAACCCTGAGGCTACAGTGACAATTCAACCCTTCGTGTCACAGTCTGTAACCTTGCCTACAGCCCAGTTGCATGTCCAGTACAAGGGCTGGTCAGGAATGTGGACTTTTGCAGTCTATGACAATTATCCCATCCCCATGCTGCTGGGGGAAGACTTGGCCAACCATGTGAAGCTAGCCAAGAGGGTGAGAATAGTCACCCGCAGCCAGGCTAAGCAAGCTTTCACCCCCATCCCTGTTCCTGAGCCGTCCACCAGGGCCCCGTCTGTGTTACCAGAGACCCAAACAAAGGTGATGGAACCGGATCCCCTGCCAACGACTGCAACAGCCGTAGTGGATCCAATCCCAGAGACCCAGCCAAAGCCAGTCCCAGAACCGGAACTGGCAACGCAGCCAGCACCAGAACCATTGCCAGCACTGAGTCCAGCGCTTGCAAACCCGTCTACAACTCCAATGCCAGAGGGCACCAGCGAGTCTGAACTGGTGGAAGCAGCAAATAACCCTACCCAAAAGGCTCAGCCAGAGCCTGAAATACCACATAGTGCACCAGCGGACAGCGGTTCACAGTCAATGGAAACAGGCCCAGCACCTGCATCGCTTCCAGAGGGACCAAGCCCCAGTCCACAGTCCAAGGAGGAACTGATGTCTCCAGCATCAAGGGAACAGTTCCAGGCCGAGCAGGAAGCAGATGACAGCCTTCAGAAAGCTTGGGCGGCGGCACGGAGCACCCCACCGCCTCTCAGCTCTTCTAACCGATCCCGGTTTGTTGTAGAAAAAGGACTTTTATACAAGGAGACTCTTTCTGGTGGGCACCAGGAAGACTGGCATCCTCAAAGACAGTTGGTAGTTCCCACTAAGTATCGGGTAAAGCTCTTGAGCTTAGCCCATGATCATCCCAGTGGCCATTCTGGGGTGAACAGAACCAAAGACCGGTTGGGGAAGTCCTTCCACTGGGAGGGAATGGGCAAGGACGTTGCTAATTATGTCCGGTCTTGTGAGGTGTGCCAACGAGTGGGAAAGCCCCAAGACCAGGTTAAAGCCCCTCTCCAGCCACTACCCATAATTGAGGTCCCATTTCAGCGAGTAGCTGTGGATATTCTGGGTCCTTTCCCAAAGAAGACACCCAGAGGAAAGCAGTACGTACTGACTTTCATGGATTTTGCTACCCGATGGCCGGAAGCTGTACCCTTAAGCAACACCAGGGCTAAAAGTGTGTGCCAGGCATTAGCAGACATTTTTGCCAGGGTAGGGTGGCCCTCCGACATACTTACAGATTCGGGAACTAATTTCCTGGCAGGGAACATGAAAAACCTGTGGGAAACTCATGGGGTGAATCACTTGGTTGCCACCCCTCATCACCATCAAACCAATGGTCTGGTGGAGAGGTTTAATGGAACTTTGGGGGCCATGATACGTAAATTCGTAAATGAACACTCCAATGATTGGGACCTAGTGTTGCAGCAGTTGCTTTTTGCCTACAGGGCTGTACCACATCCCAGTTTAGGGTTTTCACCATTTGAACTTGTGTATGGCCGCGAGGTTAAGGGGCCATTACAGTTGGTGAAGCAGCAATGGGAGGGGTTTACGCCTTCTCCAGGAACTAACGTTCTAGACTTTGTAAGCAACCTACAAAGCACCCTCCGACACTCTTTAGCCCTTGCTAAAGAAAACCTAAAGGATGCTCAGGAAGAGCAAAAGGCCTGGTATGATAAACATTCCAGAGAACGGTCCTTCAAAGTAGGAGACCAAGTCATGGTCTTAAAGGCGCTCCAGGCCCATAAAATGGAAGCGTCGTGGGAAGGACCATTCACGGTCCAGGAGCGCCTAGGAGCTGTTAACTATCTCATAGCCTCCCCCACCTCCAACATAAAGCCTAAGGTATACCATGTTAATTCTCTTAAGCCCTTTTATTCCAGAGAATTAAACGTTTGCCAGTTTACAGCCCAGGAAACAGATGACGCGGAGTGGCCTGCAGGTGTCTACTACGAAGGAAAAAGGAATGGTGGCGTGGAAGAGGTGAACCTCTCCACGACCCTTGGACGTCTGCAGCGACAGCAGATCAAGGAGCTGTGCACAAGCTTTGCACCGATTTTCTCAGCCACTCCAGGACGGACCGAACAGGCATACCACTCCATTGACACAGGTAATGCTCACCCAATTAGAACCCCACCCTACCGGGAGTCACCTCATGCCCAAACTGCTATACAAAGGGAGATCCAGGACATGCTACAGATGGGTATAATCCGCCCCTCTACCAGTGCATGGGCATCTCCAGTGGTTCTAGTTCCCAAACCAGATGGGGAAATACGCTTTTGCGTGGACTACCGTAAGCTAAATGCTGTAACTCGTCCTGACAACTATCCAATGCCACGCACAGATGAGCTATTGGAAAAATTGGGACATGCCCAATTCATCTCTACTTTAGACTTAACCAAAGGGTACTGGCAAGTACCACTAGATGAACCCGCTACGGAAAGGTCAGCCTTCGTCACCCAGGCAGGGGTGTATGAATTCAATGTACTTCCTTTCGGGTTGCGAAATGCACCCGCCACCTTCCAAAGACTTGTAGATGGTCTCCTAGCGGGATTGGGAGAATCTGCAGTTGCCTACCTCGATGATGTGGCCATTTTTTCTGATTCATGGACAGAACACCTGGAGCACCTGGAAAAAGTCTTCGAGCGCATCCGGCAGGCAGGACTAACTGTTAAGGCTAAAAAGTGTCAAATAGGCCAAAACAGAGTGACGTACCTGGGGCACCAGGTGGGTCAAGGAACTATAAATCCCCTACAGGCCAAAGTGGATGCTATCCAAAAGTGGCCGGTTCCAAAGTCAAAGAAACAGGTCCAATCCTTCTTAGGCTTGGCCGGATATTATAGGCGATTTGTACCACACTACAGCCAAATCGCCGCCCCGCTGACAGACCTAACCAGAAAGAAACAGCCAAATGCAGTTCAGTGGACTGATAAGTGTCAAAAGGCCTTTAACCAGCTTAAGGCAACCCTCATGTCTGACCCTGTGCTAAGGGCCCCAGACTTTGACAAACCGTTCCTAGTAACCACAGATGCGTCCGAGCGAGGCGTGGGAGCAGTTTTAATGCAGGAAGGACCGGATCAAGAATTCCATCCTGTCGTGTTTCTCAGCAAGAAACTGTCTGAGAGGGAAAGCCACTGGTCAATCAGCGAAAAGGAATGCTACGCCATTGTGTACGCGCTGGAAAAGCTACGCCCATATGTTTGGGGACGGCGTTTCCAACTACAAACAGACCATGCTGCGCTACAGTGGCTTCATACCGCCAAGGGAAATAACAAAAAACTTCTTCGGTGGAGTTTAGCTCTCCAAGATTTTGATTTTGAAATACAACACATTTCGGGAGCTTCTAACAAAGTGGCTGATGCACTCTCCCGGGAAAGTTTCCCAGAGTTAACTGGTTAACAATTGTTCTTGTAATGAAACATATTGTTAGTTTTTATATAATCGGTAGTATGTCTAAAGGTACATGTGTCTTGTTAACTCTGTTTTCTCCTAGAACTCCAGGAAAAAATCACAGCCAGTGTGGAACCGAACGTCCAACACTATCTGTGATTTGGGGGGCGTGTCATAACTATAAAGGGAAGGGTAACAGCTCTCCTGTGTACAGTACTAAAATCCCTCCTGGTCAGAGACTCCAAAATCCTTTTACCTGGAAAGGGTTAAGAAGCTCGGGTAACCTGGCTGACACCTGACCCAGAGGACCAATAAGGGGACAAGATACTTTCAAATCTTGGGGGGGGGGAAAGGCTTTTGTGTGTGCTCTTTGTTTTAAGGGGTGGTTCGCTCTTGGGACTGAGAGGGACCAGACATCAATCCAGGTTCTCCCCATCTTTCTAAACAAGTCTCTCTTATTTCAAAATTGTAAGTAAAAGCCAGGCAAGGCGTCTTAGATTTACTTTGTTTTCTCAACTTGTAAATGTACCTTTTACTAGAGTGCTTATCTTTGTTTGCTACACTTTGAACCTAAGACAGAGGGGAGTCCTCTGAGCTCTTTAAGTTTGATTACCCTGTAAAGTTATTTTCCATACTGATTTTACAGAGATGATTTTTACCTTTTTCTTTAATTAAAAGCCTTCTTTTTAAGAACCTGATTGATTTCTCCTTGTTTTAAGATCCAAAGGGGGTTTGGATCTGTGTTCACCAGGAGTTGGTGAAAGGAAGGAGGGGGGAAGGGTCAATTTCTCCTTGTTTAAGATCCAAGGAGTTTGGATCTGTATTCACCAGGGAATTGGTGAAAGGTTTCTAAAAGCTTCCCAGGGTAGGGAATGGTGGCAGCGGACCAGAACTAAGCTGGTAGTTAAGCTTAGAAGTCCTCATGCAGGCCCCTACATTTGTACCCTAAAGTTCAAAGTGGGGATACAGCCTTGACAAGCCCCTAGATATTGAACCCGGCCCTGGTTCATTTTTGTTGCCCTTCTATGTACTTTTTCCAGCTCTAATGTGTGGTGTTTTGTTTTGTTTTTGAGATAGGGTAACCAGAACGTCACACAGTATTCAAGCTGTAGGCGTCCCATGAATTTATAGAGTGGCATTATGATATTTTTCTTATTATTTATCCTTTCCAAATGGCTCTTAATAGTTTTGAGTGCCCCTGCACATTGAGTGGATGTTTTCAGAGAACTATCCACAATGACTCCAAGATTACTTCCTTGAACGATAACACCTAATTTAGATCCCATCATTTGTATGTATGGTTTGGCTTATGTTTTCCAATGTGCATTGCTTTGCATTTATCAACGCTGAATTTTATCTGCCAGTTCGTTGCCCAGTCAGTCAGTTTTGTGAGATCCCTTTGTAACTCTTCACAGTCTGCTTTGGATTTAACTATCTTGGGTAATTTTGTATCGTCTGCAAATTTTGCCACTTCACTGTTTACCCTCTTTCCAGATCATTTATGAATATGTTGAACAGCACTGGACCCAGTACAGATCCCTAGGGGACACCATTATTTACCTCTCTCCATTCTGGAAACAGACCATTTATTTGTACCCTTTGTTTCCTGTCTTTTAACCAGTTACTGATCCATGAAAGGACCTTCCCTCTTATCCCATGACTGTGTACTTTGCTTAAGAGCATTTGATGAGAGACCTTGTCAAAGGCTTTGTGAAAGTTCAAGTACACTATATCCACCGGATCAATCTTGTCCACACATTTGTTTGCCCCCTCAAAGAATTCTAATACACTGGCAAGGTATGATTATAAAAGACATGTTGACGCTTCCCCAACATATCGTGTTCATGTAGATCTGATAATTCTGTTCTTTACTGTAGTTTCAACAAATTTGCCTGGTACTGAAGTGAGGCTTACCGGCCTGTAATTGCCAGGATCGCCTCTAGAGCCTTTAAAAAAAATTGCTGTCTGTGATGTTATTGACATGAACTGTGACTGTATAGACCACTGTTGCAACCAGAGTCCTATGGTTGCACCAGGTCTTGTACAGAGGCAGTCAAGTGGGGTATCTATGGGAAGGTTGTAGTTTGCTGGTTATGATTATGCTGTCTGTATGTGTGTATCATTTTTGTATTAGAAGTTATGAATATTGGCTATATACTTGTATCTCAATGTGTTTGATTCTAAGTAGCCTCAGTGAAGCATTTGGTCAGCTTGTTGAGAAAGGACTATTCTCAGTAAGTGCCCAATGAAGAAATACTTAACTGACAATGGAATTTGGGAGATGCCAATCCACATCTGAGCTTTCCTGGGAACGTTCAAACTAACCTGTAAACAATGGCGTCGGCCTACAAAAAGCTGAATCATTCATAGACAAATGACTTGCCCAGGTGTCTACAAACTCCATCTTGTTGCTGAGATTTTGCACAGAAGAACAAAGGGGTTTCTGCCCACAAGAGAGAGAATATGAAAGGCTCTGGGAGCCTCTCCATTTTGTCTGAGAGCCCTAGAGGGGAGGGTAAAGTCACAAGTGCTGCTGGGGAAATAGGAGAGTGTCTCTTTAATTCCTCGGTAGCAGCAGGGACGGTTGTAACCAGTTCCTGTAGCTCTGGGGTTCAAGGCAAGTCCCTGCTGGAGGGGCTGGATGGAGCCAGCTCCTGTCCCGTGATCATCTTCCTGGGGGAAGGGAATTTTCCACCTTGTAACAGGAAGGTCTTCCCAGCTGCTGACTACCAGGAAGTTGCAGGTCTGCAGGGGACAGGTCCTGCCCTGGGGTGCACAGAGACATGCACCCCAGAGATGGAAGTTGGGGTCCTGGCGACTGCTGCAGTGGGAACAGACCCCAAGGACTCTGTAGCTGGAAGCAAGCCCAACCCGAGTGAAAGAGGTGGGGGATTTTGCTGGCCAGTGAAGGGTCTGTCATAGCTGATAGCTGTGAGCCTACAGCTGGATCAGGGTCATCTTCCCTTCTGGGGGACACAGGAGTGTCTGCCTCAGAGGAGAGCCCAGAGAGGGAAGTCCTGGTGGAAGGTGAGGAGGGTCAGGAGGGTCTGTCCACCTTTTGTAGGGAGGCTTTTCCCCAGGAGGAGAGTGAAGAATCTGCATCTGAAATGCCAGACCTCTCACCTGTGGATCAGGTTTTAAGTAAAGACTGGGGGTCAGATCTCCTGGAGGGGAGAGTCCACCCAGCTGACTGTTGGGAACAGAGAGTGGAGTGACCAGGGGGATCTTACCGATCCAAAGCACTCCATTAAAGAATGTTATTCCTGCTACGCTTGTAAAAGATAACAAGGTCTCTTCAAGGCTGGGGGAAGAAAAACTTTGCATTTTGGAAGCTTCACAAGGGGGTGGGGTCCAACCCAAAGAACTTGGGGCAGAAAGCTGTTGTATATTCCTCTCCACATGGAGGGAGGGGGCAGATTTCATGAGCTTATGCTGTACCGTTCCTTGTGCAATGCAAGACAGTCTAATGTGGATTTACACTCCAGAGGGGTGCATGCCTGAGTAGC
Source organism: Emys orbicularis (assembly GCF_028017835.1). Taxonomy (NCBI): domain Eukaryota; kingdom Metazoa; phylum Chordata; order Testudines; family Emydidae; genus Emys; species Emys orbicularis. The sequence goes on along the minus strand of NC_088685.1, from coordinate 15,910,480 downwards.
TGGGAAGTATCCTAACTGGAGCCTTCCCATGCAGTAGCTGGTCAGAGCGTCTGAATGTGTCCCTACCTGTATGTGTGCTGGTGAAAGTGTAGGCTGGAGCCTGGAGAGGGCTTGGCAGCCTGTCACAGCAGTACAGTGTAAAGGGAGCCCAGGCTGGTGAGTCAGGGGGGCTCAGTGGTACCCCAGTTCCAGGTGGCACCCCGAGATAAACCCATCACAGCCATGATCACACTTTTTTTGGTCATCTTACTATGTTTTTTTTAATGTGGAGTATACATTTAATTTGAGTGTCTATTATGGTGCTTTTTAAAAGTTTCCATGCATTTCACTTTTGTGACTGTACCTTTTAATTTCCATTTAACTAGTTTCTTCATTTTTGTGTAGTTCCCTTTCTGAAGTTAAATGATGCTGTGGTGGGCTTTTTTGGTGTTTCCCCCTCACAAGGAGTGTAATATAATTAAATATATCAGGGATTGGCAACCTTTGGCACGCCGCTTGCCAGCGTAAGGGGCTTCCCGCAGCCCCCATTGGCCTGGGACAGCGGACCGTGGCCAGTGGGAGCCGCGATCGGCCAAACCTGCGGATGCGGCAGGTAAACAAACTGGCCCGGCCCACCAGGGTGCTTACCCTGGCGGGCCACGTGCCAAATGTTGCCGATCCCTGAAATGTATGGTCACAATTACTCACTTAGGACTAAATCAAGAAGAAATCTAAATCTCCAAGAAAAAGTCATTTATGGTACCTAGAAACACACTCACTGTATCTCGTCCGGAAGTGCATGTACCCAGGACACTAGTCAATATGGGGATAGCTGAAATCCCCTCTTATTTTTAAGTTTTCTATTTTTATAGCCTCTCTAATCTCCCAGCGCATTTTACCATCACCATCTGGGTCAGGTGGTTGGTAGTACATTCCTACTGCTATGCTCTGATTATTCAAGCATGGAATTTCTATCCATAGAGATTTTATGGTATAGTTTGTTTCATTTAAGATTTTTACCACATTTGATTCTACTTTCTTTCACGTCTAGTGCCACTCCCCCACCAGCATGACCATAGGTGCCAACTCCCCCATAGGGCATGGGGAAAAAATGGTGGGTGCTGAGCACCCACCGGCAGCCTCCCTATCAGCTCCCCCCTTTTTCTCAGCGCCTCCCACCCTTTGCAACCAACTGTTCTACAGCCTGCAGGAGGCACTGGGGGGAAGAGCGAGTGTGTGGCACGCTCAGGCAGTGGTGGATTAGCCACTGGGCCGATGGGGCCCATGCCCGGGGATCCCAGCCAATGGGGGGCCTTGGAAAAAAATCTGCTGCCGGGTGGCGGAAGCCCAGAGCCCTGACTGATGGGTGGGCGGAGTGGGGGAAGCCCTTGTGACCCAACCCCGGTAGCAGCGCTGGGCAGGGCGGGGGAAACCTCGCCAGGTACTGGTGCCAGATTTCTCTTTGAGCATGTAAGAGCCACGCTCCATCAATGGTGAATTACAGGGAGGATTAGGGGGCTGGGCTCCCTTGCTACTTTTATGGGCTCCCCCTTCTGACTTATTCAAAGATGACATAGTTTTGCTGGGGACGCAGCGAGGGGACTTTCCGGACTCCATGGAGAGGGGTGGGCTGCCGGGGCAGTCAGGGACCCTGGGGCCATCCCTCCAAGGGGAGGGAACTGGCCACCGCTGGTCCCGCTGCCAGGGCTTGTGCTTCAGTGGTGGATTCCAGGCTCCCGCGCCCTACTCTGGAGAAGCACCTTGGTCCTGGCGGGAAACGAGAGATGCTGCCCAGTGTCTGGCCAGCAGCGGTCTGGGAGGAAAGACAAGAAGCCATGTCGGGGACTGGATGTCGGGCCCCCGGGGAGCTATGGGAGGGAAGATGGCAGAGGACAGGAACTGTCATCACAGGGGACCCCAGGGACGAGGGGGGCAAAGACCGAGCTCTGCCTGTCTAGAAGCTCCGCATTCAGGAGATAGTCGGGGGGGTATATTAAGTGATGGCGTATATTACATTGGTGGACATGCAGGACACACCACACGATCCATCATCTACAGCCAAGCGCTGAGGTACAACCGCATTTGCCCAACCCCTCAGACAGAGACCAACACCTACAAGATTTTCACCCAGGGCTTTGGAGCTGTGCTCTGGCTCCGCTCCAGCTCCAGGCAAAAATCTGCAGCTCCACTGCTCCGGAGTTGCTCCATGCTCCAGCTCCGGGCTCTGCTCCAAAGCCCTGTCTTCACCAAGCACTCTCAAAACTACGATACCCGCACAAGGAAATAAGGAAACAAATCAACAGAGCCAGACGTGTACCCAGAAGCCTCCTGCTGCAAGACAAGCCCAAGAAAGAAAACAGAACTCCACTGACCATCGCCTACAGCCCTCAGCTAAAACCTTTCCAACGCATCATCAGTGATCTACAGCCCATCCTGGACAACGATCCCTCGCTTTCACAGGCCTTGGGAGGCAGGCCAGTCCTCGCCCACAGACAACCCGCCAACCTTAAGCATATTCTCACCAGCAACCACACACCGCACCATAGTAACTCTAACTCAGGAACCAATCCATGCAATAAACCTCGATGCCAACTCTGCCCACATATCTACACCAGCGACACCATCACAGGACCTAACCAGATCAGCCACAACATCACTGGTTCATTCATCTGCACGTCCACCAATGTAATATATGCCATCATGTGCCAGCAATGTCTCTCTGCTTATGTACATGGGCCAAACTGGACAGTCCCTACGTAAAAGGATAAATGGACACAAGTCAGATATTAGGAATGGCAATATACAAAAACCTGTAGGAGAACACTTCAACCTCCCTGGACACACAATAGCAGATTTAAAGGTAGCCATCCTACAGCAAAAAAACAAACCAAACAAAAAAAACCAAACAAAAAAAACCCTTCAGAACTAGACTTCAAAGAGAAACGGCTGAGCTTCAGTTAATTTCATTTGCAAATTTGACACCATCAAACAAAGACTGTGAATGGCTAGCCAACTACAAAAGCAGTTTCTCCTCCCTTGGTGTTCACACCTCAACTCACACCTCAACTCCTAGAAGAGGATCTCATCCTCCCTGACTGAACTAACCTCATTATTTCTAGCCTGATTCTTGCCTGCATATTTATACCTGCCTCTGGAAATTTCCACTACATGCGTCTGACGAAGTGGGTATTCACCCACGAAAGCTTATGCTCCAATACGTCTGTTAGTCTATAAGGTGCCACAGGACTCTGTCGCTTTTTACAGATCCAGACTAACACGGCTACCCCTCTGATACTTGACAAATTGCATAGTTGCACAATGTTTGGCTGAATTTCTGATAGCTGCAGATGTAAGTAATTTTCCAAGTTTAAATACTTTTGTGCTTAATTTTCACAGAAATCATTGCTGAAAACCCAGACAGAGATAACTTGAAGTGAATGGAAGCAGCACTTTCATAGCTTCATCACTGAGTTCTTCATCCTCTAGAATTCCTGGTATTTTAGATATGAAACTTGGTCTTCAGCATGGTGATCACTTGACAATTCTATGAGATGTTGTTGAGCCATACTTAAGGTTGGAATGGTGTTAACTGTTATCAAGAATCCAATAGGTATGGGGAGATCATGTTAAACACCAGGAAAATATCCATAATAATGGGAATACAATCCAGACAAATGAGTAATGATTTGGTCTTTAGTAGCATTTTGATCCCTTTCACTCTGTTCTTTTTAAAAGTCTGACAACACTAGAAACATCTCAGCATCTCCCTTTTCAATGGGGCATCTCCAAAGACAAAGCTTCTTTATGACTCCCAGATTTTCCCTTTCATATCTAGTATATTTGTATTCTTATCTTGAAGTGCTGGATTTAGTGCATTCAATTTGCCATATATGCCCACCAGACACTTGAAAACAAATGAGACATTGACACCCCCACCCCGAGCCCCAGCAGAAGCTTCAGGGCTGAAGTCCCAAGCCTGGGCACTCCCCTCACATGTGTCTTATCCATATGTATCCTTATATATGTCTATCTGTTCCCACCCAGGCCATTGCTAGATGCTTTGGGAAGATGCTGGTGCTGAAATGTTCCATGAAACTGCAGATGCTGGAGAAAATGTTAATGCAGAACTTCCCGGAATCACGCAAGGTAATAGATCTGATCTGTTCTTTTCTGTGCTGTCTCCTTCGGGGAATCAGAATGTTGGGCAAGATGGAAGCAGACTGGGTGGGGGGTGAGGGGGAGAGAAGCTTCTTTGCTACTACAACTGACTATCAAGGAACCTGTATCTGATAGCAGTGGGTTTACCAATATGACAGCGTAACCCACTAGTCAGCGTGTGTCTAATGCACCTCCCTCTGTGTCTGATCAACATAGGACACAGATCTGTTGGAGAGCCTGATTCTTTAGCTCCAGCTCTTGGGATTTGTGCTTTTAGCTCTGGGAGTCCATGGTTCAGTCTCATATGTGTCAGCCAAGGTGGCAGGCATCACAATAGCAAGCCTCAAAATGGTCTCTCTGGTTCTTAATGTTAACCATGCAACGTTAACTATAATGGTGAGGATGGTATAGGCTAGCTATACCTTGCAACTAATTAGCAGGATCTTGGAAACTTATCCGGTATCTATCACCTGCCGGGGGGGGGGGGAAGGGGAGAAGGGAAAGATAGTGTAACTCCCTATCCCGTGATGCAAATGGATAAAGAAGAGAAAAGAATAAAGTAAACAGATGACAGCTTTTATTTAAAACAGAAACAGTGAGATGTGGTTTGACAGTTCGGGTTTAAAACCCAGGCCCAACCAAATAGATACCCTGGCAATAAACAAATAAAGCTAAAACAAAATATCCCAGACACTGCACCATTTCTAAGTGTCGATAGACAGTAGATGGTACGACTCCGTTGTCACGGCCAACTGATAGACCCTGGGTCTCAATCGCTGTTTAGTGGGAGATCAATAGGATCTACTGATGCTAAAGAGAGGTCTGGCTCTGCGATCACCCGAGGGTGAGTGATCAACAGGACTTCTGTACCTTTGTCTGAAAACAATGTGGGGTTCAGAGATTGGTAGCACAGTCATAGTTCTTAACACTGATGTCTTCAGATGCTGGTCTTCTGGTCCACGTAGCCATGAAAATACAATGGTTCCGTGGCTGCCTCTAGGACAGACAGCAACGAGGCAGTGGGTGCTCAGAGTTTATATAGGCACAAGCGCGCCAAAGTTTTGAGGTAAAACTGGCAGCTCCCCCGCTGGAACCTGTTTGAACCAGTATTGGGCTGACCGTTACCTGCCTTTTCCGTCAGAGTTACAAAGGGCACGAAAACTTTAGTAAGAAGCTAAACAAAGGTGGAGTTGAGCTGTTTGGCAGGCACGCCATTTTGAATTTCAGACTCCATATCCAATACATGGTCAAATACCTTAACCAAATGTAAAGGCATAAAGTACAACTTATTCTAAAGCACAAAACAACTTATAATCTCTATTTCATATACAAGAACACGTTACATTATCTGGCAGGTTTATGGAGCAGTGCTGAATATCAACAGAGGCAATCCCTTCAGGATGGAAGTGGTGGTGGATTCGTGGCTGGATTTCAAAGTTGTCATTACCAGGCGGCAGATGGAGGTAGATCAAAACATTTTTAATCTGAGCTCCAGAAGAGCAAATAGACTATGGATCCTGTTGTGATTGAATCCTTTCCTTTAGCTTCTCAGCTGGTGTCAATGTGGAGTGGGAAGGGAGTAGCAAGGCTTGCACTCTCTAATACCCTGCAGAGTAGGTGACTTGGCTGATTCCTGGGAACCCACCTGTTCCTTATTAGTGGCAACTGCAGGCGTAAATGTATCAGGCCAAATTCATCCCCAGTGGAAGCCGACACAATGCCCGTTGACTTCAACAAGAATCACTCTTGCTTATGCAGTGCTGGTTTGGGCCAATCACTACAAGACAAAGGGTCCAGAAGCAGCTGGGGGAAAGGCTCTCAGAATATTAAACTGGCCAAAAGCTTCAGGAAACTGCTGCTAGGCTCAGGTTACTCTTCGCTTAGTGACTGCCTTGGAAAGATGAGGGTCCACCTCCATCACAGCTGTTAGTTACTGTGGGGTTGGGGAGAGTAAGGAATAGATTCTATTCTGATGCCTGGTGTTGAGATACACTGTGGAAAGTGCCAAAGAAGAATATCCTAATCAGGGAACTCCTGAAGATCCAGCGGTTCCTTGGATCTCTGGCCATGGATCTCTGTGAGCTTTGGTTTCCAAGACACAGGAAAAAGGAAGGAATTTTTCTTAACTATTCCATACCTTTTCTATCCAGGATGAGATGGATGACCTTGACCATTACACCAATGCCTATGCAGTTTTCTACAAGGACCTACAGGCTTACCAGGAGCTACTGGCCAACACAGATACCATCAACTGGGAACAGAACTTTCAGATACAAGGTAAAGTCCAACTTTATCAAACAGGCTACCTGGGTGGTATAAACCATTCTGAGGGGGAATAGACCCTGCCATTGTATATTGGCTAAAGATTTCTTATAATAACGTGAAATGCAGGATTCAGGAAAGAGGTGGCAGTTGGACACAGCCCTCCTGGTTTTTGAATTTCACCCATGCTGTATCATTCTTCATCATTGGGCCAAGTTCTGCTCTCAGTTATAGAGGTCCAATTTCCTTGCTGCAGTAAGTGTATTTTTATTTCAGTCTGCTCTCTGTTAAAGGCAAGGATCCCTAGAGAACATCCAGCTCATTAACAGGACTGCTGATCATAGACAGCTGGTTAATCTAGTAGAAGGGGGTAATGAGATCCAATAGTTGGAAGCTGAAGCTAGATCAGGGATCGGCAACCTTTGGCACGTGACTCGCCAGGGTAAGCCCCCTGGCGGGCTGGACAGGTTTGTTTAACTGCCGTGTCCACAGGTTTGGTCGATCGCAGCTCCCACTGGCTGTGGTTTGCCGCTCCAGGCCAATGGGGGCTGCATGAAGCCACGGCCAGCACATCCCTCGATCCGCACCACTTCCCACAGCGCCCATTGGCCTGGGACAGCGAACCGCGGCTAGTGGGAGTTGCGATCGGCTGAACCTGCGGACGTGGCAGGTAAACAAATCGTCCCAGCCCACCAGGGTGCTTACTCTGGCGAGCCACGGGCCAAAGGTTGCTGATCCCTGAGCTAGATAAATTCGGAAGAAGGTGCACATTTTTAAGAGTGAGGGTAATTAATCTCTGGAACAACTTACCTAGAAATATAGTAGATTCTTCACCACTTGAAATCCTTAAATCAAGACTGGATGTCTTTTTAAAAGATGTGCTCTCTGTCGAACAGAGGTTACAGGCTTGATGTAGAAATTACTGGGTGAGGTTCTCAGGCCTGTGTCGTGTAGGAGATCAGAGTAGATGATCATAATGGCTCCTTCTGGCTTTAACATACAGGGCCGCCCAGAGGGGGGCGCAAGTGGGGCAATTTGCCCCAGGCCCTGGGCCTCGCGGGGGGCCCCCCATGAGAGTTTTTCGGGACCCCTGGAGTGGGGTCCTTCACTTGCTCCGGGGGCCCCGGAAAACTCTTGTGGGGCCTGGGCCCCCGGAGCTTCTTCCGCCCCGGGACCCGCCGCCGAAGTGCCCCGAAGACCCACGATGGGGGGGTCCTTCCGCTCTGGGACGCATCGCCGAAGTGCCCTGAAGACCGTGGCGGGGGGTCCTCCCACCCCGGGACCCGCTGCCGCAGCACCGGGTCTTCAGCGGCAATTCGGCGGCAGGGGCCCCCCACAGCCGAAGACCCCAGGCCCCCTGAATCCTCTGGGCGGCCCTGTTAACATATGAAATTATGGAGATTGTATTGAATGGGGAAGAAAGAAACATGCAGTAATGCTGAGGGTTTTGAAGATTTCAGATGTGCAAACAGCTCCATAGTGAATCCAAGCTTTGTTCTTTTTATTTATTTCCATGTGCATTTTGTTTTTTAAATGAATCACTATTTATCTGTGTCTACACAGGGCTCCAGGATGGATTATATGAAGCATCCAACACTGTTGCTATGTCTAAACAAGTCTATGTGAAACTATCCTCTTTCCAGATGTTTATCCTCCCAGACCCTGACATGCTGCCAAATGTCAGAACTCAGTATGTCCAATCGCATCCTTCCTATTTTCCATAAATATGATACTTAGCTCATATCTAGCACTTTTAATTAGTAGATCTTAAAGCGGGGGTCTCAAACTCAATTTACCTTAGGGCCAGTGCCAGTTCTCAAATCCTCCCAGTGGGCCAATAATGTCACTGAAGATGGTGTTCAGAAAAGAAAACGTCAGTTTGTTGACGTTTGGCCTCAGTGACTGAGCAGTTGAAACCTTCAGGATTGCAGCAAGGTGTGCATCAGATAGTTGTGTTTGGTATTTTGACTTGTTTATATTCGTTATGGGAAAAAAAATGATGCTGCCTCCATGGCTGACTCTGCCTGGCGACTAGAGATGTCCCTCTCCCCCAGCCAATGGGAGCTGTGGGGGGTGGTGCCTGTAACAGACGTTGCCTGCAGCGTACCTGCATGCATCTCTCCTCCACGGGCTGCAGTGGGGAGATTCTCAGGCCGCAGATGGCCCGCAAGCTGCGACTTTGAGACCCTTGTCTTAAAGAGCTTCAAATTGTGGAAACTGAGGCACAGAGAAGTGGAGTGACTTGACCAAGGATCCCCAGCAGGCCAGTGACAGAGCTGGGAATAGAACCCAGCTCTCCTCAGTCCTAGTCAAATTCTCTATCTACTAGGCCACACTGAAATAATAGCCAGACTGGTAGGTCATTGGGACAAACTCTGGCTGACTGAGGAAGAGCCTAGGAGTGAGGAGGCAATGCCAGGAAGTGAGAAGCACTGTATATATTTTTAAGGGTCTTACTAATTTTTAAGGAAAGGCAGAGACCTTGAGGTGTGTTGGTAACCATGATTTATTTTTCCACTCTCCAAATCCGGTCCTCAACTCCCTCTAAAGGATCGTGGGTGGTGCAGTCCAACAAGCATTTCTTGTACTAAGAACTGCTACAGTTAAAACCATTTAAAACATCATGTGCACATATTATTACAGGGGTGGGCAAACTTTTTGGCCCAAAACTGTATGGAGGGCCGGGTAGGGAAGGCTGTGCCTCCCCAAAGGCTGGCGTCCCCAAACAGCCTGGCCCCCTGCCCTCTATCTGCCCTATCCCACATCTCGCCCCGACTGTCCCAAGAACCACCGACCCATCCAACACCCCCTGCTCCTTGTCCCCTGACCGCCCCCTCCCATGATTCCTCACCCCTAACCGCCCCCCCGGGACTCCACCCCCATCCAACCCCCCCTGCTCCCTGTCCCCTGACTGCCCCCTGGGACCCTCTGTCCCTTATCCAACCCCCCCACTCCTCACCCCCTTACCATGCCGCTCAGAGCACCAGGCCTGGGAGCCGCACTGCCTGGAGCCAGCCACGCCGCTGCGCAGTCTAGAGCACGGGGCAGGCTGGCAGCTTTCGCTGTCCGGCAGGAGCGCGCTGGCGGCACGGTGAGCTGAGGCTGTGGTGTTACCCGGGGCTCTTTCAACCCAAAGCTCTTGGTAACTTTTTCTCTGTGCGAGGAGGTGTCAGGAAATAAATCAGGGGAGACACGGCCATCCGACCGACAGATGGCTGGCACAAACAGGACAACATGAGAGTGCTTTCACTTAAAGCTAAACCTTTACATAGGCCTGGTCTACACTAGGCGTTTATGTCGAATTTAGCGCCGTTACATCGAATTAACCCTGCACCCGTCCACACCACGAGGCTATTTAGTTCAACATAGAGGTCTCTTAAATTCGACTTCTGTACTCCTCCCCAACGAGGGGAGTAGCGCTAAATTCGACATGGCCATATCGAATTAGGCTTGGTGTGGATGGAAATAGACGCTAATAGCTACGGGAGCTATCCCACAGTGCACCACTGTGTTGACGCTCTGGACAGCAGTCCGAGCTCGGATGCTCTGACCAGCCACACAGGAAAAGCCCCGGGAAAATTTGAATTCCTTTTCCTGTCTGGGCAGTTTGAATCTCATTTCCTGTTTGGACATGGTGGCGAGCTCAGCAGCACTGGCAACGATGCAGAGCTCTCCAGCCGAGATGGCCGTGCAATCCCAGAATAGAAAGAGGGCCCCAGCATGGACTGATAGGGAAGTCTTGGATCTGATCGCTGTGTGGGGCGATGAGTCTGTGCTTTCCGAGCTGCGCTCCAAAAGATGGAATGCAAAGATCTATGAGAAGATCTCTAAAGCCATGGCAGAGAGAGGATACAGCCGGGATGCAACGCAGTGCCGCGTGAAAATCAAGGAGCTGAGACAAGGCTACCAGAAGACCAAAGAGGCAAACGGACGATCCGGATCCCAGCCCCACACATCCCGTTTCTACGAGGCACTGCATTCCATCCTAGGTGCGGCCGCCACCACTACCCCACCACTGACCGTGGACTCTGAGGATGGGATATTGTCCAGGGCCGGTTCCTCGGACATGTTAGCGGACGGGGAAGATGAGGGAGGAGATGAGGAGTACGAGGCAGTCGACAGCGCTTACCAAGCTGATTTCCCTGACAGCCAGGATCTCTTCATCACCCTTACAGAAATCCCCTACCAACCGTCCCCAGCATTTAACCCGGACACAGATTCAGGGGAAGGATCAAGCAGTAAGTGTTTGAAACATTTAAACATTTATTTTTAACAGAACTGGAATATTAACAATAAGAACAATGTGTTTTTCATGATTTGTTTGCTTAACTATTCAGTCCCAACTATTTAAAAAAAATCTAACAGTGTCCGGTTGTGCATGATTCTGCTGCCCAAGCCGCTCCACTCTTTAGTCCCTGCCAGTGCAGCTATATTAAAATGCGGTCTATATGTCCGGGGATAGAGCTGAAATCCTCCAGGGACATCTCGAGGAAGCTCTCCTGGAGGTAATTGGAAAGCCTGTTCATCAGGTTCCTGGGGAGAGCGGCCTTATTGGGTCCTCCGAAGTAGGAGACGTTTCCGCGCCAGGAGATCCTCAAGTACTCCGGGATCATAGCCTTGCACAGCATGGCGGCATACGGCCCTGGTCTTTGCAGGCTTTTCCGAAGCATCCTTTCTTTATCGCTGTCCGAGATCCTCATTATTGTGATTAACACGGCTACCCCTCTGATACTTGACATTATTGTGATGTCGCTCATCATGACCTGCTTTGAATTAGGTAGGGGACTGTTAGTATTGGGACTGCTTGCCCGTTCCTTTACAGAACTGTAACCGCCAGTTTACAGCCATGCGGTGGAGGCGTGAGAGGGGCAGCATACAGGGATCTTTCCCTGGGACAGCCGCGAGGGGGTGGGACAGGGGCAGAGTTCATGCTTGCCGGATTGCTGGCAGCAGAGACTGGCATTGCTTTCAATGTGAAAGGAGGCCAGTGCTACTATTAAAGTTTTAAGCAGCCACAAGTCTACGGCTTACCATGTCTGCCTGCTACAGAAATTCCGGTGTCCTGCCCCGCTTCCCAGATCGGCAGTGCAAGACCCCAGGCACTGAAGGCGAGGTCCGAAAATTCGACCTTGTCCTGAGTGCGCATGTGATAGGTGCACTGCATGGTCTTGTTCACAGAGAAAGACTATGTTCTTTGTTCACAACTACATTTATGTTTCGGAGGAATTCACTACCTTTTACTCTTTCCCACAGCCACATCTGCGACTGTCTCCCAACCCAGCCTGGCATCACACTCCCAGAGGCTACCGCACATTAGGCGGAGGAAGAAGAAGACGCGAGAGGACATGTTCTCAGAACTAATGGGCTGCTCCCGAGCCCAGGCAGCACAGCAGAACCAGTGGAGGGAGAATTTGTCCCAAATGCACCGGACACACATGGAATGTGAGGAGAGGTGGCGGCAGGAAGACCAGCAGGCGACTCAAACGCTGCTTGGACTTATGAGGGAGCATACGGACACGCTCCGGCACCTTGTTGATGTTCTGCAGGAACGGAGGCAGGAGGACAGAGCCCCGCTCCAGTCTATCAGTAACCGCCCTCCCCCGCCACCAAGTCCCATACCCCCCTCGCCCAAAGTCCAAAGAAGGAGGGGCGGCAGAGTCCGTGAAAACTCTCACTCCACCCCTGCAGACTGCTCAAGCACCAGAAGGCTGTCATTCCCCAAAATTTGAAAAGTCCTTTCCTTCCCGCCTCACCCAAGCCCCCGTCCAAGTTTCACCCCCCAGTTTCATGTGTGGTTGTTAATAAAAAATACGTTTCTGTTCGTTACTGTTTCCATCATGTTGTTTTGGGGGAGAGTCTGTCTGAAGGGGGGGGAATGGGCTTGGTAATTGGACAGGACCGTCACCTTTAGCAGGGTACAGAGGCGGGGGCAGGTCCAGCAGCAGGGCACATACACAGTGCAGTGACTAGTTACCCAGGTCAGTCTGGGAGGTGGTTTTCATGTTCTGGGGGGGGGGGGTGCTCTGTGACTGTGTGGCGGGGGAGGGCAGATCTTATGCAGCGGTCCTTTTCCTGGATCACAGAGCCACGCAGCAGGGGATCTGTAACCCTCCTCCCCCTGCCATACAGTCACATAGCCCCCACCTAAACGCAGTCCCGCTCAGGAGGGCTGGCAGGCTCCGTTGAAACAACCAGTCCACCACTTCGAATCCTGTCATTCCTGGAGTTTAGAAGCATCATTTGCATCAGTACACTACACCCGCTCCCCACCACAGTCTGCGTCCCAGGTTTAAAACATTCCTGCGAAAACAGTAATAAAGACAACGGTGTTCATTAACAAAATAAAACTAATTTTATTTTTTTGGAAGGGAGTGAAGGGGGTATGTAGCTGGATAGGATAGACAACATTAACTGGGTAAAGAAACGGGGGCAGGTTCAGCTTCTCTTTAAACAAACTTAAAAGTCACTGGTTACCCTGCTCACTGAGGAACCTAGCTTTCAAAGCCTCCCGGATGCACAGCGCGTCCCGCTGGGATCTTCTAATCGCCCGGCTGTCTGGCTGGGTGTAATCAGAAGCCAGGCTATTTGCCTCAACCTCCCACCCCGCCATAAAGGTCTCCCCCTTGCTCTCACAGAGATTGTGGAGCACACAGCAAGCTGCTATAACAATGGGGATATTGGTTTCGCTGAGATCACAGCGAGTCAGTAAGCTTCTCCATCTCCCCTTGAGATGGCCAAAAGCACACTCCACCACCATTCTGCACTTGCTCAGCCGGTAGTTGAACAGTTCTTTTTCAGTGTCCAGGGCGCCAGTATAGGGCTTCATGAGCCAGGGCATTAGCGGGTAGGCTGGGTCCCCGAGGATCACTGTAGGCATCTCCACATCCCCAAGAGTTATTTTGTGGTCCGGGAAGTAAATACCTTCCTGCAGCCGTCTAAACAGACCAGAGTTCCTGAAGACGCGAGCGTCATGAACCTTGCCCGGCCATCCGACGTTGATGTTGGTAAAACCTGTGGTCCACCAGTGCTTGCAGCACCATTGAAAAGTAGCCCTTTCGGTTGATGTACTGGCTGGCCTGGTGGTCCGGTCCCAGGATAGGGATGTGAGTTCCATCTATAGCCCCACCGCAGTTTGGGAATCCCATCGCGGCGAAGCCATCTATGATGACCTCCACGTTTCCCAGGGTCACTACCTTTGAGAGCAGTACCTTAACGATTGCGTTGGCTACTTGCATCACAACAACCCCCACGGTAGATTTGCCCACGCCAAAGTGGTTCGCGACTGACCGGTAGCTGTCTGGCGTTGCAAGCTTCCAGAGGGCTATGGCCACTCGCTTCTGGACAGTCAGGGCTGCTCGCATCCGGGTGTCATTGCGCTTCAGGGCAGGGGACAGCAACTCACAAAGTTCAAGGAAAGTCCCCTTCCGCATGCGAAAGTTTCGCAGCCACTGGGATTCATCCCAGACCTGCAGCACTATGCGGTCCCACCAGTCCGTGCTTGTTTCCCGTGCCCAGAATCGCCGTTCCACAACATCCACATGACCCATTGTCACCGTGATGTCCTCGGCACTGGGTCCCATGCTTTCTGACAGGCCTGTGCTACTCTCAGACTTCAGGCCCTCACCGCGGTGCCGTAGCCGCCTCGCCTGGTTTATCTGCATCTGCCTCTGGGAAAGGTGGATGATAAGCTGCGAGGCGTTGACAACGGCCACAACTGCAGCGATGGTCGCAGCGGGATCCATGTTCGCAGTGCTGTGGCGTCCGCGCTGTCACTGACCAGAAAAGTGCGCGAACTGATTTCCCGCCGGCGCTTTCAGGGAGGGAGGGAGGGCGGTAGTGACGGACGGATGACGACAATTACCCAAAAGCACCCTAGACACATTTTTTTTACCCAGAAGGCATTGGCGGCTCGACCCAGAATTCCAATGGGCAGCGGGGACTGCGGGAACTGTGGGATAGCTGCCCACAGTGCACCGCTTCCAATGTCAACGCTTTCCCCGTTAGTGTGGACTCACAAAGTCGAATTACTGTCCTTAGTGTGGACACACACGTTCGACTTTGCAATATCGATTCCACATATTCGATTTAAGTGAAATCGAACTACCCTTGTAGTGTAGACATACCCATAGTCTCAGCACTTACACACGTCCGCAACAAAACACCCCCAACCCTTGATAATTACCAAAGCTGAGTGTGGCTCTCGAGTGGCACAGTGGCAGCCCGTCTGCCGGTGGGGAACACAAGTTGCATCCAGAGGGAGAGACCAGTCTCAAAGAGTCCCCAAACAAGTCCCCTTCTTTATACATTAGTAATAGAATGACATGTCCCTTAAAGAAACCTTGTCAAGTAAGCAGTTTCAAGCAAGAGGTTCCTTCTGATTATTGATTAACCAGGTGTGGGTTTTTCCAGAACTTGCAACCTTGAGACCTCAATAGACATTCCTGGGGCATAGCCTACTCTTTTAAAACGCATGTATCAGCAACTTCAACACAATTCTTATCAGGAAGGACAAGGGGTCAAGCTGCCCTTTCTGTGGCACCCAAAACCCCCTCCCCTCCTGCCTTGGTCAAGCTGAGATTGCTACATGGCCACTTTACAGCTTGCTGACTAGGCTGTCTTTAACAATAAGCCATAGTGGTTTCAAGCACTTTACCGGTTTGCCAAAGTCTCCCTGTACAGTGGGGGAGGGGGGACAGCTGGGGAGGGGGCGGGGGCTAGCCTCCCCGGCCAGGAGTGCAAGGGCCACGCAGGATGGTCCTGTGGCCTGAATGTGGCCCGAGGGCCACAGTTTGCTCACCTCTGTATTACGAGCTTACTCCCAGGACTCAGACATAACTCATCCCTGGGCACCTGGTGGATAAGAGCTGGACCTCACATCTAGACTCCCCATACAGCAGTGGCACTAATCCTCAAATCTCTAGCCTGGCCTAGCAATCTTTCGTTCCCTTTTCTGAAGTGGAACAGGAAAGCCATTGAATGGGGAAAGATGGCTTAGGGATGAAGTATTCTGCCTAATGCATTTCCTATACCTTCTCCCAGGATGGATCCTGCACCGAGACTGGCTTACCTTGATGTCTCTCATGCCAGCCTGCTGAATGAAACCTGGTCACGGGGAGGCAACGAGCAATGCCAGAGGTACATTGCCAACCTCGTTTGCTGCTTCCCCAGCCTCTGCGTGCTAGATGACAACGGGCACCCTGTCTCCTGGAGTCTGACAGATCAGTTTGCCACCTTGATTCACACTTATACCCTTCCTGAGCACCGCAGGAAAGGTTATAACCATCTTGTTGCCACCATGTTAGCTAAGAAGTTACATAGCCAGGGCTTTCCAGTTCAGGGTAACGTCCTGGAGGAGAACATACCAGCTATAACATTGTTCAAAAGCATGAACTGTCAATTTCTGCCCTGCCGATTTTTCAGACTCATCCACACTCCTTTCCGGTTTTTAGCAAGCCCTGACCTATAGTCTAAGCACCGGTATAAGTTATTGATCTCCTGAGTATCTCCTCCACTGTAACTAGGTGAAATATTACAGCCTGTGTTATATGGGAAATCAGACTAGATGATCATAATGATCCCTCTTCTGGCTTTAAAAATCTCTGAATCTAATATACCCTAGTAACTGTTCACGGTATCTCAGTTCAGCAAATCAAAGAAAGATAGGAACGGATTTAAGTCTAGCATTTGGTTATTGCAATTCATCTGTAACTGACATCTCCACTGTATTCCCTCTTATTAAAAGGACAATTCATTTAGCTTAGCGAACTGTCTTGTATACTCAGACAGACAAGATAGGCAAGCTTATATCTTTTATCGGACCTACCCACATTTACTGGACAAACCAGAACTCTGACCCCTCCTGGCCTCTTCAAGTGCACCTCATCTAGATCTCAGGCCCTGGGCTGTCTCTTGGGGCGGAATCACATAAATCTCCCACTTTCAGACCAGGCCCCAGCTTGCAGTCCCCTGTGTATCAACCATGATCACCTCAGCAGACATGTCCAGACCCTACAGTTCTGTTCCCTCTGGGGAAATGACCGTGGTAATCAGCAACCAAACAGCCTCCTTCAAGCAAAGTATTATTTAGAACAAAAGCATTTCAGAGAAAAGTGGTCTTTAGTAGTAATAAGACACACTACATGCCTCTCTAGCTCACCAGGTGGTTAACAGTCTTACTACAGACTCCACATGGAAGATAAACTTCCTATAGACTCTTCTGCAAAACTGCTCTGTGTGTCAGCATCTCTCCTCCCTGTTAGAGCTCCATGATATTCTCTGGACAGTCCAGGGATCAAGGCACTATGGATATGCCTGCACTGAACTTAAGAGGCGTGACTGCATCTCCTGTAGACATGCCTGAGCTAGCTTCAATCTAGCTAGATCAAAGGTAGCTCGACTAACAATAGCAGGATAGTCACAGCAGCCGGGAGTGGGGTCGTGGGGGGGGGCAGGTACATACAGGAACAGCTAGCGTGGTCTGCTGCCCCTGCTGCTATACATTGGCCAAACCGGACAGTCTCTACGCAAAAGAATAAATGGACACAAATCTCACATCAGGAATCATAACATTCAAAAACCAGTAGGAGAACACTTCAACCTCTCTGGTCACTCAGTAACAGACTTAAAGGTGGCAATTTTGCAACAGAAAAGCTTCAAAAACAGACTCCAACGGGAAACTGCTGAACTTGAATTAATATGCAAATTAGATACCATCAATTTAGGTTTGAATAGAGACTGGGAATGGCTGAGCCATTACACACATTGAATCTATTTCCCCATGTTATATTCTCACACCTTCTTGTCAAACTGTCTGAAATGGGCTATCTTGATTATCACTGCAAAAGTTTTTTCTCTTAATTAGCCTCTTAGAGTTGGTAGGGAAACGCCCACCTTTTCATGGTCTCTGTATGCGTATGTATATCTCCTTACTATATGTTCCATTCTATGCATCCGATGAAGTGGGCTGTAGCCCACGAAAGCTTATGCTCAAATAAATTTGTTAGTCTCTAAGGTGCCACAAGTAACACAACACCTCGTTCACGCTGGCGCCGCGGTGCTCCAGCGGGGGTGCAGCAAACGTTATTCCACTCGCCGAGGTGGAATACCAGCAGCGCTGTAGCTGCGGAGTCAGAGCGCTCTACGTGCCTTGCCAGGGTGGACGGGGAGTGAGCTAGTGCGCCCGGGGCTGCTTTATTGCGCCGTAACTCGCAAGTGTCGCCAAGGCCTAGGTGTTCTTATCTGGGAAGCCACTGTATTGCTTTGCTCTTTGTTCTTCCCACAGCCACTATTGCATTCAAACATTATGGTGTATAGTAAACATTCCACTACCCCAACATAAATTATACAGTCTCTCAATAACTAGGTTATATCACTATTCATAGATTAACACATAGCAGATCCATGACTGTCACGCTCGTCGTTTCAAACCAGCTAATGATCAAGCAACGAATGGCACTGTTTCCTTTGTTAACAAAGCCCATGGGGATGTTCACAGTACCTAGGAACGTGACCTCGTGTGTTGGGCCTACAACAGATCAACAAATTTAGCAACAACACACTGGGAAAATTGAGTGGTATATTAAACACAATGCTTATGTTAGCAGCCTCCCTTTGTATATTTGGGACACATCTGATTTAACTACATCCCCAAAGAGACATCACAGATAAAAATATGCTGAATGTTAAACAAAAGAGCAGTTCTCAGGTGCTGCAAAGATATCTCTCCTGTAATGCAAAAGAAATGGCTTGTGGTTCTTTCAGATGTTGTTACATTCAAGTGAATTCTCATCAGCAACAAGCTAACATGGGTCCTTCTTTAAAAGACATTTTGTCTGCGCACAATGCCAGCATGAATACAAAGATAATTTTGAGATGTCACTTCCATCTGGTCACCCAGTGTGTTATGTGCTGGAAGTCTGTGCTGTATTTCCAATTTAGGGCTCGATCTCTCAAGTACTTTCTCTTGAAGGTAATGAGTGGTTCTGCATGTAGTCATTAAAAAAACAACAAGAAACCTCATTACACTTTCTGCAGGAGAAGGGATTTGTCCTAGTGTATTTTCCCAAAGTTTCCCCTCTTCCCACAATGGTGCTGTCTTCTGTATACTAGCTGCCACCCTCCACCCCAAAGAAGTTGCATTTCAGTGGTTTCAGTTTGTAAAATGCTTTGGAGCATTGTAATAATTGGGCCTACAGATTTACCTTACTTGTGAGCCTGACTGTGGAAAAGTGGATACAAGTTCCTAGTGACACAATAACCTTGTCACAAGGTCCACTCACTGCTGGGGCACCAGCTCCTGCTCTCTCTGGGGATTAGCTCTTTCCAGGGTTGATGCTCCCTTCTGCTGCTTGCTTCACATCCTACTACCCCTCTCTCTTCCAGTCCATGTGACTGCAAGTGCTTCTTTGTGACTTGGCCCTCTGCCCAGGTCACTATGCATCTTTCCCTGTTCTGGGGTATCAAAGTCTTTTCTAACAAATGGTCTCAGGCAGCCTTCCCATTCACTGCCCAACTAGTGCCACTTCCCTACTGGCTAGCAAGGGAACCCAGGCCCACCCACTACTCCAGATTCTCACTCAAGGACCCTCTAATCAGCAGCCGAAACTTGATGCCTTTCCTTACCTTCTGGCTCTTTCACTTCTCTGGGCTCACCAGCCTCATAACTTCCTTCTCCCAGGGAGTAACTCTAAGCTATTTTAATTTTATAGTCTCCAAACATACCTCCCAGTCCCTGCCCCAGGAAGTGACTGCAGCCTACTTCCCTATCACCCCTTCTACTAGGGGCTTCCTGCCTTTATAAACCCAGCCTAGCTCCTCCCTCCTCAGCTAGGATCCCTCAGTCAGTCAGGGGATTCCTTAAACCACCTGGTTCCCCTCAGGTGTGGCTTGTCTGGTTAACTGGCCCCCTTCTTAGCCTGCATTAACCCCTTCAGGAAAAGTGTGGGGTGAACACCCATCACAACCTATACCGATAAATGTTGATGGGAAAAGGTGCAAGAGGGAGACAAAAAGACTGAATTAGTCCAAACGAAGAGACTTAAGGATATAACTCAAGGACTGTGTTAAGATTATGCTTTGTAAACAAGCATGGGACCAGAAATCAATGAACCAAAATCGATGTGTTGGCAATTAGGCCTAATTGGTGGATGAAATAATGAGGGGATGGGCTATTCCACACATCACTCCCTTTTGGAGTTCTTAAAAAAAGTAAAGACATGGGGGGGGGAGGGGAAGAGATGGACAGAGGAGTACGCTTCTTGACTGAAAGACAAGAGAAAGAGAAGGAATGAGCTTCGCCATCATAGCTGCCACCCCAACCATCTCCTGGGACTCCAGCATCTACTCTGACACCCTGGTGCCTTCTTTGTCCTAATCCTGGGAAATGTCCTGACCAGACCAAGCCAGAAAGCAGGATCCTGATGATACCTCTGGCTAAATTCCAAACATCACCTGAGATATGAGACCTTGTTTCCCTGGAGCCAGTGTGTCCTACACCTTCCATTTGTATTTTTACCCTCCCCGCCGCCCTTTTCCTTCTATCTAATAACAATCTGGCTTAGTCAACCAAGACTGTATATTTTACAACACTGCTGTAAACTATGACCAGAAAGAGACAGCTAAAACCAATGCCCTAAACAGCCCAATACTGATACAAGTTTGCCAGGTCTCTCACTGGCTGATAAGACCATTTGCTGAGTTTGTGTTTCACCAGCAGCAAGATTGCAAGTGGGAGTCAGCACCAGAGACAGAAGCTGCATTTTCTCTCCTTGCTGTTCTTTTCTCCCCCTTTTTGTGTGTATGTTTTGTTTTGTCATCTCAGAAATGGGGTTGGACTTTAATAAGAGCAACAACAGCTTCAGCCCATCTCAACGGATTTCTTCTCTTTCCCCCCAAAAAGTAGTTATTACCATCTGCAATACCATTTAATTGACTATCAGAGAAGACGTGTGTGTGTGCGTGTGTGTGCGTGTGCGCGCAGGCGGGGGGCTCTTTATAAATACTCCCTCCAGCTAAAGGAACAGGGAAGAAAGGATATTGTTAAAATAAACACCGGATGTAATGGGCAAAGGAAGGACTAGTAATCAAAAGTTCCCCGTTCCTAGTACCTTGCTCAGTCCACCAGACCATAAGGTCATCCAGGCAAGCTAGTGCCCATATGCAAGGGGACAGACAGAACCTCCTGAGCAGCCTAAAGGCCGGAAGGGAGCACGCCATATTCTCTCTAAGGACCATTTTCACTTGCTCAAGGATTGGCAATGACAGGTTTTGGCAAGAGCCATCTCCTGCTCTCCTTTGGCTCAGGGTCCAGAGTCCACAGCCTCTAAAATTTCAGCGTGTCTGGTTCTGGATTTTGGTCCATCTCTGGAAGCAATGTGATTTTCATATTTAGTCCTTTTATGTCTCTTACTGAGCAGGGCTTAGAAGTGCAATGGAAGTAGCAAACTCAACCCACAGAGATAAGGAATATCTAGCATTGCTCTGGAATGTATCTGTCTAGCCCAGTGGTCTCCAAACTTTTTTGATTGCACACCCCTATCAGTAAAAAAATGTTGAGCACACACCCCCTGCTGCACCGAAGAAAAAAAACCAACAAAAAACCCCCCCACCGCTCGGACTCCCACCTGACGAAGCAAAGAAAAAAAAATGCTCTTCCTGCCACGCACCCCCAAGGATCCTCTTGCACACCCCACTTTGGAGACCACTGGTCTAGCCAACTGCAGAGCAGCATTGAGAGAGTTTCTCCCAGCCCTTCCTTGAATGAAAGGGCAGACTGAGATCCAACATGGTGCTTTAGAAGGGGGAAGATACAAGACGAAGGCAAACTGCTGTCCTTGAAGGGAAGTTACCTGCTGAAAAAGGCATGAATGCCTCATTCTTCACAAACTTTCCATCTGTGCTGAGGAAATGCTGAGGATAGAATTCTCCAGGCTTCTCCCACCGAGTCTTATTACACAACACAGAGGCCAGTAAGGGGATGATATAAGTACCCTAAAAATCATCACAAAATAAAAATTAGAACAGTCAAAACTTTTCCACTGAACTGTGATTTCAACCAAAAAAAAAAAAAAAAAAGGGCATTTTGTTGGCAACAAAAAAAATTGTGGAAAAATTCCATTTTCGGCAAAATTTCCACAAACTAAAATATTTTACTAATAGCCAACATTTTTACTAAGAACTGTTTTTGAAAATAGAAAATTTTCACCAAAAATGATTTTTAAATCAAAAAACAGCTTCTCTGTTTTTTCCTGGAAATTTCTATGAAATTGAAAAAATCCCAACCCTCAATTAAAAATAAAACCCTTACAATAAAGCCATTGCATTTTTCTACCAGCTTTAATAAAAATATCAAATTGACCATAAACTGTGAGCTTCATTCAGAAAGATAACGGGCCTGATCATCAGGTTTCATTGAGGTTTTTAAGGTCAGGCTTGACAAAGCCCTGGCTGGGATGATTTAGTTGGGGATTGGTCCTGCTTTGAGCAGGGGGTTGGACTAGATGACCTCCTGAGGTCCTTTCCAACTCTGATATTCTATGATCAACTGGTGTAAACTGGCATAGCTCTGCTCACTTCATTTGCACCAGCTGAGGATCTGACCGAGGATCAGTATCCTACAGATATATCCCTTCCGGGGGTGCCCAGAGCTGGGGCTCTTTCCACTTCCCACCCTGCCTTGTTAATATTTCATGTCTTCATAGTTGACAAACTCAGCACAGCATCCTCCTGCCCTCTTTCCCATAAGCATGTTGCAGGTTTGAACCAGAGCACTGCAGATACCACTGCATGTGTTACTTTGTGGTTTGTCTTATCTGAGCTCAGCAGCTAAGAAGTTTAAAGTCTGTGGATGGGAGTTGTCCAGATGAAGTCAAGAATGCTGCCAGAAGTGGGGGGCTGGCTTCCTGCCCTGTGAGCCAGAACTGACTGAGTTGGGGAGGAGGCTGTTGTTTGGGAAGGACTCGGCTTCAGTGAACTCATCACCACATGTGAAGCCAAAGTGCTCACAGAGCATTCAATCTGCGGTCAGTTTCATGATAGAACATCTTTAGTTCTCTTAAGTTAAAGAAAAAAGGAAATATTCAAAAAATATCCTCCCTTCTCATTCAGATCTTCTTATGTGATTGTGTCTCTCTCTAGGGTTGTGCTAGCCGTAGGGAGGAGAACGGCCTTCTACTTTATCAAGAGCTATCAGAGTAACTCCTTTAGCTGCAGTTAGATGAGCTAGTACTTTTGATGCTGAAGCCCCCAGGTTCAATCCCTACTGATCACCATGGTGTTTATGTGCATGAGGTCATGTGATTTCTGGTCTGGAGGAATTTAAATAATCCATTGTTATTCTGTTTTAATTGGTGAGTATGAAGGTCCTGGTAATGCGTCTGATGAAGTGGGTATTCACCCACGAAAGCTTATGCTCCAATACATCTGTTAGTCTTTAAGGTGCCAAAGGACTCTTTGTTGCTGGTAATTAAAGTACCTCTTAAAAAAAAAAAAAAAACTTACTTTAGGAATAACATAGCCATTAAGTCTGACATCCTCAGTAGTCTCATGAGGCAAGCTCATTGGCAGGATATTAGCAAACCTCTGAATTTCATGGATGACTGCGTCCGTATACGGCATTTGTGTCCGATGTTCATAACGAAGCTGGGCAGATCCTATAACTCTTTCAACCTCTTCATGGACTTTTTCTGAGCAATTAAAAGAGAGTGAAAGCAGGTGCTCAGATACTATGGTGGTGGGAACCCCTATGAGAAACTAGACACAGAGAAGAAAACATACAACTGACACCTGCTTGTGACGGGGCAGCCCCGCCCCGCACTAGCCCCGGCAGCGCCAGACAAGTAGCTCTGTCGGCGGAAGTCCCGCCCCGCTCATACTGGGCATGCTCCAAATGCTCAGGGAGTATAAAAAGAGGGAACTCAGCTCAGTCTGGGCTGGCGGCCGCAGGAGGAGAAGCACCTATAGGGAGAGCTCTGGCAGAGGACCGGCCCGCATTCCTGAAGCTACCGGGAACCGAGGCCTCTCCAGGCCGGTGCGAAGTCCCACTGCGGGAGGAACCAGAGGAGGCAACAGACCCCGAGACTCGCGGAGAACCAGGGGACCCGTGGGAGACCCCAACGGCTGAGCTGGTAGGAAGCAACCCGGGGGGAGTGACGGACTGGTATCTCAGCCCCGGTAAGCCTCAGCGTGTTTCGGTAGGACCCCCCCGCTGAGTCAGTAACAAGGTCCTACTGCCCTGGGACGAGGGCTAATTCCCTGGACTCCGGCCACTAGGCCATGCTGCCCTGGAACGAGGGCTAACTCTGTGGACTCTGGCCACTAGGCCGTGCTGCCCTGTGACACGGGGGTTAAACCCTCACACATGGTGGAGAATGCGGGCACTGATTCGGACCTGTTAAAAAGGTCCAGCAACAGGAGGTTAAGCCGGGGGATCCCCCGTTTATCCTCACGATGGAGGCAGAGACGCTCCTGAAATGGATGCTGGAAAAGCAGCAGGAGCAGGCAGCCCAACAGCAGCAGCAGCAGGTGCAGATGATGCAGCAGATGACGAGCCAGCAGCAGCTGCTGATAACCCAGCACCAGGAGCACCAGCAGCAACTCCTCCGAAAATTAGCGGCCCAGCAGCAGACGCAACAGGAACGCCTGGTGCAGCAGGTGGCTATGCTACTACACCTGGCGGGAACCGCACCCACCACACCCACTGGGGCCGGACCTAGGGAGGCCTTGGAGGAACTGCCGGTACGCCTCACCAAGATGGGGCCTGAAGACGACCTGGAGGCATTCTTGGTGATGTTCGAGCGGGTAGCGACCACCGCCAGGTGGCCACCAGAACATTGGGCCACCCTACTAGCCCCCTATTTGACGGGACAAGCTCAGGCCGCCTATCGTAGTCTCGATCCCCAGGAAACCCTGGAGTACTCCCGAGTGAAGGCGGCCATCTTAGACCATACCGGCATCAACCCAGAGACCTATTGCCAGCGCCTCCGCCAGGACCAGTACCCTCCCGGGGCTCGACCCTGGGCAGTGGCCCAACGCATCCGAGACCACTGTTGGAAGTGGTTGAACCCGGAGGGCTTAACGAGGCCCCAGGTGGCAGAGATAGTGGCGCTGGAACAGTTCACTCAGATCCTGCCCCCGGGAGGAAGGGCCTGGGTACGAAGACATCGACTGGCGACCTTGGCCCCGGCGGTGGCCTTGATGGAGGACTACTTATCCGCCGAGGGGGCCGAGGCGCCACCCCGAGTAGCCAGGAACTCTGGTCGTAAGGGCGGGGCAGGAAGAGGGAAGCTCCGCGGGGTGGGACTCCAGGAGCCGCCGGTGGGAGCCCGTCCTGTGTTTCCAAAGCTCCCTAACCCCGAGCCCAGACCCAAGATACCCCAGGTAACGACCCGGAGGGAGCAACAACCCCGAGAGTGAGGGAGCCCCCGAGGGGAGGCCCAGGGCCTGCCGAGGCCCGAGAGAGGTGCTGGGAGTGTGGACAAGAAGGACACTTTCGCTGGGAGTGCCCCTTCATGGACTGCAGCTACGGACAAGCCTGGGTGGCCGGACGGAGGGCTCAGAGGAGGGGAACAGGAAAGCTGGTAGTCCCCGTCCGGGTCGAGGGAATCCCCGCGAACACCCTCGTGGACTCCGGGTGCAGCCAGACCCTCATACGGGAGGGGCTAGTCCCAGACCTCAACCTCTCAGGCCCCCCGATCCACCTACAATGCGTACATGGGGACATCCGCCATTACCCCACGGCCTGGGTGAAAATAGAAGTAGGCGGCCGGGAGGAGGACCTCCGGGTGGGCGTGGCCCCCAGGCTGGCTTACCCCGTGGTACTGGGACGGGATTGGCCCGGCTTCGGGGAGGTTCTCCTGAATTACCAGCAGTCCAAACTCCGACCAGACAGGACTAGGCCTCTGAGAGCAGGACTGCTCAGACGCCTACCGAGGATTGACCCAGGTGAGGGGACCACAGCGTCAGAGGAGACCCCGGAGGATCACCCCACCGACAGGCCCCGCTCGGTGGAAGATGCCCAAGCGGAACTGGAGCAAGATGTGGACTTCATACAGGAACACAGAGAGGACCCGACCCTAAGCAGAGCCTGGGAACAGGCCACCGAACCGGGCCCCGAGGGAGACCCGACTCCGCGGCCTCCACAGGGCCCTCACTTTGAGATATGGCAGGACAGCCTGTATCATATAGCGCAGGAACCCCAGACACAGGAGACGTTCTGTCAGTTGTTGGTGCCCCAGAGGCTGCGGCAAGGCCTCTTACAACTAGCCCATGCAAACCCTTGGGCAGGACACCTGGGGCAGGAGAAGACCCTCCAGAGGGTGGCTCGCCGGTTCTTCTGGCCGGGCATACACTGAGAGGTTAGGGACTATTGTGCATCGTGCCTGGAATGCCAGCGAGCGGGACCGAAAGAGGTAGCCCGAGCACCCCTGGTGCCCATGCCAGTTGTCGGCATACCCTTTGAGCGGATTGGGATGGACCTCGTTGGCTCCCTCGAAAGAAGCAAGATGGGGAACCGCTTTATCCTAGTGATTGTAGATTATGCGATGCGCTACCCGGAAGCAGTTCCCCTAAAAACGGCGACAGCACCGACAATTGCCAATGAACTAGTGACGATTTTTGCTAGGGTCAGGATACCTGCAGAAATACTGACCGACCAGGGCACGAATGCGTCCTCCAAACTAATAGCCGAACTGTGTCGCCTCCTCCACATACGGACACTCCGGACGTCTGTTTACCATCCTCAGACTGATGGCCTTGTGGAACGCTTCAATGGCACTCTAAAATCTATGCTACGGAAGTTCATGGAGGAGGACCCCTCGCATTGGGATGCCCTGTTGCCAGCCTTGCTGTTCGCCATATGAGAGGTGCCCCAGGCCTCGACGGGGTTCGCACCCTTTGAACTCTTGTATGGGAGGCAGCCCAGGGGGATCTTGGACCTTCTGAAGGAGGAGTGGGAAGCCCAGGAGATGCGAGTTCTTGGGACTATCCAATATGTGTTACACCTCCGCGGACGGCTCCAAACACTAGGGGCCTTCGCCTGAGAGAACCTGATACAGACCCAAGCGGGCCAAGAACGTCTCTACAACCGCAGGACTAGAGGGAGGAGTTTCGGCCCAGGCGACCGGGTGCTGCTCTTGTTGCCCTCGGCAGAGTCAAAACTTTCTGGCCAAGTGCCAGGGCCCCTACGAGGTAGTCCGAGTGGGGCCAGTCGACTACGAGGTCAAACTACTGGGGCGACGGAAGGAGACATGTATATACCATGTGAATCTCCTGAAGACCTGGAAGACCAGGGAAGCCCTGTTATTGGCCCGTCCACCCTGGAATCGGAACTCGGACCCCTAGAGGGAGATACATCCGATCCAAGGCCGGTGACGCTTGGGTCAGGCCTCACCCCCAGACAGCGAGAACAACTACAATGACTAGTGGGGGAATTCCCGGAGGTTTTATCTGCCCGCCCCGGACGAACGACTCTGATGAATCATCATATTGCCACCAACCCCGGTCAAAGGGTGAGAGACAACCACAGGCCATTACCCAGGAAAATGTGGGACACAGTCCGGCAAGAACTAGAGACAATACTGGAGATGGGGGTCGTGGAGGAATCGACGCGTGAGTGGCGCAGCCCCATCGTCTTAGTCCCGAAACCCGATGGGACTACCCGGTTTTGCATCGACTTCAGAAAGGTCAATGCCATCTCCCGCTTCGATGCATACCCAATGCCGAGGGTAGATGAATTGCTGGAATGGCTCGGGGGAGCAAGGTATTTGTCAACCATAGATCTAACTAAGGGATACTGGCATATCCCCCTCACACCAAACTCACGGGAGAAGACGGCCTTCCCTACACCCTTTGGCCTCTTCCAATTTGTAACGATGCCGTTCGAGCTACACGGAGCTGCCGCTACATTTCAGCGCTTGATGAATAAGGTCCTACTCCCCCACGACCAGTATGCGGCGGCATATATAGATGACATCGTGGTCTACAGCCACAACTGGGAGGACCACCTACACCATCTGGCAGGGGTGTTGCAAGCCCTCAGAGGGGCCTGCCTCACGGCTAACTTGGCAAAGTGCCACCTAGGACAAGAAGAGGTAACCTACCTGGGATACACGGTAGGAAGGGGGAAGTTAACCCTCACACTGCTAAACAATATAATCCACACCCTTTAGGACACAAACATCTTGTTTCTAAAATGCGGCTGCTGACAACCTTAGTTACCAAGGCTGAAATGGAAGAAGGCTCAGATGGGTAATTTGGGAGCAGAGGTAAGCATGCCTCTTCTAGCTGTGAATAGTAGTAACCTACTGAGTGCAGAGAAGGTACTGTCTCAGTGCAAAGGGTAGGGCTTCTGCTTTTAGGGCTCCATCCTGTGAGGTGCTAAACATCCTCCAATTCCACTGATTAATGAGAGTTGAGTGTGCTCTGCATCTGCTATGATCAGGCTCTTGAGGTTTACAATACACTGTGGTCCCTTCCATCCTTACTGCAGTCCAGGATTTAGGGAGACCCTGTGTGGGGACATTAGGCAGCAAAGAGTGATTTTGTCCGAGGGAAAACTGAAGCGTCCTCTCTGAGTCCAGCAGCCTCAATAAAGAATTCCCTTTACTTTCATGACAGCCGAGTCTGTCTTCTCCCTACTGCGAGGGATGACATCATGCCAGAGGTCTTGCATTTGAACTTGGGTGAGGACTGTTGTGTCTGTATGTGTGTGGACACAGTTTGTACAAAAGCACACTCAGTACATACACAGCAGGGCAAGAGAAGTGATGAATAGTCAGAAGGGCTCAGAAATCTTACTCTGAATGGCTGGGTATTTCATCATAAGCAAAAGGCCCCTGCGGAGTGTGGGGGAAGTTGTTTCTGTCCTAGCTGTGTCACCAGGCTTTGCAAATTCTCATTTTTGAAATGGGAATTGGGATTAGATTTTTCCTGCAAGTACAGAACTCTCAGTTAAAGTTTAAAGAATATTGGCAATCAGGGAAAATCTGCCTTAACCACCCCCCACCCTTTCCCACCCCGTCGGTACCTCCTGCTGCCTGATGAGAAAGGCATCAATGAAACTTCTCTGGTCATTGGGATCTAATTCCTTCAGGTGTTCGATGAAAGTCTGCTGAGTAAAGGAGTACAGTTCTTCCAGATTATTAAAGACAGTCTTGTGATTTCCTGGTAGGAACCCAAGGGCGGGAAACATATTAAACAGCTAAAGGAAGGGAATAGCACAGTTAGCCAAAGGGAACGCAGATTATAATGGTTAACAAATCATTCATGATCAACATGTGGCTTTACAGTAATATGTATTGGAATGATAAACATGCCTTGTAAATAACAGGGCCTGTTTCTATAAGCCTTCCACACGCAGAACTCCCACTGAGGTCAATGAAACAATTCTTGGAACTCATCTTCTTCAGCAATGATTAGTTACAAGAATTAACATGAGCATTAATATTAACAATAACATTAGATCTATTACAAGTGTACATCCACAACCATTTTTGTTATGCCAAGCCTTTTATTCAGATAGACCATTTTTTAGGTGGGTTTGTTCAATACCCCTTTTGAGTCTTTGTAGCTTTTTCTTTACCTCAGGGTCTTCCTTGACATAGGCTTTTAGTTTAACCACATCCTTTGGGCTTTGGTATTTTGAAGATAAATGAGGCAAGTTTGTAAAGGCACTTTGCCTTTCAGAAGTTCTTTCCCCTTTTTAGAGGGTTGAAATTTGAGCTTTCTGGTATACCATAATCTATGGTTTGGCTGGCTATGTTCTTATTGCCAGCAGCTATGGGCAACTTTGTTCCTCCCTTGTCAGCTAGGTAGTTTGCTTGGACACCACGCCTTAAAGAGTCACAACCATTTTCTATCATCATGTCTGAACTACAGTTCTGCTTTTCAACTACCAATTTTTGCATCCATAAGGCATTAGATGCCTCAGAGCTTGCTTAGAGATGACAAAACATATCCAAAGAGTCCAGGGGTCTGTTTACAAGGCTGCTCTGCTGTGTAAACCCAGGAATCCAGCTTTCCTTTTGAACCTGAGACACTAACTTTTCACTTTCGATATTAGTTAACAAAGAAGCCTCCTTCAAGTTATCGACAATCATGGTGCCATCAAATCCCTTCCATTTGAGGTGGATTTTAGCCAAAGGCACTCTTACAAAATATTCAGATTATGCTACAACAGTTACACTTTCACCTGATAAATAATCTTCCTTCCTGACAAGACTTGCTTTAACCAAAGTAATATCTGCTGTGGTATTCCTCCATGCCATACACCTTATTCCATTAACTTCTGCACTGCTAATAAACTCTGTATTATTGTTCCCATATTTAGCTTTAATATGAGTTTTAAAGTCAAGTCCTTCAGAGACTACAGTAATAGCATTTGCACACAAGGCAGCAGCACTGAGCTCTGTTTGGTTTGCTTGTGTGTTTGGAATAACTGGATTAGCATTTACTGGATTTGCTGGTTTATTTTTTACATTTGGACACTCTAGTTTGATGTGTCCAGGTGTACCACACAAATGACATACACTTGTCTTCCCTTAGAGTATGAGTTTTTCTGTTCTGGGCTTCCATGAGCTTTTTTATCAGAGTTGGGGTTAGATTTATTTTTAAACCCTTCTTTCCTTTTAAACTGGGGTGAATAGTGATTATTCTTTCCCAGGGGCTTATTTCTTTCACGACTTCGATTCTGCGCAAATTCATCTGCAATTTTAGCAGCATGCAAAACAGAACTGGCCTTTTTATCGCATCTGGCACCAAATTTAAAATCGGTTCAAGTATAATTAATTGCATTAATTGTTCAAAATTACCCCAAGCTTTCTCATCAGTAATCTACTTCCTGACAAAACCTAATAGTTTATGAGCACATTTCACATAAGAAATATCATTAGACATTTTAAAATTTTTAAATTCCAGCCTGTAAGTTTTAGAGATAACCTTGAAATGTTTTAACACAGTATCTTTATATTTTATATAATTCAAAGCTTCATCCATACCCATTTCACTGAACACTTCCCTGGCTTTCCCAGTATCTTTGTAAATGGGACAATTTTTTTTCCAGTTTTTGTTGTCATGAGGGGATTGATTTCCAGGCTATGGCAGCTTTTTCTGCTCTTCCAAGACTTGGAGCTGAAGTCTGGCAGATTCCTGTTCCATCTGGTGAGCGCCTTCTCCTCAGCAGCTAGCCATTCCATATGCCTTAGGTGGGCAGCTCTTTCTCTTTCAGCAGCTTCTTGTTCCATTTTAACAATCCTTTCTCTAGCTTCTCTTTCCATATCACCTATCTTTTGCTTTTCCTGCAATCGAAGATCTGCCATTGTTTGTTCATGCTCAAACTGAAGCTTGTTTTCCTTATAACTGGCCATTAATGGATTTTTCACTTCTTGCTCTTTTCCTTTCCTCTGTGAGCACAATTCTTCCAGGTTTTTTCTATCAAGATCTTCATATGATGGTGGGTCACTCATTGTCACTGATTTTTAACCTTTAAACTCTCCAATAGCAAAATTAATTTTTGACAAGAGTATGGTTCTGCCCAGGAACAGATATAGTCATGCCCCACCCCCAGGCAGCCCTCCATCTTATGGAAAACAGCGGCTGCTCAGTGCAGCCCAAAACTTCCTCTGCCTCTCCGCAGAGTTAAAGCAGCCCCTCTGAGCAGCTCCCAGCTGTTCCTCCTGCCTCTGCCTCTGCCTCTCCCTCCCTGGTGCAGCTCCCTGTCTCAGCTACTCTGTAGGGAGGGGGCCTGGCCACACCATGTGACCAAGCATGCACTTAACAACAACATTAATGGCCAGCCTGAACCTGGTTTCGTGTAAGATCTTCCATGATGCTCCTTGGTGAACCAGAGTGTACATACCAAGATCAGTATATGCTTGTAACCCCATTGCCAGTTGGCATTGAGGGGTTTTAGGGTCACACCCCCATACCAGAGTTCTCTATTCTCCCCATCCTGCCAAAGGCTGTGTGCTGCACACCCCCATTTCCTGCCATCCCCACTTCACCCCAACCATTCTTCTTCTTTCTGCCTGGGGGCTAAGTCATTCCAGATGTCACCATCTTAAATTCTATTGGGGGAATGGATAGAGTTAAGAGAAATGGGTATCGTTATATCAGAAAAAGTTAACTCAGCCATCAGCCAGCTGTTTGAGCTCTAGACAATTGCAGAGGTGTTTGAGTCTGTGGCTGTGCTAAAGAGCTGGCAGGGGCTTCATGTGTCTCCCATTTGCCTCTTTTGGATTTCTATTTTCCCCCAAAATCAATGGGATTCTGACCATTGATGCCTAGAGTAATCCCTGAAATATTAGAATTGATTGGATATGGCATTGAAAAGTTGTGATGCAGACAGAGAAATGTCAAGTCAAGTGTAAGGCCTTCACACAGGGCTGGGTTACCCCATCACTGGGCTCATGGTGACCACAGGGTCACAGCACTGCTCAGGTTTGGCCTGGCCTCCCTTCTGTTATGATGGAGAAGCAAGTAAGGCCAAATTTGAGTGAGTGGCATTGTAACCTGGCACATGGGCTCACGACATTTCTTAGGTTTGCCCCACCTTATGAATTTGGGCCCTACACATGTGCCTACTTGCCTATGCATTAATCCAGCCCTGCCTTCACAAGATCGGCCAAGCAGGAAAAAGGCATGTGTAGCTGTCTCACTAGTGTTTGTACCTCGACCAACTAACAAGTGTTATAACTACACTTAGCTAGGGTTACCATATTTAAAAAAATAAAAAAGAGGACACTCCACGGGGCCCTGGCCCCACCCCTTTCCCACCCCCGGCCCCGCCCCAACTCCACCCCTTCCCTGCCCCAACTCCGCCCATTCCCCGCCCCTTCCCCAAAGTCCCCGCCCTAACTCCCCCTCCTCCCTCCCAGCCACGCGAAAAGGGCTGCCCCAGCGCTACCGGCTTCACGGTTTGCCGGGCAGCCCCCAGACCCTGCACCACCGGCTGGCGCTTCCCCAGCGCAGCTGGAGCCCGGGAGGGGAAGCGCCCAGCCGGGGGTGCAGGGTCTGGCGGCTGCCCGGCAAACCGTGAAGCCGGTAGCGCTCGGACTTCAGGCAGCCCCCATGCCTCCGGACCCTGCGCCCTGGCCGGGCACTTCCCCCCTGGGCTCCGGCGGCTGTGCTCCTCCCATGACTCTGTTTAAGAGCCGAGCTGCCCGAGCGCTCTGGCTTCGGGCAGCCCCCATGCCTCCGGACCCTGCGCCCCTGGAGCCCGGGCGGGGAAGTGCCCGGCCGGTGGCGCAGGGTCTGGAGGCATGGGGGCTGCCCAAAGCTGGTAGCGCTCGGGCAGCTCGGCTTTAAACAGAGCCGAAGAGTATGGGGAGGAGCACAGCAGCCGCGGGAGGGGAAGTGCCCGGCCGCCGGTATTTTTCCCAGACATGTTCGGCTTTTTGGCAATTCCCCCCGGACGGGGGTTTGATTACCAAAAAGCCGGACATGTCCGGGAAAAACCGGACGTATGGTAACCCTAACTTAGCTATCTCTGCACTATGATTTCAACATTTATTGATATGTTAAAAGTACACTTATTTTCCTACTGCAGACAAGCCCTGAAAGAGAGAAACAGAAGCAGAGGGTAAGGCTGAAATTTTCAAACTTGCCCAAACCTGTTTATAACCCCTTTCCCAGTTGGCATTGAGGGGCTTTTGGGTCACACCCCCCATACCAGGGTTCTCTATTCTCCCTGTAGCGCTGCGGCAACTCACCCCTGCAGCACCTCCTGTCGATCGTCCTGGGAATTAGCTCTTTGACCCAGGAGCGCCCTCTGCAGGCCGGTGTCCTGCTTGCCGCTGGGCCCGAGTCCCTCCTGGACCCCGGTGCCCCTTTCAGGCCAGGGTGCTGCCCCCTGCAGTACCCCACAGTCTCGCTGGGTCTCCCCTCCCCGGGGAACCCCCAACCCCCTATCCCCACCTCGCCTCAGTCTTTGGCTACTGCCAGTCACCATCTAGCCCCCATTCACTGGGGCGGACTGCAGTATATAAGCCATTCATCATCGGCAAGGAGGGTTTGGACCTGCTGCCTCTGACTACCCTTGGGCTGCCCCTCTGCAACCCCAGCACCCTTTCTGGCCTTTAACACAGCCTGCAGCCTGGGGGGTTTCCAGGCTGGAGCTCCCCCAGCTCCTCTAGCCTTCCCCCCAGCGCTGCTCCACTTTAGGTACTCTTTCTCAGCTCCTAAGCAGCCAGGCCCTTCTCCCTCAAGAGCTAGAGGGAGAGTCCTCTCAGCTCCTGGCTTCACTGACTTTTATAGGGCCAGCTGCAGTCTGATTGAGGCATGGCCCAGCTGCGGCTGCTTCCCCAATCAGCGAGCCTTTAGCTCGCAGCCCCAGCCCTCTCCCAGGGCTGGCTTCAAGCCCTTTCAGAGCAGGAGCGGGTGACCAGCCCGCCCACTTCCCGGAACCCAATAGGTACACACACACCCCTCATGCCATGGCCTGTGTGCATGCCCCTCCCCCCCATTTCCCACCATTCCCACTTCTCAACCATCATTCTTCTTTCTGTTTGGACACTAAATCATTCAGGCTGTCAAAGGGGTTAGACAAACACTTGGCAGAAATGGTCTAGTTATTACTTAGTCCTGCTTTGGGTGCAGGGGACAGGACTAGAACTAGATGACCAATTGAGGTCCCTTCCCGTCCTTACTTCTATGATTCCGTGAAACCTCTTTTTCCTTCACTTCCAGTTCTAGGACTATATTTTGGGGAAATGTACATTAAAAGGCTTTTAAAAAGATGCCAGTGTATTTAATTTATTAAAAGTCTGTTTCCTTAGCTAATTAAGAAAATAATCAATATTAATCTAACATTTGCATGTCTTTGTTGTCTCCTATCAGCCCAAATACAGTGATGAATGTATATTGTTTAAATAATCAATTCTGATCACATAACATCTCAAAAGTAGAGTATCTTGTCCTATGGTCACTATCTTTCATCAAGGGTGATGTAGGGGCAATTCCTGTGGCCATGAGTAATAGTCAAGCGGCAGCCAGCAGGAAGTGAGGTGACATACGACCAGATTTGCGTGAGACATTCCATGACAGATGTCCTGGTGTTCTGCTCAAACCCCAGTCTCACTAGAACCAGGATAATCCCAGTAAACCAGGATGTGCAGCCATTCCATCCACAGTACTTTTCAAAGGAAGAAGCTGCAGATAATGTTTTCATAATCAATGATTTTTCCCTGGCAATAATGGGGTTAAATTAGGCGTCATGGAATAGGGAGTGGAGATAAAATATGGCAGGGACAGACATTTTAAACAAAGCTGATCAGTCAGTTTGTGGAGACAGCTGGATTAGGCTGCATTCTTACCATACATTTTTTTTGGAAAATTCCTCCCTAGCTCGATATCAATCCCCAAAAATGACACTGGCAGATCCAATTGTCATACTGCTGCTATTTGTGGTAACTTTTGTTTCTATTCTCACTGTGAAAAGGGGCTGGAATAAGAGAGCCTGCCTGAATTTCCCCCCAGGACCACGACCTTTACCCATCCTTGGAAATCTACTTCAGCTGAACCTGAAGAGACCTTACCGAACTTTGCTTGAGGTAACACTTTCAAATGCGATGGACTGGGCAGGCTGTACTTGATCTCATAGTTGTAAATGGCAGATGGAACAATGCAAGCTAGGCAAAATGCAGGAGTCCCCATTTTTAGAAGCAGTGCGCACTGCGAGGGGAAACTCTTAATGCAGACAAAGCGAGGGTAGCACGGGTTAAGAGTTAGCTAGTCAGTGAGGGACTGATCATTGACTTACCATTGACTTCAGCCTATCTGGGATCGGGCCCTTCAGTCAGCAATTGTATGCTTGTTTATCTAGAACTTTGATCTGTGCTGGGCTAAACTCAACATATCTTAAAGCAGCGCTACACAAGCCTGTCGCAGGTCACGGAGAGACTGTGACAGAAACGTTCATTAATGATAATAATTAACAATACTTTCAGTACAGGCTAAACCGGGGGTGGTGGCGGTGGTGGACATGAAGGGACCCTGCAGGGGGTGCACTTATCCTGCCTGCCCTGGAGCCCCGCTCCATGTAAGCCCCCTGCCTGCAGCCGGAGCAGGTGGGCCTGGCTGGGGGTCCTGCCTCACACAGAGGTGCTGTGTAAATGCCTAGGGGGGAAAGACTAATCCAGTGTTTGCTTTGTATGTATGTTTATCAGGCCTATCTAGGACTTTGATCTCTGCTGGGCTTTATTTAATATATCTTAAAGCAGCGCTGTCAAGCTTGTCACAGGTCACGGTGAGAATGTGACAGAAATGTTCATTAGTGATAATAATTAACAATACTTTCAGTACAGGCTAAACTGGGGGCGGTGGTGGTGGTGGACATGAAGGGACCATGCGGAGAGTGCACTTATTCTGCCTGCCATGGAGCCCTGCCCCATGGGACCCCCTGCCTGCAGCAGGAGCAGGTGGGGCATGTCTGGGGATAAGCCCCTCTGGGGTCCTCCTGCCTCACACAGAGGTGCTGTGTAAGTTCCGTATGGCCGCGTGGGCACTTTCAGCCACTGAGCTGAAGTGGTCTCTGAAGAGTCGCTCCATGTCCCGGGGGAAAGACTAATCCAGTGTTTCTCAAGCGGCCACAAAGGGGTTTTCCTGTGGCCATGACAGCCTCCTAGGTGGTGATGGGGGAGGGGGAGACAGCAAAGCATTGGCACAGCCCCTGGAGATGGTGGTGGTGAGGGACAACGCTGCAGGAGGAAGTTGAGTTCTCTTCTGTATCTATGGGGGTTTTAGCCCTGGGGTGGTTGGGAGGTGGGCTCCAGCAGCAGGACTTAGGGAGACTGGCTGTGCAGACCGGGGCTCCAGCCATGGTGCTTCGGGTGCCAACTCCCAGCTCCTGCTCCCAGCTCTGGGCTCTGGCCGCTGGCACCAACCCCAGCCCCGGGTTCCAACCCAAAACCCTAGTGGCAGCTGCTGGCCCAGGCACCAATCGCCGGATGCACACGCCAACCCCCAGCCCTGGCCGCTGTGCCTGGGTGCAGATCCCTGGCCCCGGCTGTGCGGCAGCAGGCACTGACCCTGGGCTCTGAGAGACGCTGGCCCTAGGCACCAATACCCAGCCCCAGTTGCGCAGCAGCGAGTGCTGGTTTCGGCATAGTGGCGGTGGGCACTGAGCCCCGCCTCCGGCCATGTGGCCCTGGGCTCCAGCACCCAGCTCTGGGCTCTGGCTGCGTCACAGCGGGCACTGGCCTTGGGCTCCAGCCTCTGTCCCCAGCTATGCAGCTTTTGCCAAAGCTCCTGGTTCTGGCCACGGGCACTGATCCCTGGGCCTGGCCGTGCAGCTCCTGCCTCTGGGTCCGGGCTCTTGCCTTGGGCGTTGACACCAGGCCACATGGCAGCAGGTGCCAACCCTCCTCTACAGCCATGCAGCTACAGGGCTCACCACCCACCTTCATCTCCCCTGGCTCTGCTGCCTTCCTGGCCCTGCATTCATACCTTCATCATCCCAGGCCCCCGCTGCCTCCCACATCCAACCCACCATGGCCCCTGTTGACAAATGGAAAGTGTGCTGACAAATGGAACCGGGTTCAAGGAAGAGCAACAGAAACAACTAGAGGTCTGGGAAATGCATCATAAAAGGTGAGGCCAAAGAAGGCTGGTCTGTTTCACCAAGGGAAAGTTAAGAGGTGACTTGATAGTTTATAAGCACCTGCACAAGGAGAAGGTATCTGACAATAGGGGGTTCCTGAAGCTA
The DNA here is from genome assembly GCF_028017835.1 of Emys orbicularis. Taxonomy (NCBI): domain Eukaryota; kingdom Metazoa; phylum Chordata; order Testudines; family Emydidae; genus Emys; species Emys orbicularis. The sequence goes on along the minus strand of NC_088685.1, from coordinate 15,873,387 downwards.
GTCGACAAAGACATAACGAGATCTAGTAGCTGGAAGACCAAAAGTATAACTGGCTTCAAAAAAGAATAAGATAAGTTCATGGAGGATATTAGCCAAGATGGTCAGGGATGCAACCCCATGGTCTGGGTGTTCCAAAACCTCTGACCAGGGCAGGATCACTCAAAATAGCCCGGGAATGTTCATTCCCTCTGAAGCATCTGGCACTGGCCACTGTTGAAGAGATTATATTAGATGGACTGATACAGTCACATCTCATCACTTGCCTTTTGCTGTATCCCAGGCCTCATTCTTCATCTCTTCCTTGTCTATTTGGGCCTTGATCCTGCAGCAGGATCTGCTAGCACAGACCCCTATGCCCGTGCAGTCATGCGGAGCCCAGTGGTACGTAGATTTTATGCCCCTTGGAGCAAGGCCCATCGTTATGTTCTGTGTTTGTACAACATCTAGCACAATGGAGTCCTGGTCCCTGACTGGGCGCCTAGATGCTACGGTAACACCGATGATAAATAATAATAATGAGAGTCCATGCAGACAGAAGGCTCTGCACAAGCAGCTTTCAAAGCAAGATTAGAGCCATAGATTGTCAGCTATTTGGGGAGAGCACTGTGTATTCCTATCTGTCTGCAAAGCACGGAGCATATATTTAGTGCTATTCATAATATCAACAATCACAAGCCCATCTACAGAAAAACCACTGATTCACTTTGGCCTTGAAATAAATGTACAGTGTAAGAACTAGGCTCAGTAAAGTTGGTGACAAAATAATTTGTTTATTGTTCATTGTTTTGTTTTGTTTTTGTTCAAAGATTGAACAAAATAGTGTTTTGTGAAATCCTGAAAAAGTCAATAAAAAACATTTTTGTCAAATTTGTGTGTGTGTGTGAAAAGGAAATAAGTTCCTATCCAGCTCTAATAGTCAGTATTTGCTGCTAACTGGTATTCTGTAGCCCATTATACTGTCTGTAATTGCTGTATGCAGGTAGAAGTGGATATAGGTCCTTTACAGAATTCCCTCCTGAGGGCAATTCCCAGGGAGCCAAGCAGTGTCTCATTTGTAGACCCTGTTTTTCTTTTAAACAGGGTTACAAAGCTAATGAATTTACATGGTAAGTTTGTCATAGACATTAGTGCAAAGCCTGGTCCTATGTTTCAATAAGTAGGACACTAGCCTAGGCCTTGGAAACTTGTCTTCAATTCCCTGCTCTGCCAAAGACTTCCTGTGTGACCTTAGGCAAGTCACTCTGTGCCTCAATTCCCTGCCTGTAAAATGGGCTGATAGCACTTCCCTACCTCACAGGGTGCTCTGAGGGTACATTAAAGATTGTTTCAGTGGGCGCTGGACACACTCTATGTACTCAGCATTCTTAAACTCTATGCCCATATTATAGCAAAACTTAAAATCTTACGATGCTTTTGCCGAACAAAATAAACAGCAGCAGGAGAGCAACAGTGTGTATAACTGTCTCTTGTCCGGATGTTGAACCTGGCACTTGTTCAGTCAGCTATATTTGCAGGCAGAAGAAAAAGACACAGCTCTAGCTTGTGTATTTTAAAATCAAATTGAAACCCAACAGTTTCTATAACAGTAGCATGGAAATATATAATGCTTTTCCCCTCCTCCCTATATTTAAGCTGTCTGAGAAATATGGCCCAGTCTTCAGCATTCAGATGGGACCCAAGAATATGGTGGTGCTGTCGGGATACAAGATGGTGAAGGAGGCTCTTGTGAACCAAGCAGATGCGTTTGCAGAAAGGCCTAAAATCCCAATATTTGAAAAATTTGCAAGAGGAAATGGTGAGATTTCTTTTCTCTCTTACCTAATGATAAGACTGTTTTATGCTCTGACCATTGGAAACATTTTTCTTCTGACAGGGATCTGTTCTGCAGGGCTGAGAAATCGGAATAGTTGGAGAGCATAAATTATTACTTGTATGCTTCCATGCAGCAGTTTTGTTGCTGCCAAAGATAAGACCAAGACACTGGGGACTCAATACAAAAATGTTACAGGAGATATACAAAGGGGCATTATTAAACAGATGGAGTAAGTCTTTGGGTGAAAGATAGAGACACAGTAAATGTAATGTAAGGTAACAAAACCAAATCTGAGGTGAAAATAAAGGAGATGGAAGACTTGGAGGCAACAGTCTCATACTCTTTGCAGATGTCAGGGTGGAAACACTGCACTAAACCCATGCAAGTTACAACAGTTACAAAAAGACTCAAAGAAAAGGATTAGGCGTGCCCACTACTGCCTGTCTGCACTGCAGAATGTGTACACTAAACAAACTTACTTTCTTTTTCAATAACCCCGGAGGCAACAGAGTGTCTGAGCTTTGCATGACCCGACAGTAGGGTTACCATATTTTGAGTGTCCAAAAAGAGGACACTCCACGGGGCCCCGGCCCCGCCCCCAGCCCCACCCACGCCCCAACTCCACCCCTTCCCCAAAGTCTCTGCCCCCTCCCCTGCTTCCCGCGAACATTTGATTCGCGGGAAGCCTGAAGCAGGCAGCAGGTAAGCTGGGGGGGGGGGGGGAGGAGGCGCGGCCCAGTCTGACCCCCTCCGGCGGCCGGCCCCGGCCCCAGCGTCTCTAGCCTGGCTCGGCTCGGGCCCTGGGGTGCCGGCCCCGGGCCAGCCCCCGGCCGAGCACCCCTGGCCAAGCACCCCCAGGCCAGCACCGCCGGCCCCCGGCCCCAGCCCGCGGCCCAGCATGGCCCCGGCCCGGCCCCCGGCCCAGCGCACCCCGGCCCGGCCCCCGGCCCAGCACCGCCGGCCCCCGGCCCAGCACCCCCGGCCCTGCGCCGCCGGCCCCCGGCCCAGTGCCGCCGGCCCAGCACCCCCGGCCCCCGGGCCGGCCCCCGGCCCAGCACCGCCGGGCCCGGCCCGGCCCCTGGCCCCGGCCCCGGGCCAGCCCCCGGCCCTGGTCCAGCACCGCCGGCCCCAGCTCGGCCCCCGGCCCAGCACCCAGCAGCGCCGGATTTTCCCGGACATGTTCGGCTTTTTGGGATTTCCCCCCGGACGGGGATTTGAGTACCAAAAAGCCGGACATGTCCAGGAAAATCCGGACGTATGGTAACCCTACCCGACAGGTTTGCAGGAACATGGCGGTTTTCTCTGACTAACCTGCTGAGGCTGCTGCCTTTAATCTCCTATGATAGCTCCCCATTCAAGGCTTCCTCTTTGAATTCACCTCCCTTGTCCTGGCTTTCCCTGCATCCTCCCAGATCCTCCTTTCTCTTCTTAACAGGCCACCTCCTGCTACAGGCTTCCCTGGTAACCCTGCACTGATCACGCCACCACTCAGCTTCACCCAATATCTTCCTTGGTGGCCAGTGATGAGCTGCCAAAATCTTAACAACCAGTTCCCTATCAAAAGCTCTGATTGAAGGGATGTGCCACAGTATGTATTTTTTGTACCTTTCGCCATAAGAAATGGCAATGCATGGAGTCATTGGGAGTCATACTTAACAATAAAAAAAAACATTTTTACATATTTATCAGGGATCGGTGAAGAACAGTTCAGTGATTGATACAAAGGAGAAAAATAATCTTATAATTTATGTTTTAAAATGGCCCACTGGACAAAACAAAACCCTACACGTTCACACTGAGTTTAGGTTTTGATGTAAGTTCTGCTAGAGCTTTTTCTGAGTAGGTGAAACAGGGCTGCAGCTGCAGGATAGTGGAGGGACATTCCCCCCCCCCCCCTTCTGACTAGTGTTGTTAGTTTATGAAATGGAAACATTAGTAATACCGGACTGTAGTACAGGATAACAGCCACCGGGATAGAAAAAAGCAAGCGCCCTATTATTTTTTAGTAAAGCACTGACCACAGTTTTCCTCGTAACATATAATTATTAAAATACTCACGACCAACTATTCTAAAACATTGTCCCTATAACGGAAATTATATTTTTTTAAATTGCAAAAATATACAACTTTCTCCCAACGGCCGCCTACCTCCCAAGTAACCAGTGGAGGGAAGTGACAATATTTAATTAGAACGCTTGCAAGCAGATTTGGCTCTTTAGGCTGCCTCTCTGTCCCCTCTAGCTTTCTTCCCCCCTCCCCGCCAATAATTGCGAGGTAGCTGTTGATGTTTTTCTTACACCCGACAAAACGTTGGAGTGTTGCCAAGCTCCTGCCACTCGGCCCGCCGGCTCTGCTGGACAGGGGCTGGGGGGACACATCCTCATGGGGCTGGGGGCCCCTGCAGGGCCCGGGGCAAATTGCCCCACTTGCCCACCACCCCTGGGCGGCCCTGGAGCTCGTAGCCACCCCTTACCTTGCCAGTGGCCGCTCAAAGCAGCAGGACATGGAAGCTGAGCTGCCCAGGTGCCGGTGGCTTGCGAACCGGTGGGAACCAGCTCCAGCTCACCACTGTTGGTGGCTGAGTACCTTCCTCACTCCCCGCTTCTTCCTATGTGGCCCAAAAAGCTCCCTACTTTCAGCTGCCATCCTCACTTGCCACCATCTTAGGTGTTGTAAACAGAATGCAACAACGCCTAACTCTTAGTCACCTAGAAAATCACAAAAATGGCCCTGCGATCCACAAAGCCTGAGTCAGGCATGTAGGTTCCCTATACAATGAATGGGAAGAACTAAGCACCTAACAATTGATTCACAAAAGCCAGCATGCTAGGCAGGGAACTGCCTAATGGGAGATGCTGATGTGAGGGGTGTGTACTAAGCCCTGTCCCCTCACTGAGACAGGTTCCTAAGTGTGGGCTGCATGGAGGCACCTAGCGCTGCTAGCAATCCACAAGCAGAAACCCCTCTCCTGGAGTCAGGCAGCTTAGGTGTGTAACTCAGGGTTAGGTAAAAACAACGAGGAGTCCTTGTGGCACCTTAGAGAATAACAAATGTATTTGGGCATAAGCTTTCGTGGGCTAGAACTCACTTCATCAGATGCTTGGAGTGAAAAATACAGTAGGCAGGTATAAATATACAGCACATGAAAAGATGGGACTTGCCTTACCAAGTGGGGCGGGGGGGGGGGTGTCAGTGCTAACGAGGCCAATTCAATTAGAGTGGATGTGGCCCATTCCCAACAGTTGACAAGAAGGGGTGAGTATCAACAGAGGGAAAATTATTTTTTGTAGTGACCCAGCCACTCCCAGTCTTTATTCAGGCCTAATTTGATGGTGTCAAGTCTGCAAATTAATTCCAGTTCTGCAGGTTCTCATTGAAGTCTGTTTTTGAAGTTTTTTGTTGAAGAATGGCCACTTTTAAGTCTGTTATTGAGTGTCCAGGGAGATTGAAGTAGTACTCTCCGACTGATTTTTGAATGTTATAATTCTTGATGTCTGATTTGTGTCCATTTATTCTTTTGAGTAGAGACTGTCCGGTTTGGCCAATGTGCATGGCAGAGGGGCATTGCTGGCACATGATGGCATATATCACATTGGTAGATGTGCAGGTGAACGAGCCCCTGATGGTGTGGCTGATGTGGTTAGGTCCTATGATGGTGTTCCTTGAATATATATGCGGACAGACCTACTGACCGCTATACTTACCTACATGCCTCCAGCTTTCATCCAGAGCATATGACACGATCCATTGTCTACAGCCAAACCCTAAAATACAACCGCATTTGCTTCAATCCCTCAGACAGAGGCAAAGACATTCAGGATCTCTATCAAGCATTCTAAAAACTACTATACCCACCTGGGGAAGTGAAGAAACAGATTGACAGAGCTAGAAGTCACCTACTACAGGAGAGGCCCAGCAAAGAAAGTAACAGAACGCCACTAGCCAGCACCTACAACCCCCAACTAAAACCTCTCTAGTGCATCATCAAGGATCTACAACCTATCCTGAAGGACTATCCCTCACTCTCACAGACCTTGGGAGACAGGCCAGTCCTCGCTTACAGACAGCCCCCCAACCTGAAGCAAATACTCACCAGCAATTACACACCACACAACAGAAACACTAACCCAGGAACCAATCCCTGCAACAAATCCCGTTGCTACCTCTGTCCGCATATCTATTCAAGGGATATAAATGGACACAAATCAGACATCAAGAATCGTAACATTCAAGAACCAGTAGGAGAGCACTTCAGTCTCCCGGGACACTCAGTAACAGACTTAAAAGTGGCCATTCTTCAACAAAAAATCTTCAAAACCAGACTTTAACGAGAAACTGCAGAACTGGAATTAATTTGCAAACGTGACACCATCAAATTAGGCCTGAATAAAGAGTTGGAGTGGCTGGGTCACTACAAAAAATAATTTTCCCTCTGTTGATACTCACACCTTCTTGTCAATTGTTGGGAATGGGCCACATCCACCATGATTGAATTGGCCTCGTTAGCACTGACCCCTCATTTGGTAAGGCAACTCCCATCTTTTCATGTGCTGTATATTTGTACCTACTTACTGTATTTTTCATTCCATGCATCTGATAAAGTGGGTTATAGCCCACCAAAGCTTATGCCGAAATACATTTGTTAGTCTCTAAGGTGCCACAAGGTCTCTTTGTTGTTTTTGCTGATACAGACTAACATGGCTACCCCTCTGAAATCAGTGTTAGGTGCCTGCCTTCACAGGCCCTAGGCTCCTATGTTTCTGCATCTTCCTAGGCATCTGGACACATATCTCCTGCTTAAGCCCTAATACAATCCACACGAAACAGCAGGAGGAGGAGGTGCTGGTGGCACCACCCACCTTATAACTTTTAGCCCAGTGGTTAGAGCACTCACCTGGATGTGGAAGACACAGGTGCAATTCCCTCCTCAGACAGACAGGGAACAAAAGACTGGGAAAGGCATCTCCCACCTCTCAGGCGAGTGCTAGACCCACTGAGCGATGGGATATTCTGAAGTAGGGCTCTCTCAGTCTCTCCTGCAGAAGCTGTTCCACTTTGGAGAAAAGAGTCTTTGTGTCAGCAAGCGAGAGAATGAATGTCTCTTAGCCTGGTGGTCAGGGCACTCATCCGGGGGATCCAGGGGCCACTCCCCCTGGTCTAGTGACTCTAATGATTTATTCAAAGTGGAACAGCTTCAACAGGAGAGGTTGAAGGAGACTATCCCATAGCTGGATGGTGAGCACACTCTTTTCAGCAGACCCCTGTTCAAATCTCTTCTCTGCCTCGCAGGGGAACTGAAACTGGGTCTCCCACATCCCAGGTGAGTGCTCTAACTACTGGGCTAAAAGTTATAAAGTGGGTACCACCTCCTCTGCCTCCTCTATTGGGCTTGAAATCTGAGATAGGCAGGTGAACACCCCAGGTCATGGATTGCACTGGGGCTTAGGCAGGAGAGAAGTGTCCAGAAAGAGGCAGAAACATAGGAGCCTCGGGAATGTTTATCCTGAAAATTTAGACACAAATGAGTTCAGGCACTTATCGGGTTTGGTAGGATCTCAGTGAGGCCTAAAATTGGGAATTAGGAGCTTAAACCTGTCTGGGGTTTAGGCCCCTAAGTACCTTTGTGAATACTCCCCATAGCAGCTTATAGAACCATAGAAATGTAGGGTTGAAAGGAACTTGAGGTCATCTAGTCCAGCCCCTGCACTGAGGCAGGATTAAGTACAAGCTTGTCTTACCTAGCCACATAACCCAATGCAGGACCAAGTGAAGTTGAAAGCAAAGCAGCCCTTGTGATCAAGTTACTCTTTATGCATGATTAATAACTACTTGCTGCGGACTGCTCTGAAAATGTAGCCTTTGGCATTTGGGAGGCTGAGCATTATGGAAGTTTATGTTTAGGTGGCACTGGCGGCTCATATTCAAACGAAGGAATGATATTGTCCCTATTAAAATAGATTTACCTGGAGGTTTGTTTTGTTTTTTTGCGGGGGGTTCTCTTGCATTTCAGGTATTCTTTTTGCTCATGGTGAAAACTGGAAAGTGATGAGAAGATTCACTCTCACGACCTTACGGGATTTTGGTATGGGCAGGAGGACCATTGAGAACAAAATCCTGGAAGAATGCAATTATCTGATAAAGGATTTTGAATCCCACAAAGGTAAGCATGTGTTGAGCTTCGTAGTGTAACACTGTGTCAAGTATCAGAGGGTAGCCGTGTTAGTCTGTATCTACAAAAACAACATGGAGTCTGGCGGCACCTTAAAGACTAACAGATTTATTTGGGCATAAGCTTTCCTGGGGGGGCAACCTCACTTCTTCGGATGCGAGAAGTGAGGTTTTTACCCACGAAAGCTTATGCCCAAATAAATCTGTTAGTCTTTAAGGTGCCACCAGACTCCTTGTTGTTTTTGTAGTGTAACACTGGTAATCATTCAAAGTCCTTAACCACATCTGGACCTGTGAAGCCCCCTTCCTCCCACCCTCATGGAGTCATCTCACTTGGGAATTAACTCAGTCATGACTCTTTTGCCTTTGATTCCAACTCATCAGAACTTAGGGGAGGAGCCGGAACCAGTTGGAGCACATTGGTGGCTGTGTGAAGGGTGGGAGGGGAAGATGCTGGGAGGATTAGCATAATAATAATGGGCCAGTTCCTCACTGAGGCAAATCTCAAACTGACTCTCCGGGAAGTTTGACCTGAGGATCTGACATAAGGGAAAGGTGTAATGAGCCCTCCTTCTCTGCACACCAGCAGTACCTCTGCTTAAAGGAGCCCAGAGATTGCTCCCTCCTATTGCCCCAAGGAATGCAAGTCATCCCAAAAGGGGAAGAGGAGGTCAGTTATTTCAATGGTTTCCAGTACCCATTGGATACCAACAAAATGATGAATGTTGCCGTTTAATGCTTTTCAGGAAGCGCCTTTGACACCATGAAGATGATGAATGCTGCCGTTTCCAATGTCATTGTGTCGATAATGCTCGGACACCGGTTTGATTATGAGGATCCAAAGTTTCTCAGGCTTATCCATTTAATTAATGAAAGTGTCCGGCTTTCTGGGAGTCCCATGGTTACGGTAATATTAGTTAGTCTGGTATATTCCATATCCATTTTTGGGATTTCAAAATATTTCCAAAAGAGAGAGATCTTAATCGCAGATTAGCCAATAGCACGGTGATTAGAGCACTCAACTCGGGTGTGGGAGAATCAGGCAATGCAGCCATTTGAACCTGGGTCTCTCATATCCTGCATGAATGCCCTAAACACAGGGCTATTGGCTATTGTGGGGAATTGTTTGTTCCCCTCCCCCCATCCCCTTGGCCAAAAATTCCATCCTGGAGCTGCAAAACCTTTCCTGTTAAAAATGTCATCAAAACAATATGCTTCTTTGAAACGTTCTAGTTTCAGTGAATTGGGATTTTCTGATTAAACCATATCATCTAAAACGTGCTGAGTCTCTAAAGGAAGCAGCACCAGATGCTCCAGAGGAACAAGCAAGAAACCCTTATGATGGGCAATGGTGGAATAACCTGCCTACAGTGAATAACCTGTCCATGGAAAACCCTGCCCATAATCCTCACCACCATCAGTTAGCTGACCGGCTTGTGCCCTAAGCGTGAGAGTTTATATCCTTTCTAAAACAAAGTCAATTGACACAGCTGCTAAAAGGCCGATGACCGGTCTACACAAGCTCTCCCACCATTGCTATCATCAGCACAACAGCACCAGTAGCAGCGACAGCATAAAGTGTTAGCGTAAAAAGGTTATAGACACACCCCAGGAGTCTAGCTGGCTTAACCATCTGAATGTAAAATTATAGTTGTTGCTCTACATCTACACCAGCCATATGAAGAAGAAGAAGATGAGTTCCAAGAGTTGTTTCATTGACCTCAGTGGGAGTTCTGCATGTGGAAGGTTTATAGAAACAGGCCCTATTATTTACAAGGCATGTTTATCATCTCAATACATATTACTTTAAAGCCACATGTTGATCATGAATGATTTGTTAACCATTATAATCTGCGTTCCCTTTGGCTAACTGTGCTATTCCCTTCCTTTAGCTGTTTAATATGTTTCCCGCCCTTGGGTTCCTACCAGGAAATCACAAGACTATCTTTAATAATCTGGAAGAACTGTACTCCTTTACTCAGCAGACTTTCATCGAACACCTGAAGGAATTAGATCCCAATGACCAGAGAAGTTTCATTGATGCCTTTCTCATCAGGCAGCAGGAGGTACCGACAGGCTAGGGAAGAGGGGAGTGTGTGTGTTTGTGTGTGGGGGGCTAATGCAGATTTTCCCTGATTGCCAATATTCTTTAAACATTAACTGGGAGTTTTGTACTTACAGGAAAAATCTAATTCCAATACCCATTTCAAAAATGAGAATTTGCAAAGCCTTGTGAGTAATCTGTTCACAGCTGGGATGGAAACAACTTCCACCACACTCCGCTGGGGCCTTTTGCTTATGATGAAATACCCAGCCATTCAGAGTAAGATTTCTGAACCCTTTTGACTATTCATCACTTCTCTTGCTCTACTCTGTATGTACTGAGTGTGCTTTTGTACAAGCTATGTCCACACACATACAGACACCACAGTCCTCGCCCATGTTCAAATACAAGACCTCTGGCATGATGTCATCCCTCACAGTAGGGAGAAGACAGACTCGGCTGTCATGAAAGTAAAGGGAATACTTTATTGAGGCTGCTGGACTCAGAGAGGGCCCTGCAGTTTTCCCTCTGACTAAATCACTCTTTGCTGCCTAATGTCCCTACACAGGGTCTCCCTAAATCCTGGACTGCAGTAAGGATGGAAGGGACCACAGTGTATTGTAAACCTCAAGAGCCTGATCATAGCAGATGCAGAGCACACTCAACTCTCATTAATCAGTGGAATTGGAGGATGTTTAGCACCTCACAGGATGGAGCCCTAAAAGCAGAAGCCCTACCCTTTGCACTGAGACAGTACCTTCTCTGCACTCAGTAGGTTACTACTATTCACAGCTAGAAGAGGCATGCTTACCTCTGCTCCCAAATTACCCATCTGAGCCTTATTCCATTTCAGCCTTGGTAACTAAGGTTGTCAGCAGCCGCATTTTAGAAACAAGATGTTTGTGTCCTAAAGGGTGTGGATTATATTGTTTAGCGGGTGTCAGTTGTATGTTTTCTTCTCTGTGTCTAGTTTCTCATAGGGGTTCCCACCACCATAGTATCTGAGCACCTGCTTTCACTCTCTTTTAATTGTTCAGAAAAAGTCCATGAAGAGGTTGAAAGGGTTATAGGATCTGCCCAGCTTCGTTATGAACATCGGACACAAATGCCGTATACGGACGCAGTCATCCATGAAATTCAGAGGTTTGCTAATATCCTGCCAATGAGCTTGCCTCATGAGACTACTGAGGATGTCAGACTTAATGGCTATGTTATTCCTAAAGTAAGTTTTTTTTTTAAGAGGTACTTTAATTACCAGCAACAAAGAGTCCTTTGGCACCTTAAAGACTAACAGATGTATTGGAGCATAAGCTTTCGTGGGTGAATACCCACTTCGTCAGATGCATTACCAGGACCTTCATACTCACCAATTAAAACAGAATAACAATGGTTATTTAAATTCCTCCAGACCAGAAATCACATGACCTCATGCACATAAACACCATGGTGATCAGTAGGGATTGAACCTGGGGGCTTCAGCATCAAAAGTACTAGCTCATCTAACTGCAGCTAAAGGAGTTACTCTGATAGCTCTTGATAAAGTAGAAGGCCGTTCTCCTCCCTATGGCTAGCACAACTCTAGAGAGAGACGCAATCACATAAGAAGATTTGAATGAGAAGGGAGGATATTTTTTGAATATTTCCTTTTTTCTTTAACTTAAGAGAACTAAAGATGTTCTATCATGAAACTGACAGCAGATTGAATGCTCTGTGAGCACTTTGGCTTCACATGTGGTGATGAGTCCTTCTCAAACAACAGCACACCACCACCTCCTACCCAACACAGTCAGTTCTGGCTCATAGGGCAGGAAGCCAGCCACACCACTTCTGACAGCATTCTTGACTTAATCTGGACAACTCCCATCCACAGACTAATCAAACTTTAAACTTCTTAGCAGCTGAGCTCAGGTAAGACAAACCACAAAGTAACACATGCAGTGGTATCTGCAGTGCTCTGGTTCAAACCTGTGACATGCTTATGGGAAAGAGGGCAGGGGGATGCTGTCCTGAGAGTTTGTCAACTATGAAGACATGAAATATTAACAAGGCAGGGTGGGAAGTGGAAAGAGCCCCAGCTCTGGGCACCCCCGGAAGGGATATATCTGCAGGATACTGGTCCTCGGTCAGATCCTCAGCTGGTGCAAATGAAGTGAGCAGAGCTATGCCAGTTTACACCAGTTGATCATAGAAGATTAGGGTTGGAAGAGACCTCAGGAGATCATCTAGTCCAACCCCCTGCTCAAAGCAGGACCAATCCCCAACTAAATCATCCCAGCCAGGGCTTTGTCAAGCCTGACCTTAAAAACCTCAATGAAACCTGATGATCTGGCCTGTTATCTTTCTGAATGAAGCTCACAGTTTATGGTCAATTTGATATTTTTATTAGAGCTGGTAGAAAAATACAATTTTTTAATTATTATTTATTTTAAGGATTTTATTTTTAATTGAGGGTTGGTTTTTTTTTTCAATTTCTTAGAAATTTCCAGGAAAAAACAGAGAAGCTGTTTCTCGGTTTAAAAGTCATTTTTGGTGAACATTTTCTATTTTCAAAAACAGTTCTTACTAAAAATGTTGGTTATCAGTAAAAAAAATTTAGTTTGGGGAAAATTTTGCCGAAAATGGAATTTTTCCACAAATTTTTTTGTTGCCAACAAAATGCCATTTTTGTTGTTGAAATCAAAGTTCAATGGAAAAGTTTTGACTCTTCTAATTTTTATTTTGTGATGATTTTTAGGGTACTTATATCATCCCCTTACTGGCCTCTGTGTTGTATGACAAGACTCAGTGGGAGAAGCCTGGAGAATTCTATCCTCAGCATTTCCTCAGCACAGATGGAAAGTTTGTGAAGAATGAGGCATTCATGCCTTTTTCAGCAGGTAACTTCCCTTCAAGGACAGCAGTTTGTCTTCGTCTTGTATCTTCCCCCTTCTAAAGCATCATGTTGGATCTCAGTCTGCCCTTGCATTCAAGGAAGGGCTGGGAGAAACTCTCTCAATGCTGCTCTGCAGTTGGCTAGACAGATACACTTCTTGTCTCTGTGGGTTGAGTTTGCTACTTCCATTGCACTTCTAAGCCCTGCTCAGTAAGAGACATGAAAGGACTAAGCATGAAAATCACATTGTTTCCAGAGATGAACCAAAACCCAGAACCAGACACTCTGAAATCTTAGAGGCTGTGGACTCTGGACCCTGAGCCAAAGGAGAGCAGGAGATGGCTCTTGCCAAAACCTGTCATTGCCAATCCTTGAGCAAGTGAAAATGGTCCTTAGAGAGAATACGGCGTGCTCCCTTCCGGCCTTTAGGCTGCTCAGGAGGTTCTGTCTGTCCCCTTGCATATGGGCACTAGCTTGCCTGGATGACCTTATGGTCTGGTGGACTGAGCAAGGTACTAGGAACGGGGAACTTTTGATTTCTAGTCCTTCCTTTGTCCGTTACATCCAGAGTGACCTCAAAGAGGTCACTTAGCCACTTTATGCCATATTTTCCCATCTGTAAAATGGAGGTGATAACATTTGTTTTCTAAGACTGGTGTTGTGAGGATGAATTAGCTAATAATTGCTAAGCGCTTATCTACAACTCTTTCCTAGAGTTAAAACTCAAATCTGTTATGTTGCCGCTAATTTTGAAATCCTTCCATCCCTGGTTAATTTCGTTACAGGTCGGAGGATTTGTGCAGGTGAGAATCTTGCCAAAATGGAGCTCTTCCTCTTCTTTACAAGCCTGCTGCAGAGGTTCACTTTCCATCCTCCTCCTGGAGTTACCAGCTCAGACCTGGACCTCACCCCAGCAGTTGGGTTTACCACGCCCCCAGTGCCCCATAAGATCTGTGCTGTGCCATGCAGATAAACTACCGCTTCTTGGGAAAGTCACACAAATTCAACCTCACTTCATCCTACTGCTTATCCCTCCCAGCTACAGCCAGCTACATGTGACCTATCTTTATTTGCAGTACCTATAGATATCTTAACAGTATTATACTCTATGCCTTGGAGACCACTGTAACCTGCTAATTTCTACCAGAAAACAATAAAACATATATAACTCTTGCAATGTTGTGAAAGATCCATTTCCAACCCTGAGCACATGTCCATTTCTTCAAACCAGCAATCATTGTTGCCCAGAGCTGTAGTTATTATTCAGCCATTTTAAAATATTTCACCCCAGTCCCAAGTGTAACTGGGCATCTTGCCCATAGGCTGGAGTGCCTGGGCCCAAGACAACCCTGATTACAAGATGAGCCCACCGAAGAGGAATCAGGTGATTCCAATATAAAGGCAGCAAGACGCTGTAGTGGTGCCTGTTGTACTTTCTGTTTGGAAGCCAGCTGGGGCTGGTGGAAGGAGCTGCTCTGAGGAACAAGTTGGGCTTCTGCAGAGCCCTAGCCAGATAGAGCCTGTGACTGGCTGTTAAAGAAGGGAAGATGAGCTGAAAAACTGTGTGTATGTTTGAGTTGTGTTTTTTTGGCAGACTGTTGCCAGCCTGAGGAGAACTAGTGAAGAGTCAATTAAAGGCTTGAGTTTAGAAGGTCACTGGGGAGTGTGTGAGTTTTTAAAGGGGCCGGGATGAAGGGGAAATAGAGGCAAGGTAGCTACATAGGCAACCCTAGCCATGTGGGGGCACTTGGGAGGCAGTAAACAGCCACGTGCTGCAGCAAGATCTAATAATCCTGTATTACATTTATAGAGTAGCTTTCATCTATTGTATCAATTTAGAGGGAGTATATGGGCCCAAAGAGTCACAGGTGTTAACTTGCTCCAATCACTGTCCAATATTATATGGTGTTAAATGCGGTTTGGCATTTGTTATACAGAGGCCTCAGCCTGTTTAGTACCATGGCAAACACACTCTTTTAAACCTTTTATTAAAGATAAGGAAAAACCATTAATACATTACAATTCAAATGCTTTAAGTAAGGTTTATTTTAACAATATCCTTTGTTCCCTGTTCCTTTAGCTGGAGGGAGTATTTAAAAAGAGCCCCCCTCCTGCGCACGCACACACACACACACACACACCTCTTCTCTGATAGTCAATTAAACGGTATTGCAGATGGTAATATTTTTGGGGGGGAAAGAGAAAAAATCAGTTGAGATGGGCTGGAGCTGTTGTTGCTCTTATTAAAGTCCAACCCATTTTAGAGACGACAAAACAAGACATACACACAAAAAGGGGGAGAAAAGAACAGCAAGGAGAGAAAATGCAGCTTCTGTCTCTGGTGTTAACTCCCACTTGCAACCTTCCTGCTGGAGAAACACAAACTCAGCAAATGATTTTATCAGCCAGTGAGAGACCTGGCAAACTTGTATCCGTATTGGGCTGTTTAGGGCATTGCTTTCAGCTGTCTTTTTCTGGTCATAGGCTTACAGCAGTGTTGTAAAATATACAGTATTGGCTGACTATAGACTGCTGTTAGACAGAAGGAAAAGGGGGCAGGGGGAGAGGAAAAATACAATAGGGAAGGTGGAGAACACAGTGGCCCCAGGGAAACAAAGTCTCATATCTCAGGTGATGTTTGAAATTTAGCCAGAGGTATCATCAGGATCCTGCTTTCTGGCTTGGTCGGGTCAGGACATTTCCCAGGATTAGGGGAAAGAAGGCACAAGGGTGTCAGGGTAGATGCTGGAGTCCCAGGAGATGGTTGGGGTGGCAGCTATGATAGCGAAGCTCATTCCTTCTCTTTCTCTTGTCTTTCAGTCAAGCAGCGTATTCCTCTGTCCATGTTTTTCCCCAATGTCTTTACTTTTTTTAAGAACTCCAAAAGGGAGTGGTGTGTGGAATATCCCAGCCCCTCATTATTTTGTCCACCAATTAGGCCTAATTGCCAACACATCAATTTTGGTTCATTGATTTCTGGTCCCATGCTGGTTTACAAGGCATAATCTTAACATAGTCCTTGAGTTATATCCCTAGGCCTCTTCGTTTGGACTAATTCAGTCTTTCTGTCTCCCTATTACACCTTTTCCCATCAACACTTTTCCTGAAGGGGTTAATGCAGGCTAAGAAGGGGGGCCAATTAACCAGACAAGCCACACCTGAGGGGAACCAGGTGGTTTAAGGAATCCCCTGACTAACTGAGGGAGCCTAGCTGAGGAGGGAGGAGCTAGGCTGGGTTTATAAAGACAGGAAGCCCCTAGTAGAAGTATTCTTCACACAGTATTCTTGCCGCCAAGTTAAAGAAGTATGGGCTGGATGAATGGACTGTAAGGTGGATAGAAAGCTGGCTAGATCGTCGGGCTCAACGGGTAGTGATCAATGGCTCCATGTCTAGTTGACAGCCGGTTTCAAGCGGAGTGCCCCAAGGGTCGGTCCTGGGGCCGGTTTTGTTTAATATCTTTATTAATGATCTGGAGGATGGTGTGGACTGCACTCTCAGCAAGTTTGCAGATGACACTAAACTGGGAGGCGTGGTAGATACACTGGAGGGTAGGGATCGGATACAGAGGGACCTAGACAAATTAGAGGATTGGGCCAAAAAAAACCTGATGAGGTTCAACAAGGACAAGTGCAGAGTCCTGCACTTAGGACGGAAGAATCCTATGCACTGCTACAGACTAGGGACCGAATGGCTAGGCAGCAGTTCTGCAGAAAAGGACCTGGGGGTCACAGTGGACGAGAAGCTGGATATGAGTCAACAGTGTGCTCTTGTTGCCAAGAAGGCTAATGGCATCTTGCGCTGTATAAGTAGGGGCATTGCCAGCAGATCGAGGAACGTGATCGTTCCCCTTTATTCGACATTGGTGAGGCCTCATCTGGAGTACTGTGTCCAGTTTTGGGCCCCACACTACAAGAAGGATGTGGAAAAATTGGAAAGAGTCCAGCGGAGGGCAACAAAAATGATTAGGGGTCTGGAGCACATGACTTATGAGGAGAGGCTGAGGGAACTGGGATTGTTTAGTCTACAGAAGAGAAGAATGAGGGGGGATTTGATAGCTGCTTTCAACTACCTGAAGGGGGGTTCCAAAGAGGATGGAGCTCAGCTGTTCTCAGTGGTGGCAGATGACAGAACAAGGAGCAATGGTCTCAAGTTGCAGTGGGGGAGGTCTAGGTTGGATATTAGGAAACGCTATTTCACTAGGAGGGTGGTGAAGCACTGGAATGCGTTACCTAGGGAGGTGGTGGAGTCTCCTTCCTTGGAGGTTTTTAAGACCCAGCTTGACAAAGCCCTGGCTGGGATGATTTAGTTGGGAATTGGTCCTGCTTTGAGCAGGGGGTTGGACTAGATGACCTCCTGAGGCCCCTTCCAACCCTGATATTCTATGATTCTATGATACTATGGGTGGCAGGGAAGTGGCACTATCTGGGCAGTGACTGGAATGGCTGCCTCAGCCCATTTGTTAGAAAAGATTTTGCTACCCCAGAGCAGGGAAAGATGCATGGGGACCTGGGAAGAGGCCCAAGTCACAAAGAAGGAGCACCTGCAGTCACATGGACTTGGAGAGAGAGGAGTAGTCGGGTATGAAGGGAGCATCAGCCCTGGAAAGAGCTAATCTCCAGAGAGGCCAGGAGACAGTTCCCCAACAGTGAGTGGACCCTGTGACAAGGTTATTGTGTCACTATAAACTTGTCCACAGCAAGTAGCTATTAATTGTGCATAAAGAGTAATTCTATCGTAAGGGCTGCTTTGCTTTCAACTTCACTTGGTCCTGTATTGAGTTATGTGGCTAGGTAAGACAAGCTTGTACTTCATCCTGCCTCAGTGCAGGGGCTGGACTAGATGATCTCAAGGTTCAACCCTACATTTCTATGGTTCTATAAGCTGCTATGGGGAGTATTCACAAAGGTACTTAGGGGCCTAAACCCCAGACAGGTTTAAGCTCCTAATTCCCAATTTTAGGCCCCACTGAGATCCTACCAAACCCGATAAGTGCCTGAACTCATTTGGTGCCAAAATTTTCAGGATAAACATTCCCGAGGCTCCTATGTTTCTGCCTCTTTCTGGGCATCTGGACACTTCTCTCCTGCCTAAGTCCCAGTGCAATCCATGACCTGGGGTGTTCACCTGCCTATCTCAGATTTCAAGCCCAATAGAGGAGGCAGAGGAGGTGGTACCCACTTTATAACTTTTAGCCCAGTAGTTAGAGCACTCACCTGGGATGTGGGAGACCCAGTTTCAGTTTCCCCCCAAGGCAGAGAAGAGATTTGAACAGGGGTCTGCTGAAGAGAGTGCGCTCACCATCCAGCTATGGGATAGTCTCCTTCAACCTCTCCTGTTGAAGCTGTTCCACTTTGAATAAATAATTAGTCACTGGAGCAGGGGGAGTGGCCCCTGGATCCCCCGGGTGAGTGCCCTGACCACCAGGCTAAGAGATTTTCATTCTCTCCTCTGTGGCACAAAGACTCTTCTCCAAAGAGGAACAGCTTCAGCAGGAGAGACTGAGAGAGCCCTACTTCAGAATATCCCATCACTCAGCGGGTCTAGCACTCGCCTGAGAGGTGGGAGATGCTTTTCCCAGTCTTTTGTTCCCCCTCTGCCTGAAGTGGGAATTGAACCTGGGTCTCCCAGATGCAGGTGAGCGCTCTAAGCACTGGACTAAAAGTTGTAAGGTGGGCCATGGCACGAGCACCTCCTCCTACTGTTTTGTGTGGAGTGAGGCAGGCACCTAACACTGAGTTATGCACCTAAGCTGCCTGACTCCAGGAGAGGGGTTTCTGCTTGTGAATTGCTAGCAGCGCTAGGTGCCTCCCTGCAGCCCATACTTAGGAACCTGTCTCAGTGAGGGGGCAGGGCTTCGGACATCTCCCATTGGCTAATTTAGGCAGCTCCTTGCCTAGGATGCTGGCTTTTGTGAATCACTTGCAAGGTGCCTAGCTCCCCCCATTCATTGTAGAGGGAACCTGTGTGCCTAACTCAGGCTTTGTGGATCGCAGTGCTGTTCTTGGGATTTTCTAAGTGACTAAGAGTTAGGCGTTGTTGCATTCTGTTTGCAACACCCAAGGTGGTGGCAAGTGAGGATGGCAGCTGCAAGCTGGGAGTTTCTTGGGCCACCCACATAGGAAGAAGCTGGGAGTGAGGAGGGTACTTAGCCACCAAGGAAGATATTGGGTGAAGCTGAGCAGTGGCGTGATCAGTGCAGGGTTACCAGGGAAGCCTGTAGCAGGAGGTGGCCTGTTAAGAAGAGAAAGGAGGATCTGGGAGGATGCAGGGAAAGCCAGGACCAGGGAGGTGAATTCAAAGAGGAAGCCTTGAATGGGGAGTTATCATACAGGATTTAAAGGCAGCAGCCTCAGCAGATTCCTTGGTAGTCATGACAAATCTGTGCAGATCATCAGTTGTTGGCCTTATGGTGTGCCCTCTGATGACTGTACAAGCCAATTCTAGAGGTGCACATTTTGCTGCAGATGGTGCATGGGAAGTTCGCAGTCAGTGAATTGTGCGCTGCTGATGCTCTGTGACATCGTTCGCGTGCCTCTTGTAGACGCCGGCAGCGGTCTTCCTCAAAGGCGATGCAGGTATTTCTGACTGTTGTACGCCACTGTTTTCTGTCGCTGGCGGCGTCCTCAAGGTCCCTAGGTTTGATACTGCTGTACTGCAGATTGGCTTTGATGGTGTCCTTGTAACGTTTCCGTGGACGACCTATATGCCGGATGTCCTGGGAGAGCTCACCATACAGAAGCTGACGGGGGATTCTGTTGGCATCCATGCGGCTGACATGACCGGTCCAACATAGCTGTGACTTCATGATCATCATTTCGATGCTTGTCATCTGGGCTCTCTCGAGGACCTCGAGATTGGGCACTTTGTCTTGCCAGCGGATCTTCATGATGTTGCGGAGGCAGCGCATGTGAAATGCTTCGAGCTGCTTGATGTGACGCCTATATAGTGTCCATGTTTCGCATCCGTACAAAAGAGCTGAAAGAACAACAGCTCTGTACACAAGCAGTTTTGTTGACATCCGGATGTTGTGGTGATTTAAAACTTTGACACGCAGACAGCCAAGTGCCTGGCTTGCTTTGGATATTCATGCGTTGATCTCATTATCCAGTGATCCATCACTGGATATGACACTACCCAGGTATTTAAAGTTCTCCACTACTTTCAGCTGAGTGCCATCAATGGAGATACTGGGGACAGAAGCATTTGATCCAGGTGCAGGTTGATGGAGAACTTCTGTCTTTCTGAGGCTGATAGTTAGTCCGAAAAGTTGCGAGGCCTCAGCAAACTTGTTGACAATGTGCTGAAGATCATTTTCGTGTGAGCCATGAGGGCACAGTTGTCAGCAAAGAGTGCCTCAAGAAGGAGTTTCTGCACTGTCTTAGTCTTTGCATTCAGGTGACGGAGGTCAAAAAGTGAACCATCGTGCCGGTATTTCAAGTATATACCTTGGTCCATATCTTTCATTGCATGGTTAAGGACACATGCAAAGAACAGGTTAAATAGGACAGGAGCGAGAACACATCCTTGTTTCACGCCATTGGTGATGTTAAAGGGGGCTGATGTGGCTCCATCAGACAATACTTCGCCTGTCATGCTGTCATGAAAAAGGCGTATAGTCAGCAGATTAGTAAGAGAAAACTGCTGTGTTCCTGCAAACCTGTCGGGTGAGCTGGAGCTGGTTCCCACCGGTTCGCAAGCCACCGGCAGCTGGGCAGCTCAGCTTCCGTGTCCTGCTGCTTTGAGCGGCCGCTGGCAAGGTAAGGGGGGGGCTGCAAGCTCCAGGGCCGCCCAGGGGTGGTGGGCAAGTGGGGCAATTTGCCCCGGGCCCTGCAGGGGCCCCCGGCCCCATGAGGATGTGTCCCCCCAGCCCCTGTCCAGCAGAGCCGGTGGGCCGAGCGGCAGGAGCTCGGCAACACTCCAACGTTTTGTCGGGTGTAAGAAAAACATCAACAGCTACCTCGCAATTATTGGCGGGGAGGGGGGAAAAAAGCTAGAGAGGACAGAGAGGCAGCCTAAAGAGCCAAATCTGCTTGCAAGCGTTCTAATTAAATATTGTCACTTCCCTCCACTGGTTACTTGGGAGGTAGGCGGCCGTTGGGAGAAAGTTGTATATTTTTGCAATTTAAAAAAATATAATTTCCGTTATAGGGACAATGTTTTAGAATAGTTGGTCGTGAGTATTTTAATAATTATATGTTACGAGGAAAACTGTGGTCAGTGCTTTACTAAAAAATAATACGGCGCTTGCTTTTTTCTATCCCGGTGGCTGTTATCCTGTACTACAGTCCGGTATTACTAATGTTTCCATTTCATAAACTAACAACACTAGTCAGAAGGGGGGGGGGGACGTCCCTCCACTATCCTGCAGCTGCAGCCCTGTTTCACCTACTCAGAAAAAGCTCTAGCAGAACTTACATCAAAACCTAAACTCAGTGTGAACGTGTAGGGTTTTGTTTTGTCCAGTGGGCCATTTTAAAACATAAATTATAAGATTATTTTTCTCCTTTGTATCAATCACTGAACTGTTCTTCACCGATCCCTGATAAATATGTAAAAATGTTTTTTTTTATTGTTAAGTATGACTCCCAATGACTCCATGCATTGCCATTTCTTATGGTGAAAGGTACAAAAAATACATACTGTTGTTGGCCAAATAGGGCCCGTTCTCCCCGGAGCTTACCCAATTACACCAAGGAGGCACAGAGAGACGGGAAGACGGGTACCAAGTTCTTTATTGATCGATCAGCTGAGCGGGCGCTCTCATCGGCTCATGCCAGAGGAGAGACACACCTTACATGGCCGAACAGGCCCTTTTTATAACCAGTAACAAACAACTTAGCCTTCATCCTTTTGCGTCATTACGCTGACTTATGGATAATAGGTTACACAGGATACATATCTTACTTTTTGGGGAGGGGGATACAAGAGACATCTGTGGCGGATACATTTGTCATTTTGAAGGGAAAACAAGGTACATTTGCTGACCCTTTGCACTAAAAACCTTGGGGAGATATGGGGAAACAGCTGCATATACTTGTGAGCCAAGTGAGCCAATTAAATTGATTAACAAATAACAAATAGCTAACATGATTAAATGCAAGGTTGAATGCACGTCCTTAGTTCTACTTAGGTCTTCAGGCCTTTTCCATCAGATTTCCCCCCTTAAAAGCATTTTAAGAGCCTTATAGCCTTTGTTCTTCAGTTCCTACTGGCTGGTATAATATCATCATCTGTTGATATGTAACCTGATTAGCCAGTCTTCGGACTGCCGCAACCAAGCAAGGGGTAAAGCAAGCGAGAGTTAATAGTGTGGTAACAAAAAATATAAAAAGGAGAAAACCCTTTCGTAACCATCCCAATTGTGGCAGCCAGGAAGTAAACCAATCCGTGTCCCACCCACCCCAGGTCTGTACTGGGACATGGGCTATCTTTCTCATTTAACTCTCCTGGACCGCCACATACCCAACAATTGGTAAGGTT
This sequence comes from Emys orbicularis, assembly GCF_028017835.1. NCBI lineage: Eukaryota > Metazoa > Chordata > Testudines > Emydidae > Emys > Emys orbicularis. The sequence goes on along the minus strand of NC_088685.1, from coordinate 15,851,009 downwards.
AAAGGAATCTGCTATTATTTCCCCTAATTGCAAAAACCTGTTTTTCCCAACCATATGAATAACTGAATATGCATAACAAAAATACAAAGGATAACCTCATTGTCCCTTTCTCTTAAACAGTCCCTTTAGTCCCTCTAGTCCTTGGTACTCCCAGGTGGATTCTTCACCTGTGCCACCCCGGGCTTCCGGAGCCGGAGCGGGCAGAGGGCTGTTGTCCTCTTCGATTGTGTTACCCTCCGGGTTTGGATTCAGAAACCGCTTTACTCGTGTATGATGTGTCCACTTGTTGCTCCCGAGAACCTTCACAGCGGCCTGGCTGATGAGCGATACAGTGTGCGGGCCGTCCCACCGTGGCGTAAGGGGATCACGCTTCCACTTTTTGATGAGGACTTGATCACCGATTTGGAATGAATGCACGGGTTGATCCAAGGGAAGGGTCTGGAAAGGCGCCGTGTATCGATGTAGCTGTAACAAAACAGATTGTAGCGCAGAAACCTGCTTCCACAAGGAGTCATTCCCTACCTCCCAGTTTACATCCTCTCGGTACCCCGGGATGAGTACTCGGGGAGGGAACCCAAAGACCAGTTCAAAGGGTGAAAGTTTCAGGCCCTTACGCGGGGCCCTTCGAATGCGGGTAAGGGTGAGTGGCAGAGCGTCAGGCCACTTTAAACCGGACTCCATGCACAGTTTAGTGAGAGTATCTTTGAGAGTTCTATTCATTCTCTCTACCTGGCCCGAGCTCTGCGGTCTCCAAGGTGTATGCAATTTCCATTGGATACCAAGGGCCCGCGATACCTGCTGAACCACCTGGGAGATAAAATGGCTTCCCCGGTCCGACTCAATTACTTCGGGGAGATGGAAGCGGGGAAGTATTTCATGTAATAGGGCTTTGGTGACTGCCCGTGCCTGACAATGCCGTGTAGGGTAACACTCTACCCACCCAGTAAGTTGGTCAATAAAAACAAGCAAATACTTATAACCCCTACAAGGGGGGACTTCAGCAAAGTCCACCTGCCACCTTTGAAAAGGATAGGCAGACCAGGGCCGGCCTCCCATTGGGGCGGGGGGGCCGCACCCCTTTTGGTTTGTTCACTGGCAAACAGAACAATTATTAACAATTCTTTGGGCTTCCATATGTATACCCAATCCCCTAAGGGACCGGGTAGCCAAATCGACCATAGCTCCTGATCCCAAATGTCCCTCCTTATGTAAGGATCGGAGGATTTCCTGGAGTACTGGTCTAGGTACAAAAATCTCTCCCCCAGGCAACTTCCACCACCCAGAGGGAACTTGTTGGGCCCCTGCAGCTCGCGCATGGGACACTTCCTCTGCTGTATAGTGGGGAGTAGGGGTCCTAGCTTCTGTATCTTGGACCCAGAGAAGCCATGTGGCTCCTTCTTGTGCGGCCTCTTTCGCGGCCTGATCAGCCAATCGATTGTATTTACGCTGTTCAGTTTCAGGGGCCCTCCCGTGTGCACGCACATGTATTACGGCAACCGGAGGGGGAGCATTAGGGCCTCAAGCAATGACTTAATAAGGGTCCCATGGGCTATTCTTTGGCCTGAAGCCGTAATGAAGCCCCTTTCTTTCCACAGGGTTCCGTGAGCATGCACCACCATATACGCATAACGACTGTCAGTATACAAATTAATAGTTTTCCCAGTTCCTAACCAGAGAGCCTTGGGCTGTTAGCATTCCCCTTTGCTTCCACAAACTAGCGTGAGCATGCAATACCCCAAAAGCATACTTTGAATCAGTAAAAATATTAACCCGTTTGTCTTTTGCCAGCTCAAGGGCACGGGTCAGGGCCACTAGTTCAGCAAGCTGGGCAGACGTTCCTGACGGTAAACTCTCAGCTTCCACGGTATCATGAAGAGACACAATAGCATAACCAGCCCTCCTTTGCTCATCCACAACAGTACTACTTCCATCTGTATATCATTCCAAGTCAGCATTTGGGAGTGGCTGATCTTTTAGATCTGGGCGGCTAGAATACTGAACATCTATGATTTCTAAACAGTCATGTTCCGCTCCCTTAACACATTCATACAGAGGTTTAGCCCACAGTCCAAACTCTGGAATCCATATTCTGCAAAAAACCTGCCATGCCCAGGAATGCCCTAAGCCGTTTACGGTTGCTGGGGATGGGAACTTGGCAGATAGCCTCCTTCCTTTCGTTTGAGAGCTGTCTCTCTCCCTGCCTGATGTGAAATCCCAGATATTGAACCTCTGAAAGAGCAATTTGGGCTTTGCTTTGAGATACCCTGTATCCTCGCAGTCCAATAAAGTTCAGGAAACTCACAGTAGCTCTGAGACAAGGGATTAGACCCACAGCAGCAATCAACAAGTCATCTACATATTGCAGCAGGAGGGCTCTGTCTGAATTATCCCACTCCTCCAAGACTCTGGCCAAAGCCTGTCCAAACAGAGTGGGGGAATTTTTAAATCCTTGAGCCAATACTGTTCAGCAAAGCTGCTTTTTAACCCTTCTGTTGTCTTCATTATGCCTTGCAGTATTTTGCTGATCTCACAGTTGCTTGGGCACATTCAGGCCCCCCTTTCTCTTGGTGGTCAGCCAAGTCTTAGCTGTGAACACTGTCCTTGGATGAGCCTGCTAGCTGTATTTTCCTCTCAATTAACTCATTCCATGCTTTTTTCTTTTCTCCCTTTTTCGGCTTCTTCTAACTTCCAAAGGAACCTTCCACTCTTCACTCATACACCTTTTCTCCAACCATCAACACATACACATTGCCATTATCCATCCTTTCCAGTAACATAACTTCTGTACAGAGCCTTGAAGCAACAAACCAGGATGAGCACACTCACTTCTGAGGATTCCACTCTGTACAACCTCTGGTGTCCAATAGCTTTCCCTTTTAAACCTTAAATGCCTTCCCCGTCTGCTCTGGCATTGCCCTTGGTTACATCTTGATCTTCCCTTGATGGGCTTTGCAATGCACCACTGCTACTGCTGAGGGGAGTTGTACTGCTTCTAAAAGCCGGAGAATTTGAGACCCATGCTTGACCGGAGAGCCTTAATAAGAGCCACCAGCTCCGCCGCCTGGGCAGATAAATTGGGGCTAAGCTTAAACTTGTACACCTCTCCACTCTTAACTACGACGGCTGCTCCTGTAAATCGCTTCCCATCTACTACATAACTAGATCCATCAACGTATCCTTCGATATCGGGATTGGGCCAGGGCAAATCTGAAAGATCAGGGTGAGGTTTAGTCTCTTGTTGCAAAACTTCAATACAATCATGAGTGGAGCGGGTCCTACAGGGGACTTGGGGATCAGGCAATAAGGTAGCCAGGTTGAGGGAACTAACTGTTTTGAAAGTCAGGTTAGGGGCCAACAAAAGCCCCACCTCATATCTAGTATGCCGACTGGGATTTAGATGCTTTTCCCCGGCTCCCGTTCCCAGTATCTGGGGTATCCCATGGGGCACCACAACCTCAGTATCCCCACCCAAGGTTAATTTTTCAGCCTCCTGCACAAGGAGAGCGGTCGCAGCCACGGCTCGTAAACAAGCTGGCCAGCCTTTGGCAACCGGGTCCAATACCTTTGAGTAGTAACCTACAGGTCGCCAGGTCGGTCCCGACCTTTGGCACAGGACTCCAGATGCCACCCCTCCCCTCTCGTGAACGTATAGGGTGAACGGCTTCCGAGAATCTGGGAGAGCTAAAGCAGGAGGCTGAACTAAGGCTTCTTTAAGCTCTTGAAATGCTTTTTCTTTTTCCTTGGTCCATGACCAATGGAGCAGACCCTCTTTAGTAAGGGACTCGTATAGTGGTCTGGCTTTCCCTCCGTAGTCAGGGATCCAAAGCCGGCAAAAACCGGTTAGTCCCAGGAAAGCTCTCAACTCTCTGGGACTTCGGGGCTGTGGACTCTCGAGTATAACCTGGATCCTGTCTTTACACAAGCTACGACGTCCCTGACAAAGATGATATCCGAGAAAAGTGACCTGCTGTCTAACCAATTGGGGTTTTTCCCTGGAAACCTTGTACCCCTGAGCCCCAAGAAAATTAAGGAGTTCTATAGTCTGCTCTCTACAAGCTGTCTCCGTCTCAGTACTTTAGAGCAGATCATCACAATATTGAACAATGTTGCAGGAGGGGTGTCTAGCCAGGAAAGGGGCAAGATCTCTTTTTAGCTGGCTACCAAAAATCTCGGGTGCACAGGTAAGTCCCTGAGGGACAACAGTCCAGAGATACTGAGCCTTGTAATGGGTATCTGGGTCCTCCCATTCAAAGGCAAACAGTTTCTGAGACTCCTGATCAAGGGGTATAGAGAAGAAAGCATCTTTTAAATCTATCACAGAGAACCAGCTGTGGCTCTTGGGGACTTGGCCCAAGATAGTATGAGGGTTTGGGACAACTGGATAAGGGGCCTCTATTAACTTATTAACCTGTCTTAGGTCCTGGACCAATCGATACTGCCCATTAGGCTTAGGCACTCCCATTATCGGAGTATTGTACGGGGAAGTGCCTTCCCTTAGCCAGCCGTACTGCAAAAACTTTTGAATCAGAGGCTTCAACCCGATCCGAGTGGTTAACTTAAGGGGGTATTGTCGAATTTGGACTGGGCGGCTTCCTTCCTTAAGGGAAATATGCACTGGTAGAGCGTTTCGAGCCCGAGCGAAGCCTCCCTCCTCAGCCCAGACCTTAGAGTTAACCCCCGGCAGCTGGTCCCTCTCACCCTCCGGCTGCGCCGGGGGGAGGGGGGGATTTTCAGCACTCAGAAGGGCCATTTGATAATTAGAGGTTTGTTGTTTAGGGAGCCTAACTTCCATAGTCCCATTATTATTGAACGAGATCTCCGCCTGTAATTTAGTAAGGACATCTCGTCCTAGCAGCGCAATGGGACAGGAAGGGCTACAAACGAATTGGTGGGATTTTGTTTCTATATCCTTCCCCCATGGTATGTCGCTGGGGGCATTCGTTCTTCCAGTGTCCCTCCTCTTTACAGATAGCACATTGATTTCGTCCCAAACGGGGGCCCTTTCCCTTCCCCTGTGGTCCTGTTCGCCCCTTAGTCTTGCCTCCCTTTCCTCACTTCCCTCCCTCAGGGCCATCGCCAGCATGCGGGCCCCCTTTTTTTCCATTCCTCATCGTCTCTGCGATCATAAACCTTTAACGCAATCTCCAAGAGCTCCTCTATATTTTTCCTGTTCCAGCTTCATGAGTTCTCTCTGAATCTTTTGACGTTTCATTTCCAAAGACAGCTCATGGTCATAATCATAATTAACTTCTCCATTATCAGATCATCTTTACATAATACCATTCCATAATCAGCCTGGCGTCTAAACGCCTTCCAATTATTTAACATACATTCCAAGGGTGTCCCAGCATATCTGCCTTGTCCGGACCCCATTATGCTCGTGTTTAATTAAACCTGGTCACGGGTTCGACCGACCCCCCTTGCGATCAAGATATCCTGGTCACGGGGTTTCCCCTCGCAGGAGTCTCGGTGCGGCTAGAGTCGGTTTAAGTCCTAGACCTGGTTATCACAATTTTGGCTTCCAGCATATCATTAAAATGAAAAAGAACAGTACCCCTACCAGGAATAAAAGCAAGCCCTGGGGCTTTTCTACGTCCCAGTAATTGTCCAGTACGGCCCACGAACTAGTGAAGTTAGTGAAATTATTCATAAGCCGTTACCTGGTTTAGTTACCATGACCACAAAACATTTGTTCATTGGACGTTACTCATTCATTTAACAACACAGTAACAAGACATTCATAATACTGTCACAGCTTTTAACACTCATACACCCTTCCTGTGCACAGGCTGCCTAAGGGGCTTCCACTGTCCAACCCACACTTCGGGGGCATTATTCCTCAAAACCCAGGAGGTAAACGCACTTACCGCCCGGAGTGGCTGCGTCCAGCAGTCGGACTTCCCCTTCTTCTGGTATCGTCTCGCTTCCGTGTCCTTTGGAGTTCTCTATAGAGGGGGCGCAGCCGTCCCGGTCGATTGTGGCGACCCGGAGCTCGAGCAAACCAACAGCTCAAGGTGGCCACTCTCCGGAGTCGTCCTCGGCCGGCGGTCAGCGTCCCCTACAGGGAGAGGAGTCCCGGCGGAGTCGCCAATTTGTTGGCCAAATAGGGCCCGTTCTCCCCGGAGCTTACCCAATTACACCAAGGAGGCACGGAGAGACAGGAAGACGGGTACCAAGTTCTTTATTGATCGATCAGCTGAGCGGGCGCTCTCATAGGCTCATGCCAGAGGAGAGACACACCTTACATGGCCAAACAGGCCCTTTTTATAACCAGTAACAAACAACTTAGCCTTCATCCTTTTGCGTCATTACGCTGACTTATGGATAACTTAGGTTACACAGGATACATATCTTACTTTTTGGGGAGGGGGATACAAGAGACATCTGTGGCGGATACATTTGTCATTTTGAAGGGAAAACAAGGTACATTTGCTGACCCTTTGCACTAAAAACCTTGGGGAGATATGGGGAAACAGCTGCATATACTTGTGAGCCAAGTGAGCCAATTAAATTGATTAACAAATAACAAATAGCTAACATGATTAAATGCAAGGTTGAATGCACGTCCTTAGTTCTACTTAGGTCTTCAGGCCTTTTCCATCACTGTGGCACATCCCTTCAGTCAGAGCTTTTGATAGGGAACTGGTTGTTAAGATTTTGGCAGCTCATCACTGGCCACCAAGGAAGATATTGGGTGAAGCTGAGCGGTGGCGTGATCAGTGCAGGGTTATCAGGGAAGCCTGTAGCAGGAGGTGGCCTGTTAAGAAGAGAAAGGAGGATCTGGGAGGATGCAGGGAAAGCCAGGACAAGGGAGGTGAATTCAAAGAGGAAGCCTTGAATGGGGAGCTATCATAGGAGATTAAAGGCAGCAGCCTCAGCAGGTTAGTCAGAGAAAACCGCCATGTTCCTGCAAACCTGTCGGGTCATGCAAAGCTCAGGCACTCTGTTGCCTCCGGGGTTATTGAAAAAGAAAGTAGGGTTGTTTAGTGTACACATTCTGCAGTGCAGACAGGCAGTAGTGGGCACGCCTAATCCTTTTCTTTGAGTCTTTTTGTAACTGTTGTAACTTGCATGGGTTTAGTGCAGTGTTTCCACCCTGACATCTGCAAAGAGTATGAGACTGTTGCCTCCAAGTCTTCCATCTCCTTTCTTTACACCTAGCAGATTTGGTTTTGTTACCTTATATGACATTTACTGTGTCTCTCTCTTTCACCCAAAGACAGGGAGGGACTTACTCCATCTGTTTAATAATGCCCCTTTGTATATCTCCTGTAACACTTTTGTATTGAGTCCCCAGTGTCTTGGTCTTATCTTTGGCAGCAACAAAACTGCTGAATGGAAGTATACAAGTAATAATTTATACTCTCCAAACTATTCCGATTTCTCAGCCCTGCAGAACAGATCCCTGTCAGAAGAAGAATGTTTCCAATGGTCAGAGCATAAAACAGTGTTATCATTAGGTAAGAGAGAAAAGAAATCTCACCATTTCCTCTTGCAAATTTTTCAAATATTGGGATTTTAGGCCTTTCTGCAAACGCATCTGCCTGGTTCACAAGAGCCTCCTTCACCATCTTGTATCCCGACAGCACCACCATATTCTTGGGTCCCATCTGAATGCTGAAGACTGGGCCATATTTCTCAGACAGCTTAAATATAGGGAGGAGGGGGAAAGCATTATATATTTCCATGCTACTGTTATAGAAACTGTTGGGTTTCAATTTGATTTTAAAATACACAAGCTAGAGCTGTGTCTTTTTCTTCTGCCTGCAAATATAGCTGACTGAACAAGTGCCAGGTTCAACATCCGGACAAGAGACAGTTATACACACTGTTGCTCTCCTGCTGCTGTTTATTTTGTTCAGCAAAAGCATCGTAAGATTTTAAGTTTTGCTATAATATGGGCATAGAGCTTAAGAATGCTGAGTACATAGAGTGTGTCCAGCGCCCACTGAAACAATCTTTAATGTACCCTCAGAGCACCCTGTGAGGTAGGGAAGTGCTATCAGCCCATTTTACAGGCAGGGAATTGAGGCACAGAGTGACTTGCCTAAGGTCACACAGGAAGTCTTTGGCAGAGCAGGGAATTGAAGACAAGTCTCCAAGGCCTAGGCTAGTGTCCTACTTATTGAAACATAGGACCAGGCTTTGCACTAATGTCTATGACAAACTTACCATGTAAATTCATTAGCTTTGTAACCCTGTTTAAAAGAAAAACAGGGTCTACAAATGAGACACTGCTTGGCTCCCTGGGAATTGCCCTCAGGAGGGAATTCTGTAAAGGACCTATATCCACTTCTACCTGCATACAGCAATTACAGACAGTATAATGGGCTACAGAATACCAGTTAGCAGCAAATACTGACCATTAGAGCTGGACAGGAACTTATTTCCTTTTCACACATACAAATTTAACAAAAATGGTTTTTTATTTACATTTGTCAGGATTTCACAAAACAATGAACAAATTATTTTGTCACCAACTTTACTGAGCCTAGTTCTTACACTGTACATTTATTTCAAGGTCAAAGTGAACCAGTGGTTTTTCTGTAGATGGACTTGTGACTGTTGATATTATGAATATCACCAAATATATGCTCCGTGCTTTGCAAACAGATAGGAATACACAGTGCTCTCCCCGAATAGCTGACAATCTATGGCTCCAATCTTGCTTTGAAAGCTGCTTGTGCAGAGCCTTCTGTCTGCATGGACTCTCATTATTATTATTTATCATCGGTGTTGCCGTAGCATCTAGGCGCCCAGTCAGGGACCAGGACTCCATTGTGCTAGATGTTGTACAAACACAGAACATAACGATGGGCCTTGCTCCAAGGGGCATAAAATCTACGTACCATTGGGCTCCTCATGACTGCACGGGCATAGGGGTCTGTGCTAGCAGATCCTGCTGCAGGATCAAGGCTCAAATAGACAATGAAGAGATGAAGGATGGGGCCTGGGATACAGCAAAAGGCAAGTGATGAGATGTGACTGTATCAGTCCATCTAATATAAGCTCTTCAGCACAGGGGCTGTCTCACAAGAATGGCCATACTGGGTCAGACCAATGGTCCAGCTAGCCCAGTGTGCTGTTTTCTGACAGTGGCCAGTGCCAGATGCTTCAGAGGGAATGAACATTCCCGGGCTATTTTGAGTGATCCTGCCCTGGTCATCCAGTCCCAGATTCTGACAGTCGGAGGTTTTGGAACACCCAGACCATGGGGTTGCATCCCTGACCATCTTGGCTAATAGCCACTGATGGACCTATCCTCCATGAATTTATCTAATTCTTTTTTTGAAGCCAGTTATACTTTTGGTCTTTCAGCTATTGGATCTCATTATGCCTTTGTCGGCTAACTTCAGGGACCCCCTATTGTCAGATACCTTCTCCTTGCGCAGGTGCTTCTAAACTATCAAGTCACCTCTTAACCTTCCCTTGGTGAAACAGACCAGCCTTCTTTGGTCTCTCCTTTTATGATGCATTTTCCAGACCTCTAGTCGTTTCTGTTGCTCTTCCTTGAACCCGGTTCCATTTGTCAGCACACTTTCCCCTCCCTTGGCGCCTGTGGAGTTTGCAGGGTGATTGAGGTTTATGATGCAACAAGGAAGGAGACTAGAATGCCAGTGGCAGAAAACCCAGTCTGAGGCAACTCGGTTGTGACTCAGGGAGCCTACACCTTCCTGTGTTATAGTGATGCAAAGGCACGGCTAGAGGGTCAGTTTTTATCCATTGTGATATTGCCACCTTTCAGTTTCACACAGTAAGCAAGTGCTAAGCTCAGTAGGAAGCCTGTGCTGGATGGGGCCCAGGGCCAGCATATGCAGAAGGTGCATGTCATGGCAGATGACTATTCTACACAGTTCTGGGCACCTGAAACGTAACCAAAGGGGAGGGAATTCTGAGCAGGTAAAAGGAGTTCCAGGAACTGATTTGTGAGGAAATATGAGTAATGAGATTAGTCCAGAGGTTCTCACATCACATTTTTTTGGTGGCCCCAGGGTGCAGCCACCAACTCTTGCTGGTGGGCGCACTGACACTTTGTCCTAAAATACTTAATTAGCTTTAGGACAAACAAATGGGGGAGGGATAGCTCGGTGGTTTGAGCATTGGCCTACGAAACGCAGCGTTGTAAATTCAATCCTTGAGAGGGCCATTTGGGGATTGGTCCTGCTTTAAGCAGGGGGTTGGACTAGATGACCTCCTGAGGTCCCTTCCAACCCTGATATTCTATGATTCTAAATGAATATACACATATATAGATCCACATCATTGTAATTTATGTATGTTTTTTTTTGCAGACTCAATAATAAAAATATTACTGTGAAAAGCGGTATGTTCATGTCTGTTAATTTTAATCACTTTTCAGGTGACATTGAGTAGCTACCTGAAACGCTGTGAAAAGTGATAAATGATATTAGCAAACATACAAGTATCACTTTTCACAGCCTCCCAGCTAGCTAGTAACTCTGCTGTGAAAAGTGATAATTGCATGTTTGTTAATATCACTTTTCTCAGCAAGTCCCAGAACAAATTAAGCCCTGGATGAGGTCAGAGGGAGCTGCAGCAGGAGTCATGGTGGGATGGATGCGGGCTGGGGGAGGCAGCGGGAGCCCGGTGTGATGGAGAGATGAATGCTGGGCCAGGACGGCAGTGTGGTCCAGGGTGATGGGGAGGGAGGTTGGATGTGAGCCGGGGAGGCAGCGGGGGCAGGGGAGATGAAGGTGGGTGGTGAGCCCCACAGCTGCAGGGCTGGAGCCGGGGGTTGGTGGCCGCTGCCATGTGGCCAGGGCTCAGTGCCCGCGACCAGAGTCTGGAGCCAGGGGCAGGAGCTGCACAGCCGGGGCAGGGGTCAGTGCCTGGAGCCGGGGAGCAGGAATTGCACGACCAGGGCAGGGGGTCAGTGCCTGCGGCCAGACCTAGCGCTGGGGGCAGGAGCTGCACAGCCGGGGCCGGAGGCTGGAGCCCAGGGCCAGTGCCTGCTGCTGCACAGCCAGAGCCAAGAGCTGGGAATCGGTGACCAGGACCAGCATCTGCCAGAGCCCAGGATCAGCACCTGCTGCCGCATGGCCGGGGGTCTGCACCCCGGGCCAGCACCCACTGCTGGTAGCCAGGCCTGGGGATCGGCACCCGGGGTCAGCAGCCAGGGGGTTAGAGCGTGCGTCTCGCTGTTGGTGTCCGGGCGCACCCGCTGTCGCCAGGTTTGGGGGTTGGAGCCCGGGGCTGGCGTTATGCGGCCAGAGCCGGGGATTGGAGCCTGTCACTGCGTGGCCAGGGGTTGGAGCCTGAACTGAAGCCCCATGGCTGAAGGCTGGGACCACATGGCCAGAGTTGGGGGTCAGTGCCCGAAAGGGGCAGGAGATGCATGGCCAGGGTTGGGGTCAGTGCCAGTGGCCAGAGCCCAAAGCTGGAGGCAGGAGCCGGGTCCTGGCACCCGAAGCACCATGGCTGGAGCCCCGGTCTGCACAGCCAGTCTCCCTAAGTCCTGCTGGTGGAGCCCACCTCCCAACCACCCCAGGGCTAAAACCCCCATAGATAGAGAAGAGAACTCACCTTCCTCCTGCAGTGTTCTGCCAGCACCTGTCTGCCAATGCTTCCCCATCTTTTCCCCCCTCCCCCGCCCATCACTACCCAGGAGGCTGTCATGTCGCAGGAAAATCCCCTCGTGGCCACTTGAGAAACACTGGATTAGTCTTTCCCCCGGGGCATGGAGTGGCTCTTCAGAGACCATTTCAGCTCAGTGGCTGAAAGTGCCCACGTGGCCATAGGGAACTTACACAGCACCTCTGTGTGAGGCAGGAGGACCCCAGAGGGGCTTATCCCCAGACATGCCCCACCTGCTCCTGCTGCAGGCAGGGAGCTTACATGGGGCAGGGCTCCAGGACAGGCAGGATAAGTGCACCCTCAGCATGGTCCCTTCATGTCCACCCCCGTCCATGCCCCCTGCAGTTTAGCCTGTACTGCAGTTATCACTAATGAACGTTTCTGTCCCATTCTCTCCGTGACCTGCGACAGGCTTGTGCAGCGCTGCTTTAAGATATGTTGGGTTTAGCCCAGCACAGATCAAAGTTCTAGATAAACAAGCATACAATTGCAGACTGAAGGGCCCGATCCCAGATAGGCTGAAGTCAATGGTAAGTCAATGATCAGTCCCTCACTGACTAGCTAACTCCTAAGCCGTGCTACCCTCGCTTTGTCTGCATTAAGAGTTTCCCCTCGCAGTGCGCACTGCTTCTAAAAATGGGGACTCCTGCATTTTGCCTAGCTTGCATTGTTCCATCTGCCATTTACAACTATGAGATCAAGTACAGCCTGCCCAGTCCATCGCATTTGAAAGTGTTACCTCAAGCAAAGTTCGGTAAGGTCTCTTCAGGTTCAGCTGAAGTAGATTTCCAAGGATGGGTAAAGGTCGTGGTCCTGGGGGGAAATTCAGGCAGGCTCTCTTATTCCAGCCCCTTTTCACAGTGAGACTAGAAACAAAAGTTACCACAAATAGCAGCAGTATGACAATTGGATCTGCCAGTGTCATTTTTTGGGATTGACATCGAGCTAGGGAGGAATTTTTGGAAATGGTAAGAATGCAGCCTAAACCAGCTGTGTCTGCAAACTCAGTGATCAGCTTTGTTTAAAATGTCTGTCCCCAACATGTTTTATCTCCACTCCCTATCCCATGACGCCTAGTTTAACCCCATTATTGCCAGTGAAAAATCATTGATTATGAAAACATTATCTGCAGCTCCTTCCTTTGAAAAGTACTGTGGATGGAATGGCTGGATATCCTGGTTTATTGGGATTATTCTAGTGAGACTGGGGTTTGAGCAGAACACCGGGACATCTGTCATGGCATGTCTCATGCAAACCTGGTCGTATGTCGTATGTCACCTCCCTTTCTGCTGGCTGCCACTTGACTATCACTCATGGCCACAGGAATTGCCCCCACATCACCCTAGATGAAAGATAGTGACCATAGGGAGTGGCGAGATTTGTGGGATGATGTTATGACCATACTCTCAGTTTGGATGAGAAATGATCCTTGCTCTAGAGTTGCCATCAGCTAAGGAAAAAAATTAAGGAACTTGTGTCCCATTAATGTTTTAAGAAAAACTGGCTAATTTGCGTATTGGAAAATAATTTGCATACAGTCAGAAATTTCAGCTTTAAAAGCATGTGGGTGTGGATTTAATGTTGGTGGAGGCATCAGCCTGTTTCATCTTTGTGGGGGTGAACGGCGCTCTTCCCCCCCATACACACTCTGCCCCTTCCTCTTCATCCTATTCACCCTTTTGTGCATCCCTCCCCTGTGAGGTGGCTGGAGAAATCCCACAGTCACTGAGCTGGAAGGCTGGGAGCAGCAGGGAAAAGAGAACATAGAACATTTTTAAAAGGATGTTGCAAAATTGGAGAGGGTGTAGAAAGGAGCCACAAAAATTATTCAAGGGCTGGAGAAAATCTCAATCTGTTTAATTTATGAAAAAGAAGATTGCAATGTGACTTGATTAAGTGTAGAAGTACATTCATGGGGAGAAAATACTGGGTTCTCAAGGTCTTGTTCATCTGCTGACTGAGAAGGGCATAACAAGAATCCATGGCTGGAAGCTGGATCCAGACAAATTCAAATGAGAACTAATGCATCAGCTCCTGATATCTGCAGATCAAGACTGGATGCCTTTCTGGAAGATGTGCTTTAGTCAAACACAACATATGCTCAATACAGGGGTACCAGTGAAATTTAAGGGCCTGTGATATACAGGAGATCAGACTAGATGATCTAATGTTCACATTTGGCCTTAAACTCATGAATCTATGAAAAGTGTGTTGGGTTGCCTTGCCATGAAATAGTGCTTCAAATAAACTAGAAGCTAAACCAAACCATGTAACTGTGCCTCTTTGATAAGGATCCTATGTGTGACAAATTGGAAACTAACAGTGAAATCAGGAAGGCGAAATCACACTTGGAGTTGCAGCTAGCAAGAGACGTTAAGAGTAACGAGAAGGGTTTATTCAGGTATGTTAGCAACAAGAAGAAAGTCAAGGAAAGTGTGGGCCCCTTACTGAATGAGGGAGGCAACCTAGTAACAGAGGATGTGGAAAAAGCTAATGTACTCAATGATTTTTTTGCCTCTGTCTTCACGAACAAGGTCAGCTCCCAGACTGCTGCACTGGGCAGCACAGTATGGGGAGAAGGTGACCAGCCCTCTGTGGAGAAAGAAGTGGTTCGGGACTATTTAGAAAAACTGGACGAGCACAAGTCCATGGGGTCGGATGCGCTGCATCCGAGGGTGCTAAAGGAGTTGGCGGATGTGATTGCAGAGCCATTGGCCATTATCTTTGAAAACTTATGGCGATTGGGGGAGGTCCCAGATGACTGGAAAAAGGCTAATGTAGTGCCCATCTTTAAAAAAGGGAAGAAGGAGGATCCGGGGAACTACAGGCCAGTCAGCCTCACCTCAGTCCCTGGAAAAATCATGGAGCAGGTCCTCAAGGAATCAATTCTGAAGCACTTAGAGGAGAGGAAAGTAATCAGGAACAGTCAGCATGGATTCACCAAGGGCAAGTCATGCCTGACTAACCTAATTGCCTTCTATGAGGAGATAACTGGGTCTGTGGATGAGGGGAAAGCAGTGGATGTGTTATTCCTTGACTTTAGCAAAGCTTTTTATACGGTCTCCCACAGTATTCTTGCCACCAAGTTAAAGAAGTATGGGCTGGATGAATGGATTATAAGGTGGATAGAAAGCTGGCTAGATCGTCGGACTCAACGGGTAGTGATCAACGGCTCCATGTCTAGTTGGCAGCCGGTTTCAAGTGGAGTGCCCCAGGGGTCGGTCCCGGGGCCGGTTTTGTTCAATATCTTCATTAATGATCTGGAGAATGGCGTGGACTGCACTCTCAGCAAGTTTGAAGATGACACTAAACTGGGAGGAGTGGTAGATACGCTGGAGGGTAGGGATAGTATACAGAGGGACCTAGACAAATTAGAGGATTGGGCCAAAAGAAACCTGATGAGGTTCAACAAGGACAAGTGCAGAGTCCTGCACTTAGGATGGAAGAATCCCATGCACTGTTACAGACTAGGGACCAAATGGCTAGGAAACATTTCTGCAGAAAAGGACCTAGGGGTTACAGTGGATGAGAAGCTGGATATGAGTCAACAGTGTGCCCTTGTTGCCAAGAAGGCTAACGGCATTTTGGGCTGTATAAGTAGGGGCATTGCCAGCAGATCGAGGGACGTGATCCTTCCCTTCTATTCGACATTGGTGAGGCCTCATCTGGAGTACTGTGTCCAGTTTTGGGCCCCACACTACAAGAAGGATGTGGAAAAATTGGAAAGAGTCCAGCGGAGGGCAACAAAAATGATTAGGGGGCTGGAGCACATGACTTATGAGGAGAGGCTGAGGGAACTGGGATTGTTTAGTCTGCAGAAGAGAAGAATGAAGGGGGATTTGATAGCTGCTTTCAACTACCTGAAAGGGGGTTCCAAGGAGGATGGATCTAGACTGTTCTCAGTGGTACCTGATGACAGAACAAGGAGTAATGGTCTCAAGTTGCAGTTGGGGAGGTTTAGGTTGGATATTAGGAAAAACTTTTTCACTAGGAGGGTGGTGAAGCACTGGAATGGGTTACCCAGGGAGGTGGTGGAATCCCCTTCCTTAGAGGTTTTTAAGGTCAGGCTTGACAAAGCCCTGGCTGGGATGATTTAGTTGGGAATTGGTCCTGCTTTGAGCAGGGGGTTGGACTAGATGACCTCCTGAGGTCCCTTCCAACCCTGATATTCTATGATTCTATGAGTGATTAAATTGTGAGATCCCTAAATGAGGTTAGTGGGCTTGTTTAGTTGAGACTCTGTGGTCCTGTTTTAACTCAAATTATTTGATTGCCAATTAACTCAAATTAACCAATTCACTTGCTAGTCTAGATACTGCACAGATGTTTATTCCAGCATACATGCACTTGAGGTTTGGTCAAAGGCCCCATACAAAGTCGGAAGCATGGAAGAAGGCAACAAGGTGGAGAAAAAACCAAATGGGAGGACAACACGGCATTCTTGGCAGATCAGAGATAGGGGATGCAACAACAAACAAGATGCAAACCAGGGTGGAGCCGTGCAAGATACTAATGGATAATATCTGGGGTCAGACCCTCTGTTGGTGTATATGGGCACAGCTCCACTGAAATAAATAATTTGCAAAAGAATGTGTGTGCTGGAATAAACCTATGTGGATCTGCTTAACAAACAACCTGTCACTGGTGTGATGTTGCATCGATTTAGCTAAACCAGTGCAACTTTCTGAATGGGCATTCTACATCAATTTAAACTAGGTTTACAAATAAATAAATAATACGAATGGAGAGGGAGAGAGAGAGAATGGTTCAGTGCCTAGGATGATAGTCAGAGACTCAAACACCTCTGCAATTGTCTAGAGCTCAAACAGCTGGCTGATGGCTGAGTTAGCGCCACAACAAACTTCCTGTGTGACTTTGGGCCTTTCTGTGCTTCAATTCCACATCTATAAAGTGGGGATAATAGCACTGCCCTACCTCGCAGGGGGGTTGTGAAGATAAATACACTAAAACGATTGCAAGGTACTCAGATATTATGGTAATGGCCACATAAGTACCTAAGATCAAGAGAGCATGTGCTTGTTATAGTAGATCAGGCTTTTTCATTTTAAAAGATCATCTATAGAAAACTACATAGCAACCTATAAACACTCTATATTCATTATGATCAGCTCATTCAGAATACATCACATTATTCATTTTGACCCAGACTTTAAGTGCAGACAGAATCTTTATTTATAGGACAAGATACTCAACTTTTGAGATGTTAGGTGATCGGAATTGATTATTTAAACAATATACATTTATCACTGCATTTGAGTTGATAGAAGACAATAAAGACATGCAAATGTTAGCTTCATATTGACTATTTTCATAATTAGTAAAGGAAACAGACTTTTAATAAATTGAATACACTGGCATCCTTCTAAAAGCCTTTTAATGTACAATTCCCCAAAACATAGTCGTAGAACTGGAAGAGAAGGAAGAAGAGGTTTCACAGAATCATAGAAGTAAGGACTGGAAGGGACCTCAATAGGTCATCTAGTTCTAGTCCTGTCCCCTGCACTCAAAGCAGGACTAAGTAATAACTAGACCATTCCTGCCAGGTGTTTGTCTAACCCGTTTGACACCCTGGATGACTTAGTGTCCAGACAGAAAGAAGAATGATGGTTGAGAAGTGGAAAATGGGGGAGAGGGGTGTGCACACAGCCCATGGCATGAGGGGGAGAATAGAGAACCCTGGTATGGGGGCTGTGACCCAAAAACCCCTCAATGCCAACTGGCAAAGGGGTTATAAACAGGTTTGGGCAAGTTTGAAAAAATCGGCCTTACTCTCTGCCTCAGTTTCTCTCTTTCAGGGCTTGTCTGCTGTTGGAAAAAAAAGTGTACTTTTAACATATCAATAAATGTTGCAATCCTAGTGCAGAGATAGCTAAGTGTAGTTATAACACTTGTTAGTTGGTTGAGGTACAAACACTAGTGAGACAGCTACACTTGCCTTTTTCCTACTTGGCCGAGCTTGTGAAGGCAGGGCCGGATTAATGCATAGGCAAGTAGGCACATGTGTAGGGCCCAGATTCATAAGGTGAAGCAAACCTAAGTACTGCCGTGAGCTCATGTGCCAGGTTACAATGCCACTCACTCAAATTTGTCCTTACTTGCTTCTCCATCATGACAGAAGGGCGGCCAGGCGAAACCTGAGCAGTGCTGTGATCCTGTGGTCACTTAGGGCCCAGTGATGGGGAAATCCAGCCCTGTGTGAAGGCCTTACACTTGACTTGACATTTCTCTGTCTGTATCACAATAATCAATTCTAAAATTTCAGGGACTATTCTAGGCATCGATGGTCAGAAATCCATTGATTTTGGGGGATAATAAAAACCAAAAGGGGGAAATGGGAGACATATGAAGCCCCTGCCAGCTCTTTATCACAGCCACAGACTCAAACACCTCTGCAATTGTCTAGAGCTCAAACGGCTGGCTGATGGCTGAGTTAGCGCTTTCTAGTATAAGGATACCCATTTTTCTTAACTCTACCCATCCTCCCAATAGAATTTAACATGGTGACATCTGGAATGACTTAGCCCCCAGACAGAAAGAAGAAGAATGGTTGGGGTGAAGTGGGGATGGCAGGAAATGGGGGTGTGCAGCACACAGCCTTTGGCAGGATGGGGAGAATAGAGAACTCTGGTATGGGGGTGTGACCCTAAAACCCCTCAATGCCAACTGGCAATGGGGTTACAAGCATATACTGATCTTGGTATGTACACTCTGGTTCACCAAAGAGTATCATGGAAGATCTTAAATGAAACCAGGGTCAGGCTGGCCATTAATATCGTTGTGAAATGCATGCACAGATACTATGTATCTGAACACAGATGAAGGATTGTAAGAAGTACACAAAGTAAGTAACAGCTAGAGAAACACAGCAGAGAACGAGAACCTTTGTCCTAAAATACACTTCAAAGGCCTGGGGGAGTGTATTTGGGGAGCAAAGAAGATACCTTGGCATCCTGCACCTAGCATGTAAACAGACAGCGTGTTTACATTCTTAAAAACTGGATCACAACCAGGCTTGGTGAAATGCTGCAAAAGACATTTGGGGTGAGATAAACTTACTTAGCCTGGCAAGTTAAGTTAAGTTTAGCCTTTAGAAAGCATGTTATACTTGTTGGCAGAGGCAATGTGTGTGGGTGCGGGGGGGGCATCCCCCCAAGATTGCTCAGTCACCTCGTGCAGCCAGGCCCTCTCCCTACACAGTAGCTG
The DNA here is from genome assembly GCF_028017835.1 of Emys orbicularis. Lineage (NCBI taxonomy): Eukaryota > Metazoa > Chordata > Testudines > Emydidae > Emys > Emys orbicularis. The sequence goes on along the minus strand of NC_088685.1, from coordinate 15,832,190 downwards.
ATCCAGGGAGCTGCGCCAGGGAGGGAGAGGGAGAGGCAGGAGGAACAGCTGGGAGCTGCTCAGAGGGTGATTTAACTCTGCGGAGAGGCAAAGGAAGTTGGAAGCTGCTTCCTCATAGGGAGGGTGGGGGCTGCTTTCCCTAAGAGGGAGGGCTGCCTGGGGAGGGGGCATGACTTGAGCTGTTCCTGGGTTGTGGCCCTCCCCCCCGCCAGCAGGCACGGGTCGTCTATGCTTGCCCTGGTATTAAGTGCTGACCATGAGTTGAATCAAACAAGCTGGTGTCTACGCTGGCCACTTGGGGACAGCAGACCCGGTATTCAGTGGCTAAGGGGCTGGACACCACAGGGGAGCACGGCGAAGGACTGGGGTGCACCTACTGGTAACCTGCAAGGCAAAGTGAGAGCTGCATAGCCCAGCAGAGAGTGCTTGGGTAGCTAACAGAAAGCAGGGCTCAGGGAGCTGGCACCCAGTTAAGCATAGGCAAGTCTCTCTCTCACTGGAGGCTGGGGGAGGGTAATAAGGTGACTCACATTCCTGGGAACCCCACAAATCATCACAGGGAGCATGGGGTGAATGGAGAACACAGAACCCCTGGCGGGAGGCAGATTAGGGAACCCTGGTAGGGAGGGAGGGGGAATGGGGAATATGGGTGGGAAAGGGGGCGGGGGGAATCAGGGCACACTCAGAGCCCTTGCCATGGGGGTGGAGATTGGGGGACCCTGGACTCAGGGAAGGGGGGCACTCAAAGCCCCTGGCATGAGGGGAAGGTGGGAATGGGGGGGGGTTGGGAATGGGGCACACAGTATCCATGGTATAGAGAAGAATGGGAGGCATAGAGGAGAGTGGGGGTGCACACAGACCCTTTGCCCTGGGGAGAGAATGGAGGACCCTGGAAAGGTGGGAGGGAGGCATGGGGGGCACACAACCTCTGATGGGGAGAGAGATTGGGGGAAGCTGGTATGGGTGGGGGGGGGCACACAGAGCCCCAGACATGGAGGGGAATGGGGAGAATTAGGACATGGGGTGCACACAGAGCCATGGTGGCAGGAGGAGAGAATAGGGGTCCCTGGTATGGGAGGAGGGGGAATTGAGATTCACAGAACTTCTAGCATGGGGGAGGTTGGGGGGAGTTGCAGGGGGTCCCTGACAAAGAAGGGGATGGGAGGGTGCAACAGAAGGAGCTTGTGTGGGGAATGGAGAGATACCAGGAGCCGCTAGTGTGTGCAATGAGCTTCTCCTACACAAGGTACAACACATGTGATCCCCTAGCGTAGACATAGTCTCAGAGGTCAGGGGCAGCCCTGGGAGTGCAGAGGTTCCTTTTTTGGTACTGAAAGTCATCACCACACCTCCCTCCGGAGCAGACTTCTCACTTCTCTGAGATCCCTCCCACCGAGTTGGAAATCACCAACGTGCGGGGTAATAACTGCTGAAGATGCAGGGTCAGCATCTGTGCAGATAGCAACATCCAGGGGATTTTGGTGCAGAGGACATTTGACCGTGTATTCTGCATCAGTCTATGCTGTTTCAGCTCCTGCTCTGGTGGATGTTGCCTCTTGGTTGCACAGTAATGTGTGATATTGCGAATGGCCAAGTTCTGGGCTAGGCACGGAGGCTCCTCTGAGGTTGTACAATGTAACAGGCAGTACAAGACTCTAGTCCCAGTTACACCCATGCAACCTTGCTAACGTCATTGGAGTCAATGGGGTTGCCCATTGGTGTAACTGCGGCTAGGATGGGGTCCTAACAAATCATGGGCCAAACCACAGCCAAAGGCCAGTGCACGGCAGCGTACCAGGGAGAGCCTGAAGATACACATGAGTAAGGGTTAGTCTACACCACAACGGCTTTGCTGATATAGCTAGACCAGCGTAACTATACCAGCAAAGCCCTGTAGTGAAGACCCAGCATATGCTGGCAAAATGAGTTATTTTGCCATGACACTTAAACCACCTCCCTGAACAACATCAAGTAGATCATCACAAAGACTCTTCTCTTGGTATAAGCTGCATCTACATGGGGGGTGGGGGGAGGGTGTTGCTGGCATAGCTATGTCAGGCATGTGATTTTCTGACTATCATACGTATATCTGCCAAACTTTGTAGTGAGACCTGGCCTAAGGCAAGGAGCTCTAAGAACGTGGCTCAGCACAGATCTTATGGGGCATTGGGGGCATGGTAAACCCAACTGCCGGCGAGAGGTCCAGGTCTGAGTTGGTAACTCCAGGAGGAGGATGGAAAGTGAACCACTGCAGGAGGCTTGTAAAGAAGAGGAAGAGCTCCATTTTGGCAAGAGTCTCGCCTGCACAGATCCTCCGACCTGTAGTGAAATGCACAACAAAAAACAGTTGCTTGTTTAACTCTAAGAAGGAATAAAAACCACAGCACAACTTCTTAGTAATACAGGGTAAATCCAGAGTTTAAACATGGATTTACTTCAAGAATAAATAGGTGTGACTTAAAACAGGATTTCTTATAAATAGACCTACTAGTAAAAAAAATGGAAATTGATTATATTCTAAACCTTTCAATCGGAACAAATTTGATCTTCAAATATATTACTGGTGCAGCCAATAATAGTTTTTTTTTTTTTAAATAATCGTGCAGGCCGCTATTCCAGGAGAAATTAAAAAAAATCTCAACCAAGTAAACAACCCCCACACCTTTTTTTTTTTTTTTAAATGTTTAGAGTTTTTTTGGTTTTATTTTTAATTTACCATTTTCAGGGTTTTTTCCCCTCCTTCATTTTCAGTATTGAGGTTGGATTATTTTTTGTTCTCCATTGCCTATTTTTCAGAATTGAATTTTTAAAAACAAATAATTTTGACTTTGTGAAAAATTTCATTTAAGAAAACTGCAACTTTTGGAAAAAAAAAAAAAAAAAGAATCAGTGCAAAATGTTGTGAAAAACAGTCTGCTTCAAGACTCCACAGCATGAAGTTGCTTTCAAAATTTTTGTGACTATTTGCGTAGGCTACAGGGCTAGCCTGCTTGCTTGCCTATATAGCTTTTCTTAGTGTTTTGATTGTTTTATTATCATCGGTTTATATTAAAGTAGTTTGTCTGTAATGCAAGGGACCTACAGGCCACATCCTGTATGTTGAGCTAAGGCAAAGTTAGCATACGTATGTCTGGGACTTTCACCTCCTAGATAGATAGTGATGAGTTAAGGCATGACGTCCATACATGGCTGTGACCTTTAACATAGGTAGATAAAGGATGCATTGAAGCAGGTTGGCACAGGGGGCTTTCCTAAGTTCATACCCTCTGTAAACTTCACAGGTGCACCACAAGGAAAGAATCGAAATAATCAGGAGGACAAAAATAACAAAGGTGAGAATGAGCTAATGTCATTAATATGTATGTATATGTCATCAATACGTACAAACATACCAGCCTATGGAGTAAGTGTACCCCAACATTTCAGTGGGTGAGGAAACTAAGTTTGGACATAGAAGGAGGGCTCAAGCACCAATGCCCTGTACGAGGGGTGACCCACCATGCCAAGGAAGCTTCTGGGCTGGTTTTCTAAGTTTTCAAAGATCCAAGCTTCTTAGTTCTTTGTTTTATTAGTCTGTGAGGTCTTAATTTTAAGTTTTAAGTCAGTTAGTTCAGTAAAACTCTAAGTTAGCTTCAATAGCTCTTAGCTCTAAGTTCTTCCAACCTCTGCACCTCCCACTCAAAGAATTAAAGAACCTGGACCTGAACTCTTTTGGCATGCCAGAGGCGAGGCTGGTCAATATAGTAATCAAAAGTTGTATAGTATATAATACTATATGTATCTTTCGAATAATAGTATTGCATTTATAACTCTGATTTTACCATTTGATTAGTATTCAATTATAATTCTATTTATCTCAATAAAAGTCTTTAAGACTACATTTGTCTCAGTGTGAGCGTCCTGTCATACCCCCGAGGGTCCTTTGCAAACTCTGTGTAGTCTGATCCTGGCACAAGAGCCTTATTATCTTCTGATCAGATTAATTGGCGAGCCTATAGCCCATACGATCCAAATTAGTAAGATTAACCTCCTAAATCAGGCAACATTTGCAAACAATATTTTATCAGCTCTAGTCAAAATCGACATCTTAAACTGCACCCACAGACCAACAGCACACATCATAGAACACTGGGGCCCTATGATTGGGATGAGAAACTCCACTTAAGCAAACTGCCGCAATTTGCACTTTTTTCAGCTTCTGAGTTGATTTACGGTGTAACCTCAAAGGGATCTGTCTAGACTGCAATTAGACACCCATGGCTGGCCCAGCCAGTTGACTCAGGCTCGCGGGGCTTGGGCTAAGGGGCTGTTTAACTGCAGTGTAGACTTTTAGCCTCAGGCTGTGGGACCCTCCTAACTTGCAGATTCTAGAGCCTGGGGTCCAGCCCAAGCCCAAACGTCTACACCACAATTAAACAGCACATTAGCCAAAGCCCGAATCAGCCGGCATAGGCCAGCCACAGGTTTTTAATTGCAGTGTAAACATACCTAGATAGGCTTCAGTTCAGGACAGTGCTTAACTTTAAGCAAGTGCTTAAGTCCCATTGAAGTCAACTGATGATCACCTTAATCGGAGCCATAGAATGTATCAGAGTAGCCTAATAGTGAAGTGACAAAGGCATGGAAAATTAGCAAGATCCTCGTTAGAAAGGAATGATCGCAACCTCCCAGCCAGGTATAGGCGGATAATAACTCATCCGGGTTATAGCTGCTATATATTATCACTGAAATGTAGGGCTCGAGATGTCATTGTGAAACTCTATACTTCAAAGCAGCATCCTGGAACCCACATATTCACCACTGTCTTATAATTAGGATATGTTTTGTACACAGTATGCCTTGTGAGGTATCATTTTAAAAGTCTTGATCTGTTGAACATTAATATCCTGTCGGACTGTATGTGCTGTCACTGTATGTGACGTTATGAAGTTTTACTAGGTGTGTGTTACTGAAATATGCTGTGAGGTCGGGTACACCCACAACCAGCCTTTCAGGTACAACAATGGAGTAGCCAGACAGTGGTTAATGGCTCATCAACACCCATCAAGGAAAGAATCCACTATCCCAGAAACTGTATACAATGGAGACTTCTGGGAGAGCACGTATGCAATGGAGACTGTTGACCAATGGGGACTGACTGATCTCCAAGTCACAGCATAGATCTTTCCAGCAAGCTGGAAGAAACTATGAAAGAGGGGAAGTGACATCACCCCTTGGCCGCACTCCCCCCACAACTCAACACCTGGAAACACATCTGAAGGACAAAGACAGAACTGGGGGAGGGTGGTCCTATACTGGAAGGCAGTCCCAGCCTGTGCATTGCGGATCTGTGACCTGCTTGTACCCTCTGTCAGGCTGAGACACTGCTTGATTCAAATCCTGTTTAGTTTGTAGAACTCAGACTACAAATTTATTTTTGTTTCTTAAGTAACCAACTTTGATTTCTATGCCTGCTATTTCTAATCACTTAAAATCTTTCTGTACGTAATAAATCTGTTTTATATTTTATAGCTCAGTGGTTTGAGCATTGGCCTGCTAAACTCAGGGTTGTGAGTTCAATCCTTGAGGGGGCCACTTAGGGATCTGGGGCAAAATCAGTACTTGGTCCTGCTAGTGAAGGCAGGGGGCTGGACTCGAAGACCTTTCAAGGTCCCTTCCAGTTCTAGGAGATAGGATATCTCAATTTATTTATTTATTTTATCTCAGCTCAGTTTACAAAGGCTAGTGTGTGTCGTTTCCCATCGAGGGAGGGGCAGACTGAATAATGAAGTTACAGTGGTCAGGCTTCTGACCAAGGCAAGATGGTACGGTTCTGGGGAGCAAGACTGGGGAGCTGGGGGGAATTGGCTGGAGCCTCTCTATTGTTGGTTCATGAGTGGCTGGGAGAAGCATTCATATAACTCAGTTAGGTATGTCCCTGCCTGTGGATTTCTGTGTAAGTGCAGTACCTGCCAGAGGTTTGTGGCTTGAAACAGCATCACAGAGTGAGAGGGATACCCAGTTGGTGGGACAGAGGGCTCAGTGGCTCAACAGTCCAGCTTGCACCCTGGGGACCCCATCACAGTAATCTAGTCTATCCCCCACCACAGTCAGGCAGGACCAAGTATACACAGACCATCCCTGACAGGTGTTTGTCCGGCCTGTTCTTAGAAACCTCCACTGACGAGGATTCCACAACTTTATTAGGGAACATTTGAAGACAGTTATCAGGTTCCCCTTGATATATGATCATTTAAAAGCAGCTGGGACTCTAACAGCACCCTCAAGTTGCAAATTAGAGTACCCAATGGTGCACATGTGCTTTCAGCAGTAGCACAGTCTAAAATGGGAGATTATCTCACATAAGCGGGAAATAGAGGATGAGATTTAAAGACTCACAAGTTTATGGTATAGTCTGTTGATTCTTGGATATGTAATCCCCACAGCAGTAAATGAAAATAGAAAGTACCTGCTGAAAAAGGCATGAAAGCCTCTTGCTTTACAAACTTTCCTTTGGAGTCAAGAAAATGCTCAGGACTGAATGTATCTGGTTTCTTCCACTGAGATTCATCATGCAGTACAGAGGCCAGTAAGGGGATGATGTAAGTTCCCTGTAAATCAAGTCAGTGGAGTTATTCCATAGGTCAATATGGTCTCTTGACTATAGCTTGGTATAAGCATTTAAGCTACAGTAAGTGAATGATGCTATGGCAAATACTGCCATGGGATTTCCAATGCGATTCAACATTAATCAATGAACCAGGACTTAAAAGGGTCAATCAGCTGAACCGGGACTTTAACGATGTCGCAGAACACAAGAAAAGCAATACCACAAACTGTTCACCTTTGGAATAAAGTAGCCTTTAAGAGTAACATCCTCAGTAGTTTCACGAGGCAAGTCCATGGGCAGGATATTAGCGAACCTCTGAATTTCATGGACAACTGCATCCGTATACGGCATTTGAGCTCGATGTTCGATTCGTGGCTGGGCTGATCCTATAACTCTTGCGATCTCTTCTTGGACTTTGCCTGAGAAAGTATAATAGAGATCAGGATTCAGTTATCTCCAAGAAATGCTGCTGTGCATTGTGGCTTTGAGAGGTGCACAAGCGCATGTTAAAGTGCTATTGTAAGCTCTCCAAAATCTGTCTCTTTCCAGAAATAATGGGGGTACTGATGATATTAGAGCTTATAAACATTTATTTGTCAATATCAAAACTAAATAGAGAACTTCTGAAAACACAGGTAACCTATCCTATTACTTGGCTTGCCAAAGAATAATAGACAGTCATTTAAACTAGAGCTGGTTGCAGAAACTTTGATGGCACATTCTGTTGGAACATGTCCTTCTGTTAAAACTGAAATGCTTCATGAAATCATGTCAATCTGTTGAAATTTTGTTCTGGAAGAAAACTGGGGAAAAGTACGTTCTGGCAATGTCAAAAATGTCGCATTTTTAACATTTTTTCAGTGAAATATTTTGATTTTTTTTTGGTCTGAAACTACTTTTTGTTTAGAAATTTTAATTTTTTTGTATTACATGACATTTTATATGATAATATAATACAAAATTTAAATGTCAACTTTTGACAAGAAACATTTTGATTCTGTTGAAACAAAATATTTCAATTGCCCCAAAATATATATATATATATATATATATATATATATATATATATATATATATATATATATATATATATATATATAATTTTTTTTTTAATTTTCCCCTATGGGGGAATCTCAAAAGCCTTCATGAATGGAACTTCCATCTTTGCACAGTTCTATTTTAACCATCAGAGCACTTACAAACATTAACTAGTTAACTTCCCAACAATCCCGAGATTCATGAGTACTATTATCCTCATTTTCACAGAGGCTGGCAAGGCCACAGACAGGTTCAGCATTCAGGAGTTCCTAGCACCCAGGCCTGCATCAGACCACTAGATCATGCCCTTCTGTACTTAATCAAAGAAACGGGAACGGGCTGTGGGCCACTGTGAAATAAAATCTTTACTAATCACAGATCAAACAGTTTTCAATGCCTTTGCAACTGAGGCTTCCCTGTTGACTCTGTCAATTTCATGCACAAAGGATTTTTCCCGTGGTGCCCTGAAGCAGCCTTCAGGCAAGAAGCCACCAAGTAGAACTGGAAAGGAATGATCCTGTGAATGTCAGAAACAGAGTTTGAGATGTGCAGGCAATGTTTTTGTGTGTGGTGATTATAAGAGCCAAAGAGAAAGGAGTTAAGGGAAGCAACTGAAAAAGCATAAAAATAAAACCAGCAAGCAGAAAAAAACCTTGCTTTATTATAGAACCAAACTCTGGGTCCTCCAGAACATAGGTGGCCAGAGTTTGACCTCACCTCATTGTAATCAGGAGTAACTCCATTGAGACCAGTGGAGCTGTAGTGATGTAAATGAGAGCTGGTGGTGTGTGGTCTATATATGCAAGTCATGCCCAACTTACTGTGCGTTGCCCAAAGAGCTAAAGATGTTAATATGACCCTGTCACTGTTCAACATTAAAGAGTGTTAAGCAAGGTTTGGAATTTAGTATACAGAGGCCTTGGCCTGCCTAGTACCATGGCAAACACATTAGGAAATTCATGCCAATGGTTAAAAGTGTATTGGTTGAAATATACAAAAGGGAAAGAATCAAAACAAGGCAAAAACCATTGCAACTAAAATGGAGTGATTATGCAAAACAAAAAATGAAAAGCTGTCAAAGTCTTTTTTTTTGAGAGAGTGGTTGAATATTGGTTAAAAGTTCTTATTCTATCTAACAGTCCTTCTTGGTGGGCACAAACAGATTATTTCTGTTCAATTTTGAGTCGGGAATACATTTGCTTTCCTGCTTTTGACAAGAACACACAGAAATAGAAGGGAGAGAAGAGATATGATAGGACAGGTGGGGGAAATACAGCTTTTGTTGATGTTCTCAGAATACAGGGCAGCAGGTCAGTCACAGACAGATAGATGCTTTAGACTGGCAGGTTGGGCCATGACAGCTGTTGCTCTGCACCCCAGCTTGTTTCCCCGACCAGGAACATCGTCTGGTTGGTTGGCTAATGTCCCTCTCCTTCACTGGTCCTTCTTAGGACAACCAGAGCTGGATGGGTTGTCTCACCTGGTCATGCTGGTGCAGGACAGTGCAGTTGATTTCAGGATCAGGTGAAAAGCGCACACACACACACACACACACACACACACACACACACACACACACACACAGATTGTGTGGGATGGAAAGAGACACAAGAGGGAGGGGAAGACAGAACAAGATCTCACATGTATCGGATTGGGTCCTTGCTGGGGCAGTGATGATGGTCAAGCATCCCTACTGGCGTATAAAAGTCTGAGTGTTATGGTAAAAATCCTTCTGCTGCAACCGCGGTGGTTGTAGAAGTTCCTTTTTTAACTTCCCAAGTGTCTTTTTAAGGCCCACCCCAAGAGTGGCGGGTAGAATGATCCATCCTCTCATTATTTGGTGCACCAAATAGGTCTAATTTCCAAAGTAACAATTTTGATCCATTGTTTTCTGGTTCCCTTTTCCTCTTGTTTACTAGTCATGCTCATAACAGTGTCCAGTAGATACCTCCTCCCCCCTGTTTCAATTAATTCCGTTTGTCTCCTTCTTAAATCTTTTCTTAAACAATTGTCTATAACACGTGATTGTGACAATTCATGATCCTTCACCTACTTTCCACGGGGTAGGCTCACAATTCAAGTAGGTCTGTGTGGTCTCAATTATTACAACTGTGTTCACAGTTATGACCATTTAAATTCTGCTCTGAATTGTTCTGCTTCTCAAGAGCAAAATTCTAGTATAAGTCTGGAGCAATTCTAATGAGTAGAATGGAATAGCTCCGGGTTTACACAGGTGTAACTGAGATCAGAATCTGGCTCTAAGGAAATAAAAGCATAACCCACTGGTAAGTGGGTGTTCCATGTCCCACTCTGTGCCTGATCTACTGAGGATATGGAGCTGTTACAGCTCTCTGCGGTCAGGCCTGACTCTTTAGCTCTAACGCTGTAGCAGTTTATGCTGTTAGCTCCCCAGCTTTCCTGTTCAACCCTCCTGTGCCAGCCAAGCTAGCGGCTGTCACAAAAGCACTTACTCTGAATTTGGGGGTATTTCATCATTAGCAGAAGTCCCCAGCGCAGCGTGGTGGAAGTGGTCTCCATGCCAGCAGCAAACAAGTTGGTCACAAGGCTTTTTAAGTTGGCATTATGGAAATATCCATTGGGATTACTTTTCTCCTGAAAAAAAAAAAAAAAGATGAACACACTAAGAACTCCAGTGGGCAGTTATAACATAGAGAGCTAAAACATATTTACTAAATAATAAAGTGTACAGTAAAAAATAAATGTAAAAGAACTAAGAGGGCTTTGATCAGATGCCCTCAGAAACATATAGGTATCTTCTCTACTAAGGCTCAGTCCTGAAAAGTGCTGAGCACTCCGGATCCAATTCACCAAAGCACATAAGCATGTGCTTAACTTTAAGCACAAGGGTAGAGCCACTGATGCCAGGAATCAGGAATATGCTTAAAGTTAAGCATGTTTTAAGTGTTTCACTGGATCACAGTCAGAGTGCTCATCACCTTCCACAATCAAGCTCACAGAGAAGTGTATTTTTCCTACGCAACCACAACCAGCCCGAGTGCCATAGGCTGAGGAAGCTAACATGCTGATTGCAGTTCAATCTATGGTCTTCCAGACCTAACTGAGTCAGCTCAGGACAATTACTCCATATGTTATTGAGTCCAACCTCAGACACATACATGTGCAGCTTGCCATCTTGCACAATCAACCATCTGTCCTCATGCATCTAAGCAAACAATGGAGATCAGGACAGGTGATTATTGTAACACTATTATGGTGAAATATTCTGCACTGAATTAGTCCCGGCCAGTGAAGGTTACATATGCAAAGCCTACTGGACAGTGATCCCACTCTTCTTGGTGTCAGTTGTATCTTTGCTAGAGGTTTCAGTGGCAATGCAAATGGACTCTTTGTAAACATGTGGGACTCACCCCTGCAGCACCTCCTGCTGGTCGTCTCAGGGAATTAGCTCTTTTCCAGCCTGGGTGCCCTCTGCAGGCCGGTGTCCCGCTTGTTTCCGGCTCTGTGTCCCTCCCAGACCCTGGTGACCTTTTATCTGGGGTGCTGGCAATACCCCCACGTTCTGCCTCTGCGTCTCACTTCTCTGGGGAACCCCCGACCCTCTAATCTCCATCTCACATCAGTCTGGACTACTGCCAGTCATCACTAAGCCCCCGCTCCCTGGGGCAGACTGTAGTGTAAAAGCCACTCATCATAGGCAAGGGGGTTCAGACCTGCTGCCTTTGCCCGCCTCCCAGTACCGATATGGGCCTTGGACCAGGCCCTGCAGCCTGGGGAGTTGCCAGCCTGGAGCTCCCCTGCCTCTCCCCAGCCCTGCTTCACTCCCAGTACCCTTTCTGCAAGTAGCCAGGCCCTGTTCTCTCCCAGCCTGGAGAGAGAGCCACGTGGGCCGCTGGCTCACAGCCTTTTATACAGGCCAGCAATGGCCTGATTGAGATGTGGCCCAGCTGCGGCTGCTTCCCCAATCAGCCCAGCTTTTCCCCTGCCACAGCCCTCTCCCAGGGCTGTTTTAAGCCCTTCAGGGCAGGAGCGGGGTAACCACCCAGCTACACTCTTAATAACATTAATACCTATTTCATAAACAATCATTAGTAGATCTCAAAGTGCTTATAATGGAGGCAAATGTCTTTATACCCATTTTATAGATGGGGAGATGGAGGCACAGAGAAGCTAAATGACTTATTCAAGGTCACCCAGGAGATGAGCAACAGAGCCAGCAATCATCCAAGTCCCACTCCATTGCTTGATCTATTAAGCAACAATCATGCCCTATTATTTTTGCTCTTTTTATACTTTATTGTTATTTGTAGTTCATTCTCTCATTCTTTTGTGATGCACATGAATTGTATGCATGTCTGGGCAACTGGGAAATAATCCAGCAACAAAGAAAAAATCCACAGGAAATTTGGTCCTTTTGACCAAGTACACCAATCTTTCTGCAAATATCGGAGATATTGACTTTTCCTGGCAAGACTATTCACAGAAAGTGCATTTCAAAGTGGCCTGCTTGTCTCTCTGCCCAAGGAAAGATCCTTTTCCTAGCCCATTGCTTTGACCATGTCACCCCTCTCTGCATCCCTCCACTGGCTTCCCCTTCTGATTGCTTCCAATAGAGAATCATAGAAACGTAGGGTCAGAATGGAGCTCAAGAGGTCATCTAGTGCACCCCCCATGGCAAGGCAATATTAAGTATACCTAGAACATCCCTGACAGGTGTTTGTCTAACTGTGTTCTTAAAGACCACCAATGACAGGGATTCCACATATAGGCGCCGACTCTCTGTGGGTACTCCTGGGTTGGAGATCCCTCGCCCGGCCCCCGCGAAACACCGTGATTCCACAACCTTCCTACGTAACCTGTTCTACTTAACTATCCTTATAGTTAGGAAGATTTTCCTAATATTCAACCTAAATCTCTCTTGCTGCAAACTAAACTGATTAATTCTTGTCCTACCATCAGAGGACATGAAGAACGATTGACCACTGCCCTCTTTATAACAACCTTTTACTTATTTCATGTTCTATTATCATGTTCTCCCACAGCATCCTCTTTGCTAAGTTAAACATGCTCAGTTCTTTCAACCTTTCCTTATAGGTCAGGTTTTCTAAACTTTTTACCATTTTTGTTGTTCTCCTCTAGACTGTCTCCATTCTGTTCACATCTGGTGCCCAAAACTGGACACAGTGCTCCCACTGGTGCCTCACCGGTGCTGAGCAGAGCAGGACAATTATCACTTGCCACTTACATATGACACTCCTGTTAATACATCCCAGAATGTCATTTGCCTTTTTCTCAACTGCATCACAGTGTTGACTCACAGTCAATTTGTGATCCACTATAACCCCCAGATCCTTTTCTGCAGAACTGTTGCCTAGTCAATGAGTCTTCATGTTGTATTTTAGCTTTTGATGTTTCCTTCCTAAATGCAGTTTTTGTCTTTATTGAATTTCGGACCAATTCTCAAATGTATCAAGTCGTCACTCTCAAGGCCCTTCACCACCAATTCCCACCCTACCCATCTTCTCTCATTCACTGTTAAGATGTCAAGTCCTGGCTCCAACTGACCAGTGACACCAGCCTTCATTGCCCATGTGTTACATTTTCAAACAAGCACTCTCGTGTTTTCATAGAATCATAGGACTGGAAGGTACCTCGAGAGGTCATTTTGTCCAGTCCCCTGCTCTTGTGGCAGGACTAAGTATTATCTAGACCATTCCTGATAGGTGTTTGTCTAACCTGCTCTTAAAAATTTCCAATGATGCAGATTCCACAACCTCCCTGGGCAATTTATTCCACTCTCACAGTTAAGAAGTTTTTCCTAATGTCCAACCTAAACCTCCTTTGCTACAATTTAAGCCCATTGCTTCTTGTTCTATCCGCAAAGGTTAAGAAGAACAATTCTTCTCCCTCCTACTTGTAACAATCTTTTATGTACTTGAAAACTGTCATCATGTCCCCTCTCAGTCTTCTCTTTTCCAGACTAAACAAACCCATTTTTTTTTTCAATCTTCCCTCATAGGTCATGTTTTCTTGACCTTTACTCAGTTTTGTTGCTCTTCTCTGGACTTTCTCCAATTTGTCCACATCTTCCTGAAATATGGCATACAGAGCTGGACACACTACGCCAGGTGAGGCCTAATCAGTGCGGAGTAGGGTCGAAGAATTACTTCTCGTGTATTGCTTACAACACTCCTGCTAATACATCCCAGAATGATGTTTGCTTTTTTTTTTTGCAACAGTGTTACACTATTGACTCATATTAAGCTTGTGGTCCCACTATGACCCCAGATCCCTTTCCGCAGTACTCCTTCCTAGGCAGTCATTCCCCATTTTGTATGTGTGCAACTGATTGTTCCTTTCTAAGTGGAGTACTTTGCATTTGTCCTTATTGAAATTCATCCTACTTATTTCAGACCATTTCTCTAGTCTGTCCAGATCATTTTGAATTTTAATTCGATCCTCCAAAGCACTTGCAACCCCTCCCAGCTTGATATCATCTGCAAACGTTATAAGTGTACTCTCTATGCCATTATTTAAATAATTGATGACGATATTGAACATCTCTAAAACTAACACACTTTCCTTCTTTAAATCCCCCTTAAAACTTTCCTTTGCTGTGATATCTACAGAAAGCTTGACAGCAGTCTACTGAGACCATGGCCTAACAAGCTGACCAATATTGTCTCACTGTTTCCTTGTGCTCCCTCATGTTCACATCGCCTCACATCTCCATATCCATCTCTTGTCTTATTCTTAGACTGTAAATTCTCTGGGACAGGGACTGGCTATTTACTCTGTCTTTTGTACACTGCCTAGCACAATGGAGTCGTGGCCCATAACTAGGGCTCCTAGGTGCTATTGTAATAATAAAATAGTAATAGAAAAAATATTATGTGACTAATTTGATCAATCACAAGTAACCAAAACAGTTAGAAGTTTGAATCTTTCTGGATTACTCCATCAAGTAAACATTTAGAAAGACATTTGTCAAGCAAATTCAAACAATGAATACATTTGAGGAAATTGCAATTAACGGAGGGCTATTCAACTACCAACAAAAGAGATTTTGATCCCTGGTTGCTGCAAGAATTGCATAGGTGGACGTCCTGAACTACTGAAACCAGTGGGACTCCATGCAGGCCAAATGTTCCATCCATGCAATTCTTATTGCAAAGTTGGGGCCAAAATTTGTTGTATACATTAGTCATAGCAAGCTATTTGCTCAACTCTGCTGGTTTGTTAGTTGCATACTTTACCAAAGCTAAATTTTCATGCAAATATGTTTTAAAATATAAAATATGAAAAGGAAACATATAAGTCTGCAGCGATCATAATTACCTCCTGCTGTCTTACAAGGAATGCATCAATAAAACTTCTCTGATCATTTTTGTCCAGTTCTTTCAGGTGTTCTATGAAAGTATGCTGTATAAAAGAGTGAAATTCACTTGTGTTTTGCAAAAGAATCTTGTAATTCCTGAGTAGAAATCCAAGGGCTGGGAACATGTTATATAGCTGAAAGAATTTAAGATGTCAGAGTAAGCAAAAATAAGTAATGAGAATACTTAACACTTATTATAGCACTTATCTGCCAAAGATCTAAAAGCAATTCATAAAAGCAAGTGACTGTCGTTATGCCCATTTTGCAGATAAGGAAATTGAGGCACAGGAAGATTATATGCTGTGCTTGGGTGTATGAGCAGCTAACAAGCCCTCACTCCTCAGAGGCCCCGCCTGTCTTGAGGCACAGAATTGGGCAAGAATTCCTAAACTGCTATCCATCCTGGTTCTTTCATCTTTGGCATTGTACCACCAAACAATCATGAATTTTCTATCGCTTGAACATGTATCCCAGAAGGTAGATTAAGTAGCCACATTTTGAATATATTGTGACAATCTGGATAGTGTGTATGTGTAACTACTGCCGTCCACTGGATGGAATCAGAACTGCTCAACAGTATCTCAGAGGCTCTATATTGCTAACCAGAGCTAGTCAAAAAACCCCTTGAAATGTGAAATTTGTACAGAAAAAAACACAAGTAAATGATTTTTTTTTTCAAAAGTCTCATTTCATTTTTCAACCAGCTCTACTGCTAATACAGATTCTCTTTTTAACTCACTGTGACAGAAGGGAGAGCTGAAATGGAATAAATGTTATGAATCCTGTAGGAGGTGCTCTGTAAGAATCCATGAATACTGACTTGTATCCTAGTTATTTAGATGGACTGTATAACACATATTAGTATAGGTGAATGCTTGTTATAAACGATAATGCTTGAATTCAATAGAGGCTGTGGGAAGGGCAAACAAGGAAACCACACAATGGCTTCTGAGATAAGAATAGCCTAGTACAGACTTAAGGGATCAACTGGGCATGTCCTACCTAATCATTTCCCTGCCACTGCATTGGCACCTTGGTCTCTCCTGTTCTCTGCCTGTGGCACACAACAGTTTAGTCTCCTGGGGACTGAAATGCTTTAGTCCAGTGGTTCTCAACCTATTTACTATGGTGGGCCACCTACGCAGCTCTCTATGTGTTATGTGGGCCACATCCACATAATATATATACTACCTGTATGTCCCTGCGGGTGTCACATGGGCCGCAGCTGCATGCTGATTGGGCCACAAGCAGCCCGTGGGCCAAGAACCACTGCTTTATTCTAACCCAAGTTATTGGGCTCAATACACTGTTTGGATGAAATTTAATGTTCTGTGATACGCTGGAGGTCAGACTAGATACTTTTATGGTCCCTTCTGGCCATAAGCTCTCTGAATCTCTGATGAGGTAGGGGGTTGTCAGTCACCAGGGGCTGTCCAGGGGGTCACTACTCTAAGGCGGCAGGCTGACACTGACAGGTTCTGTGGAAGAGTCTGAAGGAATTGGGTGCCCAGGCCCAGGACATGGGCAGCCTTAGGGAAGAATTAGACATGTATAGAGGAGACTTTTCAACATTATTTTATAGTGCAGAATGCTGGGGAATGACAAAGTATGACACATGTCCAAATTGTGTTCATTCCATCTAAAGTGCCTGAGAAAAATCCTCCGTATCTTTCAGCCCAGAACAATCTCAAACCAGGATCTATTTGCACAGTGCAGCCAAGAAGGCATTGGAGATGTGATTTGGATGGAAACTGATTCCATCACTGGAGTAGCAATAAGATGGACGCCTGAAGGGAAGTAAAAATGAGGCTGCCCGAAAACAACATGGCGAAGAGCTGTGGAAGCCGAGCTGAAAAACCTGAGGCACAGCTGGGGAACCATTGAAAGACTTGCCAAAAACAGACAGACGTGGAGGAGCTTCATCGCTGCCCGAAACACCGAAGGTGTAATGGGAACATGATGATGATGACAGGAGATTTGCTTGTTTTTAAGATTGGTTTTCTCTGAATTGCCTTTGTTCTAAATAAATAATACTTTCTCCTAAGGAGGCTTTTTGGTTGCTAATTTCTACTGTCATTGCCCCGGAGGGAACAGAACAGCAGGGTATAGATGTAGGCCAGTAGGAACACCAGATCATCTCGTTTGATCTTCTACATGGGAGGCCACTCTAAACCCCAGCCAGTTACCCCTTATTGAGCCCAATAACCTGGGTGAGACTAAACTATTGTGTGCCACAAGCAGAGATGTTGTGCCAATTTTTAGAAAGGGTGAATGGAGTGACTCGGATAATTGACATTGATCCCAGGTAAGATAGTGGAGCAGCTGATGTGGGACTTGATTCATAAAGAATTAAAGAAGGGTAATGTAATTAATGCAAATCAACATGGGCTTATGGGAAATAGATACTGTGAAATTAACTTGATTTTTTTATGAGATTACAAATTTGGTTGATAAAGGTAATAGTGCTGATGTAATAAACTTAGACTTCTATAAGGCCTTTGACTTGGTACAGCAAGACATTGTAATAAAAAACCTAGACGGCTATAGAATTAACCTGGCACACATTAAATAGATTAAAACTGCCTAATGGCTAGGTCTCCAAATGTAACTGTAAATTGGGAATCATCACCAAGCAAGTGTGTTTCCAGTGGGGTTCTGCAGGGATCAGTTCCTGGCCCTACACTATTTAACCTTGGTATCAATGGACTGGAAGAAAATAAAAAATCATCACTGATAAAATTTGCAGATGACACAAAAATTGGGGGAATGGTAAATAATGAAGAGGTCAGGTCACAGATTCAGAGCGATTTGTATCGCTTGGTAAACTGGGCGCAAGCAAGTGTATGTGTTTTAGCAGAGCCATCCCTAGGGGATGGCGAATCCCGGCGACTTCTCTGGGCCCCGCACTTTGGGGAGCCCTGCGGTTCAGCGCAATTGGCCGGTGCCACATGGGCAGCATGTGAACCGCTGGCTAGGGGAGGTTACCCCCATCTCCACTCCTTCCACCTGAGGGAGAGCTTCTGCTTCTCCTCCAGGCCCCGCACCCCCCCCAGGGATGGCCCTGCATTTTAGTATGGCTAAATGTAAATGTATACATTTAGGAACAAAGAATGTAGGTCATACCTCCATGATAAGGGACTCTCTCCTGGGAAACAGTGACACTGACAAAGATTTAGGAGGGGGGTGGATAATCAGCTGAACATTAGTTCCCATTGTGATGCTGTGGCCCAGAGAGCTAATATAATCCTGGGATGCATAAACAGGAGAATATCGAGTAGGAGTAGAGCGATTATCTACCTCTATAATTGGCATTGATCTGACCACTACTGGAATACTGTGTCCAGTTCTGGTTTCACAATTCAAGAAGGATGTTGAAAAATTGGAGAGATTTCAGAGACGATCCAAAAGAATGATTAAAGGATTAGAAAACATGCCTTATTGACTCAAGGAGCCCAATTTATTTAGCTTAATAAAGAGAAAGTTAAGGGGTGACTTGATCACAGTCTATACTTAGCTACGTGGGGAACAAATGTTTGATAATGGGGACTTCAGTCTAGCAGAGAAGGTATAATATGATGCAAAGGCTGGAAGTTGAAGCTAGACAATAAGAAATAAGTGGACATTTTTAACTGTGAGAGTAATTACCACTGGAATAATTTACTGAGGGTTGTGGTGGATTCTCCATCACTGACAATTTTTAAATCAAGATTGGATGATTTTCTAAAAGAGCAGCTCTAGAAATTATTTGCGGGGAGTTCTACAGCCTGGGTGATACAGGAGGTCAGGTTAGATGATCGCAATGGACCCTTTCGCCTTGGAATCGATGATCAATGAATCAAGATGTACCAATGCCCAAGGCCTCTGCATAGGTCAGACCTGCTGCTGGAGTGATCGTGGTTGTTAAGCAGGGGAGTGCAACCTAGGACCTAGTCTGTGTGTAGGAGAATTCCCGGATTCCATCTTGAGAGGCACGTGATGGCCTAGGCCATGAGACCTAGAGTGGCTGTGCTCAGAGAGACCAGAGGGGATTAGAGGTGCTGTGAGTCTGGGAACTGAAACACCCAGTTTTTCTGGAGCAGAAGGATTTTACCTGTATTTCCACTACCACCATGCTGTGTAACATGCTAGCGATTGACTGCCTGGAAGTCCTAAGTCTCTATAGATTTGTTATAATATAAACTCATTTCATCTACATATATAAATATATGAACTACTAAGGAATTCATTTCAAAGCTAGTTTGGTTCATGTCCTCCAGAATTGATATACAACTGCCACTGAACTTCAAATGAATTATTGTCAGACAGTTTTAATGGGTTTGTTATTAAGGATACGTTGGGATCCAGGAGAGGTAGGTTCAATTCCCAGCTCTGTCACAGACTTCCTACGTTACCTAGGGCAAGTCACTTAATCTCTCTGGGCCTCATTTCACCATCTCTAAAATGTGGAAACTCGTATTTCACATGGATGT